>NC_135497.1:534972650-535298240 GCF_052857255.1 Amblyomma americanum | reverse complement strand
AGCGTCCGGCCTGACCCGAATTTGGAGTTGCTATCAAGGCTAAGATGCTTACTTGACAGCGAGATGAGCGGAACAGGGGCATGAGGGAATTGCCGTGCATGCTACGCTTTTGATGAGCACATCAACGATACACCTTTGGAAGGTGAACCTAGGAGATCCGCACATGGAGAGCGAGACTTAGCCGTCCACAGAGAACAGCAAGCCTGAAGCGAGTGAATGCGGAAGCCTGAAGGATGGCCCGATTGTTCTTGTATGCAGTTGTAAATATTCTCTGTTCTGTCTCTTTCGCTCTGGGAGCCGGGTGCCGTAATCAGCTAATTTGTATTGCAGCCATGATTGCAGAAAAAGCACTGGTGCGCTCCGACACCGCGAGAAGCAATGGGCACCATTCGCATTAGGGTCACCTTGGTAGAAACGTATCTCCTCGTGGCGTTGTGTTCTAGCTGTTGCCCTTGGCCCTTTGTTGGCACCGGCAAGAATCAGAGCGAGTAGGCCTAAAGGCGAGGACACGTGCGAAGAGAAAGTGCGATTCACTGCGGCGTGCCGTTGCGAACGGCGGCGCTACGTCCGATCGCAGCTCGTCGCCCGCGTCCAATCTGCTAGATGTCAACGCCGCGTCGTTCGCGGCAACCGCAACGACGGGAAGCAGCAGCCAGTGCGAGAGCGCAGGGCTCCAGCTTCATGATGACGTAGAGGCGCAGCCGGCCGGCCGGGCTGGCGGGTCTGCCAGCATAGATGAGGGCCGCCGACGTCAGAAAAATGTGTTATAGTGTTGTTTGTTAACCTTCATAACGAGCCCGGGGGTAGATGAATGTCAAAAAAGCATCATTTCTGATGATCGTTGGCCCATACCGAGTTTCCGGTAGAAGTGACGACTGTGATACAAATAAATTTCATCCCATAGCTGATTTGGTGCTGCTGCTGTCTGGTGCGGTTCGCTTGGCGTCTGCTTAGACTCTGCTAGCTCCGTTGCTGAGTTCGTCGCGGAAATCTAATGTATTTTTTATTATGGTATGAGTTAACATTAAAGGGGTGCCGAGTGTAGCACCTTAATTTAAGCGCTGGCCAGTCCCGAATCGCCCTCAGCTGCGGCATCGATGCGAAACCAGCTAGGCTTAGCGACGACCAGGGCAGCCAGGAAGCAGCGTAGTTCGTCGCTCGGCGTTCCCGCAGGCGGCGTCGTTGCCGAAGGCTTCCCTCTTGCACAGGCATGCTGTCGTTGCTCGAATATAGGAGGCAGCCTTTCTGGCAGTATGGCTGTTTTGTATTTTCTTGTGCGAACATGTTGTACGCCGGGCTTGCCGGCCGGGCAGACTGGATCCAGTCTGCCAGCATCATAATTAAAAATGTGCTAAATATTGTTGCTAATTATATCTGAGTAAGAAATCGGAACATTTTATCATTTTTGAGGATCCCTGACCAATACTCGGTTGCTGGCGGAAGTAACCGCTGTGATACGCGCAGATTTCTTGCCGCAGCCCCCTCGCATCTCTCTCTGGCCGCCGTTGGGGGCACGGCTCGCTTGGCGCCCGCTAGCTCCTCTGCCGAAGGTGTCGCGGAAATTGATCACATTATCATTTTATTTTAGATGATGCTGTTGACATTAAAGCGATGTGAAAGTAGGTCTTTTATTATAGTGCAGACCACTGTGGCTTCGACGCGTAACAGGCTATAGGCCTAGCGACGACCAGGGGGCCGTATTCCGAGTTTGTGTAGTAATAAAAAGCGTCATAATCTGCCCCAGCGGCCACAGCTGATTGGACGAAATGCCGGAAGTGTATGTGGTGGTTCGGATTCAGCAAAAAGGGTTGACGTGACGTCAAACACCTAGCAGACGCTCAAGGACAGCCAACATGGCGGCGCGCATGGAAGCGGAGCCTCTCGCTACGAAGTGAACTCATCGATGTTACTACATTTTTCAACACATGAACTAGCTATAAACTGGGTACGGGGCTTTCGCTTCGTCTTATCTTGCCTATAAGATTAGATGGACGGTAAATTTCGCCTGTTTTTTATTTCGCTGGACGATTTGGTAGCTTTAGGCCTACTATGAGCACCGGTTTGTTCTCGTGGCCTCCGCGGCATGCCGGACCTGATCGCGGAGGCCACGTTGTTGTAGAAATTGTTCTCTCCATTCAAACCGGATGGCGCCAGTATCAGCGGAATTATCTCATCTGCGTATGTTGAATGATGTAACATAAAGCATAACGTCCTGCAAAATGTTTGCGTTTACTGCGCGCAAACGTGCGTTTCGTATTCTAGAATTCTATATTAGCTACTGAAGCTCCCTGCATCATGATCGTGTGTATTTCCTGGCAGTGTCAGGTCAGTCGCCAGCGATGCGCTACTACATCGACGCGTTTGACATGCCAGAGGTGGTTTCTCGACATCCCTTACGGTTCTTGATAACCGCGGTGGTGGGGCTCTGCACTGAGCTCGCGAGTTAGCTTGCAAGTTAGTTTTCAGGCGTCAATGTGTGGGCATGCGTGCGCTTCGTACCATGGCGAATCTACGAAAACTTCTGCGAAGTCTGCGAACAGAAACACCGCAAGGTTTTTTTTAGTTCATTCCTTTTATTTATTTGCTGCAGAAAAAATAAAAACCTCGCGGCTCTTGCAGTACCTGCATAAAAGGAATAAAAAAACGTAAATTACCGTCTCCATACCCGTCCAATAACCGCGACAACTTACGTTCTGCGATGTTGCAGACGGAAAGTCGTCACGGCGTCTTGGTTCAGCACGGCACGGAGCGCGCATTGTGCAGTGAGTGAGTGCATGCCACAAATTTTCCTCTCTATTCCCTTTAACCCTCAAGATAAATGTAAAACGCCGTGTTATGCGAACAAGCTAGCTGCCTTTTATTTACCCCAGGCGATCGACGGCTGCAGCGGCCGCTTTCTGTCCTGAACCTTCTCTCCGTCACTGCAAAGACATGCGTAGTTGAGTGCAATATCTTTTTTAAGTGCACCCTCGGCCATTACGGTACGAAAAGAGTACCTGAACTATTGTTTTTATTTGTTGAAGTCTGTCTGGATAAATCAAGCAGCTTTGATATCACCTCTTTACTGTGGAATGTGATGCGAAACTAAAATTCCGGCTGAATGTTTCTTCTGTCGCATTGGTCACGTTCTTTTTCTCGGCAAAGAGCAAAAACGCCGCTGGAGGTTTCGCTGCGGCAACCGAAATGCAGTGACACCTTGCCACCGCTCATAGTCGCAACCAAACCGACATCCGCTTCCGGCGTTTTGACCAATAATGTGTCGCCGCGGCGACAGATTATGACGCTTTTTATTATGACACAAACTCGGAATACGGCCCCCAGGGCATCAAGACACCAGCGCAGCTCGTCGCCCGGAGCGCCCGCGGGCGGCGCCGTTGCCGAAAGCTCCCAACATTAGCAGGCATGCTTTGTCGCTGCTTGAGTATAGCTGGCAGTCTTTCTGATAACAGAGCTATCTTGTATTTTCTTGTGAGATTTGTACACCATGCCAAGCAGCCAGCAGCGCTCAGGCACTGCTGGGCGGTGGCGAAGTGTGACACCGGTTGTGGGCGGAGCTTCGGTAGAGCAGCGCCCCTGACCCAGCCGGTAAGTCGGGAGCCCTTCTTACGTAGCCTTCTATTTCCGAGGAATACCTCGTTGATGTTTGTATCTAACTGGCCCGCTTTGTGTGTTAATTGCAACTGTAATAAATATTGCATAAGCTTTCACGCTTTGTCATCCCTCCCTTTGTTCCCTCGAGCCCGAAACTCCCCCCCCCCCCCCCCCCCCCCCAAGCGGTTAAGGTGGATTCACACGACGGACCGAATCGCAGATCTCGCGGACGAACCGCGCATACGTAGGCTTGACGTCACGGATTCAGGCCAACCGGCTCATGTCCGCGGACGACGCGGACGGAAAATGCAAGGCGCTTTTTCGCTTTGGGATTCTGGCGGGAAAGAAACACAAATTCAGAATGAAACGCCACGTTGTCTGGACACCCTGCTACTTTTTGTGCATTTTTTGCGACAGCCGCATCAGAGTAAGCATCACTGTTTACATGCGAAACGTGTGCTTGCGTGCGCATGTCTAGTGTGCTTGTCGCGTCTTTGTCGTTCTCTGACCAACGTGCGCACCATGAGTTTGTCCGACGACGCTGCGCTTTTCTTAATTAATCTTGTAGAGCAGTTCCCAACGCTTTGGGACATTGCCCGCAATGATTATTCGAACACTGAGTTGAAGCAAGCGTTGTGGGATAAAATAACTGAGCAAATGACTGAACAATGGCCAGCCTACGCTCCCTACCAAACAGGTATGTGATATTTTGTAAATTCGGAAATGCACCTCGCCTATTGTTTTTTCGTGTTTTCTTGTAGCCTTGTTTGTTTGGTCATATTTCACGACGTGACGATAAAGTGACTGCTGCGAAAAAAAACAAAAACACGCAGCATGATTGACACGCTGTGCACTGTGTGAAAGCCCGGTGTACATTTGTTTGATATAGATAATGGTTGTTTTTTTTCATTTCACGCAGAATCATTGAAGACCTTTTTTAATAACAAAAGACGCACGTACCGCCTGGAGAAGAAAAAAATGCTCGAAACAAAAAGTGGTCAGGCAGCCGACGAGGCGTACACTGGGAAGTGGCGATTTTTCAGGACCCTGAGATTCCTAGATGCCGTGCGAATGCCGACTCACCGCTCAATCAACGGGCAGTGCGAAGGCAATGCAGCGAGCGCAGAAGTGGTAAGATATTTTGTGTTGCGCCTCGCATATCTGACCCTCACAATATTAGCAGTGCATTATTGGCAGTTTTCCTGTCGAAAACTTGGAAAATGCGAAAACCTGTGACCCGTTTGTTTGGCGCGGTGCATGTGCGCATGTCCTCTAGTAGAAATAGCAGATTAAGCCCCCAGAGCGGACAAGGATAGAGAAATGAGGGACTCGTTATGGCGCAAATAAGAAAGCCAGCCGCCATCGGAGATCAGGCAAGCATAGGAGAATGTTGCTTGCTCTTTTGTTTGCAGAGCTTATAAATGGGAAATTAAGTATCATATTGTTATCGCTCAAGAATATTTCCACTTATATTTAAGGCATAATATAATTATTGTTACTATCCCGATTGTCAACCGCACAAAAAAAGTTGAAACATTCGCCTTGTTTCTCCTGGCTTTAGATGGCTGTTGGCCTCCTTCATATTATGCTTGCAGTAAGAACTGCACGTTTGGGGCAAGAGTTCACTATGTACTTATGTTTTTGAAGTTCGAATAGGATGTTCGAGAAAAAATTTTCCTGCGATAACTGTACTTGTTACTTTTCCGTAAGAATTACAATAACTTCCAAGACCTCCGACCATGTCTATTGCACACTGAAAACAGTAATCAGGACCATTATCATTTTTTATCATTTCAGTCTCCAGAGCAAGACACAAATGAAGCTGTAGGGAGAACTGCAGCAGAGTCTGGCATACTTGAGACCCAGTCAGCACCATCCCCACCCTCTCCAGGTCAGCAACCAGGCAAGAAGAGGAGGAGGACAAATGAACGGGCTCAAGAGTCGAGTGCTCGTTGGAGCGACCGCCAGCAAATATTGGAAAAATTGGCCAGTGCATTTGAAGTGCATGTGCAGCCAGAGGATCCAGCAGACCAGTTCGGAAAACTGGTCGCTGCACATATTAAATCTGTGCCCAGAGAGAAAGTGCTGTCCTGTCAGGCAGAGATCTTGAAGGTCATTGAAAGATTTTCAAGTGATATGAGTTAGTCGGGAATAAAAACTTTATAAACATTTTATTTAGACACTTTCACTGTTGTCAATACTTGCTCACGTCTATGTGGGCAGCCTCACGCTGCCATGGCACAGCACCTTCATTTCCAAAGAAGTCGCACAATTGTTGTCGTACTGCTGCACCGATGGCATTGATCCTTCCACGAGGTGAAGGCTGCATATTAAGTTCTGAGGTGTTGCCAAGCTCGAGATGTGCATCTCCATCACCCATACCATCCATTCCCACAAAGTTGTGTAGCACACACGCTGCGTCCACAATCGCTGTAGCACGTTCTGGCTTGGCATTGATCACGGTGTGGAGGAAGCGAAACCGATTGGCAAGTATGCCAAAGGCATTCTCAACGACGCGTCGTGCACGGGACAACCTGAAAAGCAAAAATACAAATCAGTCTACAAAGCACGCATACAAGTGCAAAAACAGGCACGGACAGTGCCTAAAACAATGAAAAGGTGAGGACAAGATGACGCACTATCAAACATCTGGATCAAGTGACTGCAGGAATCAGTTTTAAAGCACAAAATGTTGTATTCAGTATTTACCTGTAGTTGAATATCTTCTTGTCCTCGGTGAGCTTTTTGTCACTGAACGGCTTCATGAGATTCCTGCCTATTGGAAATGCATCATCACCAACTAATACAGGTGGCACCACAATGTCATGTGAACTTGCCACTTTCACGCCGTCTGGCAGGCCGGCTGTTTCGTTGGTGATGTTTTTCTGCAGAGTTGTTTGCCAGACCCCCGCGTCTCCTTGCGATCCTGGTGCACCAACATCAGTGTAGATAAACCTGTAGTTGGCGTCCACCACAGCAAACAGGATTATGCTGAACGTCTTCTTATAGTTATAGTATATCGAGCCCGACTTGGCAGGTTTGGTTATGGTGACATGCTTGCCGTCAATTGCCCCGGCACAGTTGGGGAAGTTCCATTGACGTCCAAAGCCCTGCATCACTTCTGTCCACGCTTCCTCTGTTTTGGGCGTTTTTATATACTCCGCTCTCAGTTCTTGGCGTATAGCCGTGCAGGTTTCATGAATGATATCATTCACGCTTGAATGACCGAGCCGGAACAGGCAACTCAGCGAATGATGGCTCTCTCCTGGGAAGACAGAGCATAATGCAATGTAAATTCGGTAGCAAATTAAAAGTGCACAAAAATTTTCAATCTGGAATTTGTTTCACAAGAGCACCACAATATAGCAACCCTTGAAATGTTTGTTCTTCTAGCGTAACGAAGCTTCTCGGGTGACTAAGTCCCCATTCTTTTGCATCTCCTGAATGTCAAGATGTTATTAATCAAAGCAAACGAATCTGCCGCAATAACACATTCCATAAGTTCTCGTGTTACACGGTGCCGCTAACTTGAAGACTCGTAGACCGGTAAAATAGCATCGAGCGGCAGCAGTTAAGCATCAAATATTAGACATGCGGAGCCCCCACCAGCTTCATTTTATCTTTATCGTCAATTGCACTTCTGAAGCAATTCCGGGAATAAGATTCCCATACTAACACGTTCCCTTCAGCTGCCCCCAAACAAAGAAAAAAACTGTCGCTACAAGCACCTACACAGAAAAGTACGACGCTCACCTGAGGCAAGGTACCGTAGTGTCACCTGCAGCCGTGTCTTCGCGGGAATGGCTTTCCTCATGACAGTATCTTGTCTTTCAATCCGTGGACCCACGCGTGACAACAGCTGCAGAAATTGTTCTTCGTTCACACGGAGCAGCCGGCGGTATTCGGCTCGATCTGCTTCCAGAAGCTCCTCGTACAACTGGTTTTGCAACCCAAGCTCCTTTCTGGCAATCCAGTTCCTTTGCCAGCAACTGCGTTTTGCGCAGTAATTATCAGAATCATCATCGAGCTGGTCTAATTCGATTACCACTGCAGCGATCGCTGCCAACTGACGCTTCCGCTGCACCTCCATTTTGACGACTACTCTCGAACCAGTTCTCAGCTGCCGTTCGCAGCCAACCTGGTGTCGAGAGCTTGGCTGCTCCTTCCGTTTCCGTCCGCTCTGTCGTCTGCTATTCACGTCTGTCGTGTGAATGCTTTTAGCCCGCGGACGGACCATGACGTCACGGATTCGTTCCGCGAGGTCTGCGATTCGGTCCGTCGTGCGGATCCACCTTTAGCGAGCAGAAACGCTGCATCCGCGGTGTGGGAGTGCGCGGGATGGAAGTCTGTCCCCCCCATAATCTTCAGAAGAAATTTCCTTGCCAGTTGGTTGGAAACTTGCCAATGTTGTCCCTGCGCGTACGGGAGGACCGCGAAGTAGTGTTTTAAATTACCGGCCTATCTCACTTACCAGCGTTGCATGAGTATCTGCTTTTTACTAATATTATGAGCCATATGAACGCGCACTGTTTCCTTAGTCCCCAGCAGCATGCATTTCGCAGTGACTTTAACTATACAACTAAATTGCTTGAACTGACATGATTTGGCAGGTGCTTTATATAAGGGTTTCTCTACTGAGTGTTTATTTCTAGATTTTATGAAGTCGTTCGATGTGGTCCCTCACTCTCTGTTGGTAGAAAAAATAGAAATGTATAATGTACTGAAAACGGTTGTGAGCTGGATAAAGAGCATCTAAATTTAAGAAGATCAAATTGGTGCTTAACGGCAAAACATCCCGTGAAGCTTATGTTATGGCACTGCTTTTGTTCCTTACCTGCATAAATGACATCTGCTCTGGTATTTCATCACAAATGAGGTTATTTGCTGATGATTGTGTTCTGTACAGAGTAATTCACAGCACCCACGACTGCAGTGCTTAAAAAATAACCTCATCAAACTAACTCATTGGTGCGCCAAGAAGTGCATGCTTATCACCATAAAAAAACGGTCATAAGTGCTTTTCGTGGAAACGAACTCCTCGTGACTTCCGTTAGACTGTAAACTCAACTAAGCGTTCAAGAGCACAAACATCTTGGTGTATATTTCACCCCTCACCTGTCTTGGCGCCCGCACATTGATCATATCACCAGTAAAGCATGCCGTGTTCTAGTATTCTCGCGCAGAAATGCAAGAAAGTTGCCACTGTAGGCAAAGGTATCATTGTACAAATCAAATGTGCAAGCTGTTCTAGCTTACACCTCTGCTATGTGGGATCCGTGATAAGCACGTTCCATGTCCTCAGGCTGCGCACGAATCTTTCGCATTCATGAGAAGACATCGCAACACTAGCAGGAAATCCTGCACCTCATCACACTGCCGTTGCTCCAGCATGCAAGTGATAAAGTTTGCGCAACCCTACTGGCACTGATGTATAAGTTACTTGTCAAGATGATGGCTTAAGCACCTTCTCTAAACTCAAATATAGCTTTCGTTAGCAGATCTATGGTCGAAAAATACACTTTACAACGAATAATGTTTTTTTTTCTGCCTGCAGGTATGCATCTAAACCCTGTGTCTATGAATAGAGTGCATCTTGAAACCGCGCAAAAAAAGGCAAGGGACGAGGAAGAAACCAACAGGACAGTGCGCGGATGCACTCTACTAATAGTCACCAACTAGCCCGTCTCTCTCTATTATAGTCTTCTATGAATATTCGGTCTCGCACAAACATGTGGGTGGCTTTGCGACGGAAGCTCCTGCGCACCCGATTTCGTCCGCGCTGAATGCACTCCAAGTGCGGTTGTAGGGACATCGAAGCAGTCGCGTCGGCGTAGAGAATGTGCTGCCTGAGATTCTGTGGTCTGTTTAGCCCCGCGGAGAAGGTGCACTGAAAGGGGGGGGGGGGGGGGGGGGGGGGGGGGGGTTCAGCTTCACTGACACGGTCGCATATAACCATTCATAATGTGGTAATTTTTCTGCCCTTACCCTTTATGTAATACTCCAAAGCGGGGTTCTTAAGGTAATAAAATGAAGTAAAGTCTGACTGGAGGAATGGGACAGGGGCATCGAAGATGCAAAAGACGCGAGAGGTACCGAGGTAGTATTCGCGTCTAGGTAAGAAAAACAAGAGCAATTTTGCACCATAAATGGCAGTATTTCCATAGACTAAAACCTCCAACAATATTAAAGCCTAGACTGCTTCTGTATCAAAACATTTTAAATAATAAAGCTCCGGTGATTCTTTAATTCTACATTCATATTCTTTTTCTTTGACCATGTACTTACCGGGGATCGCGCCTTTAAAATCGTAAAAAGTGGCCAAGATTTTTATTTTCTTTTAAATTGTTGTAATGCTTTGTATGCCTGCTTTTTTATGCTGTCCCGAAATTGCTTTGCTGAAATTGACCGGGAAGTATTCTTAAAAATTGTTTCGGGACTCGCGGCCACTGCGCATGGCGGCAAAATACTCGAAGAATGGCCGCTTTTGTCCAATACAATTTTCTGCCTGCATACTCTCCTTGGCGAAGAAACTTTCTTCGCGAGTGTTTTATATATTCTGATCCCTTTGTAATGGTGAACTTCAAGGACCATAGTGCAGGTCAACCGATCGTTTCTGTTCGGAACTTCGAATTTTCAATTTTTTGTATCATTTTTTTTCACACCGCATGGCGACAGACACTGCATGGCGAAAGATTGAGAACAAAAATTTGCGCTTTACGAAAAATCATTCTAAGAATGCCTTGACCTCTAGCACGCAAGTAGAAATGCAATAAATGCTAAGGGAGATTCTGCCATATCTTAAGTCGTCGGCGTTTGACACGATTCAGGGGAGAACATATAATGAAACAATATTTTCTAGAGATATACCAAGGAAGTTTTCATATAGTAATCATAAAATTATTTCTAGTGTGTTAAAAAAATTTTATGTAAAAGCATCAAGAAATGAAAAAACAATTGTTGAAAGTCGCGGCCCTCCACGAATGCACCAATGAGGCCATAGACGCCGCCTTTTATTTATATTATTTATATCACATATATTGATGTTATAATATCATATATTATACTGCTAGTATTGTCGTGATTTTTAAGGTATAGCTTAATTATATAAAAATGCTTAATTCGCAGAGTGTTTGTTCTGAAATTTTTACACATCTCTTTTTCTAGACTGTACTGCTTTGTGAAGCAAAACTTCCTTGAAAGATTATTATAAAACTAAACATTTCCCTCGTAAACAAAAAGAAATAAGAACAAAATGTGACAAAACTCGACCTATCATTTCGGTAAGTGGGCACATATGTGCAAAATACCCACACAGTCGAGACGAATCACTTTGGTAGCTAGCGTGACTGCAGAGTCTTGGATTGTGTCTAGGCGCTTCGGCACAGTAATTGGAGCAGAACCCTAACTAGCGAAAGTTTACAATTCGTACACAGACTTAGAAAAGAGTGTGTGTTGTGTTGGGTTTAATGGCACATAAGCAGCTAAGGCTATCATACGCCATGCTCAAGGTATATGAACACTTTTCTGTAGGTGGGAGGAAACATGGTTGTGTAGAGGACTTAAATTGCTATTTCGTTCTGGTAGTAATAAGAGGAAGAAGAAATTTTATAAATGGCTAAAAATAAATGCTTTCAAGAAGGTCAGATAACCTCAGTAGCCATCCTTGGCTGGGCAAGGATCCTGAGGCTCCCAACCATTCAAATAACCACCTCAGCCCTCTTCTCATGGAATGAGAAAATGGCTCAAATGCATCATATTTTAAAGCAAAGCTGTGGATCAAAGTTTACAGTCTCTGAAGAACATCTGCCTCTTTTAAAAAGCTAAAAACGGAAGATATGTTAACAATGGCATTTTCGCCTAAAAGCAGCGCTGGGTGTAAAGGAATGTATTCATTATAAAACTTCGTAAAGTGCTTATTTCTTAGTTTTTCGAGTTTTGCACACGAGAATAAAATATGGTTTATTGTTAGTTCGTCTCCACATCTTTCACAACGAGGTTTATCTTGTTTCGTTAGTAAGAAGTTATGTGTAATGTGTGTATGTCCAATGCGGAGACGACATAAAATTACTTCAATAAATCGTTCCTGGTGCCTACAGGTCTTCCATTCACCCAGGACAGGTTTTACAAAGTGCAACTTGTTGTTAACCTCGTTGTCCCAAGAGGCCTGCCATTTTTCTCTCAATTTATTCTGGACTGACTTGATGCAGTCCTTATGCGGTATGTTTATTGGTTTTATTTTTGCGTTAAGGGCAAGTGCGGCGCTTGCATCAGCCCTCTCATTTCCGCTGATGCCCACGTGACTGGGAACCCAGCAAAACTTTATTGTAAGTCCTTGCGAGTCAGCTCGTATTACATTATGTATTATGTTTCCTATTAAGGGTTCAGTTGCATTTCTGGGGTTTATTGCTGTAATTACGCTGAGGGAGTCACTGTAGATAACACTGTTCTGTATGTTTTTCTTCAATATTTGTTCTACAGCTAGAGCAATGGCGTAGCATTCTGCTGTAAATATTGAAGCGCACTGAGGCAGCCTGACTACTTTTTCCCATTTCCCTTGCACTATCGCGCTCCCTACATAGAGTGCTGTCTTAGATCCATCTGTGTAGAAATCTGTGCAATTCTTGTATTTTTCACTTACTCCAAGAAACTCTTGCTGTATATGTTCCAGTGGGGTATGTCTTTTTTGAATGTGTGTCAGTGCGAAATCGCATACACCAGGAAACAAGTACCAAGGTGGCAACCTATCGGGTCTCTGGGCAACATCAGGAAGTGCATCTAGTATGTTTATTTCTTGGCATATTTCTTCAAAGCGGAGGAGCAATGGTTTTACAGCTTGAGGTTTGTTGGTGAACAGTGTTCTGGATGGGCATTTTGTAACTATGGTGTAACAAAGATGTCTCGGTAGCGACTTTATTTTCAGTACGTATGCACAGGTAAGCATTGTTCTCCGGTTGGTGAGGGTCGGTTCATTTGCTTCTACGTGAAGGCTATTTATGGGTGATGTTCTGTAAGCACCAATTGAAAGGCGCAACCCGAGGTTTTGTACTGGATCTAGCTTTTTAAGGTATGATGGCCTCGCAGACCCATACACTATGGATCCATAGTCTAACGAAGAGCGTACTAGAGAGCGATAGATGTGCAATAGGCACCTCCTATCGGATCCCCAACGCTTCCGTGAGAGTACTTTAAGTATATTCAGGGATTGGGTGGCTTTCTTTTTTAGGGTGTTTATATGTGGTAGAAACGTTAGCTTTTTGTCAAAAGTTAAGCCTAAAAATTTGTGTTCTTGTTTTACTGGAAGTGTGGTGTCGTTCAAGTGGAGGGTGGGATTAATCTGCAGTCCTCTCTGCAGCGAGAAAAGAACCGCCACAGTTTTCTGTGGAGAAAATCTAAATCCATTTCTGTCTGCCCAAAGTGCTAATTTGTTTATTGTGAGTTGTAGTTGTCTCTCACAAGTTGCCAGGCTAGAAGATGTGCATGCAATTTGAAGGTCATCAACGTAGACCGAGTACATAATGGACTGTGGAATTATACTGATTAAAGAATTCATTTTTACTATGAACAATGTAGTACTTAAAATGCATCCCTGAGGAACGCCGTTTTCCTGAGTAAAATAATTTGAGAGGGTTGCGCCGAGACGAACTTGGAAAGAACGGTTGGATAAAAAGTCGCTCAAATATTTCAGCATCCTCCCGCGGATACCAAGCTCTGCCAGGTCACGAAGAATCCCGAACCTCCAGGTCGTGTCATATGCCTTCTCCATATCGAAAAAAACTGAAAGGCAGTGTTGTCTGTGTATAAAGGCCTCTCGGATTGTGTTTTCCAGGCGGATTAAATGGTCGACTGTGGAACATGTTTTTTTAAAACCACATTGGTGGACATCAAGAATCTCTCGGGATTCTAGAATAAACATTAATCTAATATTTATAACACTCTCAAAAGATTTGGCAAGACAGCTTGTAAGGGTTATAGGCCTGTAACTGTTAGGGGAGGTTGGTGGCTTTCCTGGTTTTAGAAATGGAACAATAATGGCTTTTTTCCAAGCAGCTGGTATTTTCCCTGCTACCCATATTTTGTTAAAAAATTTTAACAGAACTTCTACAGATTGCTCAGATAGATGGGATAGCATTTCATAATGAATTTCGTCGGGGCCTGGTGCAGTTTGTTTACCTATAGACAGTACTCTCTGTATTTCTTGAAGTGTAATCAAATTATTGCAAGGCTCGTTTGTGCTGCCTGCCGTAGGGAGTCTTTGTTTTTCGGTTGTGTTTTTGTATTTTAAGAATGACTGTGTATAGTGGGAAGAACTAGAAACTATAAAAAAATGTTGCCCCAAAATGTCTGCTTGTTCTTTAATACTTGTCTGAATTCCAGGATCCGTCAGCAGAGGAAGGGTGAATGGGGAATAGCTGCCATTTACTTTTCTGACCTGCTCCCACAGTTTTTTTGATGTTACCGAGCTGTTTATGGACGACACATAATTTTGCCAAGACATTTTTTCCGCGTTCCGCCGTATATATCGGGCTTTAGCTTTTGCCTTTTTGAAAGCTATTAGATTTTCGTGAGTAGGATACCTACGAAATACACCCCAGGCCTTATTTTGTTGTTTTTTGGCTTCACAACATTCTCGCGTCCACCATACCTTGTGGTTCTGGCGCACCTCGCCTGTGGACAGGGGAATAGCTAGCCGTGCAGCATCGATGATACGCTTTGTAAGAATTTCATTGATTTCATCTATGCTAAGTGTTTCTGAGTAAATGTCCTCTAATCTGGCCTTTTCTCTAAACAACGCCCAATCAGCTAGATGTAGCTTCCATCGCCGTGGTTTGGTCGGGATGACTGCAGGTGAGGATGATAGGCTTATAAAAACTGGTAGGTGATCACTCCCAAACGGGTTGTCTAAAACGTCCCACTTAAAATCACTAAAAACAGAAGGTGAACAAAAAGACAGGTCTAAACTGCTCATTTTCCCAGACGTTGGGGAACAGTATGTGGCCTTTTTCGTATTTAAAAGACATACATTATTCGTCAGGATAAAATCTTCGATTATTTGACCTCTAGCGTCACAGCGTTCGCTTCCCCACAGGGAAGAGTGAGCATTAAAATCCCCAAGTAACAGATATGGCTCCGGAAGTTCTCTGATCAGTTGCTGTAGATCATGGAGTGTTAACGTAAATTGTGGAGGAATTTATACGGAACAGATTGTTAGTGTTTTGTAGCTGACGATACTGACTGCAACCGCCTCAAGTTTTGTGTTGAGTTTAATTTCTTGAGCAGGGACACCGCTTTGAACGACTATCGCGACACCTCCCGATAGCCGATTTGCCTGCTCTCGATCGCGTCTAAAAGTTTTATAATGTTTCAGGATATGTACATGTTGTGGACCAAGATTGGTCTCCTGAAGACATAAAGCTGTGGGTAACATTGACCCTAAAATATGTGTTATGTCGCTGTAATTCCGCATAAGTCCTCTACAATTCCAATGGATTAAAAAAGCCATGTTTATGTTTTTGAGAGGAAATAAAAGGGGATTTACTTATGTGGTGGGCCCGTTATTAGGGGCCTGTCTTTTTTCCGCTCAAGAGAGCTGTTCCGCCTCTGTAGTGGAGGCGGAGTGCCAGTTATATCCATCGCCTCACGAGAGGCGCTGGAGGACCGCGGGGAAGCCGCGGGTTTGTGGCTTTCAGTCCTCCCCCGGTAGGGGGAAGTCCTGCGGGATGCCGACGCATGGACCGGCGCTCCCTGCTTTGACACTGGCAGGACAGCTTTCGCTGACCCTGCCTGGGGCGTGAATGGTCCTGCCATTGGCTCGATGGAAGTGGCCTCGGCAGCGACCGGGGTGCTGTGTGGTGCACCGCCCCTGCGCACCACATCAGCAAAGCTGGATTTTGCTGTGAAGGAGAACTGGTTGGTAACGGCAAATCGCCTTCTTGCTTCTCTAAATGAAATGTTTTCCTTGGTTTTTATCATGATAATCTCTTTTTCCTTCTTCCAGGACGGACAGGCCCTGGAGTATGCTGCATGTTCTCCTTCGCAGTTAGCGCAGCGCAGGGCTGCGTCGCATTCCTCAGAAACGTGATCCTTGGAAGCACATTTTGCGCACGTTTTGCGGCCGCGGCAGCTCTGTGAGCCGTGGCCAAACCTTTGACAGTTGAAGCATCTTCGTGGGTTTGGAATGTAGTGTCTGACATTTACTTTCAAGTATCCTACATCGATGGTTTCTGGTAATGTACTTGTTTTGAATGTTAGAACCAAGTGTTTTGTCTCTATTTCTTTATTGTCTTTCCGGATTTTGATTCTGTATACATCTGTGACATTTTGGTCAGACAGGCCTTCCAACAATTCTTTCTCGGTTAGGTGTATGAAGTCGTTTTCAGAGATGACACCACGAACTGAGTTTAGGGATCGGTGCGCTGTTATTGAAACTGGGATTTCTCCGATGGATGCAATGTTTGCGATTTTCGAGTTCTGGGTGTTGTCAAGGAGTTCTAACAATAAGTCTCCGCTGGCCATTTTAGACACCTTGTAGCCAGGGCCCAGGGTATCTGTTAGGCATTTAGATACAAGGAACGGAGAAATTATTCTTGCTTGTTTTTCATTACTTTCGCTGTGGATAACATAGAACTTGGTGAATGTCAATGTCGGTTTCTTTTTTGAAAAAAAGTCTGCTGCTTCGTTCCGCCCTCTCTTGAGAGAGCGATCGGGTTTTGAAAGTGGGGGAGCCATAAAAAATGAAGTTTTTCAGTCATGGTGCCAGCCACCCACCATGGAGTCCAACAAGGGGACGGGACTGGAACTTGAACGCAAGTCCTGCCCACGCCAGCTGTACACCTCAACTATAACCAAATATGACTCAACTCAGGGTAGTTGGTCACACAAGGTTAACCCTCGCCGCCAGGAAAACAGGAAAAACCAAGGAGTGAGTAGGATATAGGAGAGTTGTGAGACAGAGATAGGAAAGTGAAAGATGGAGAGGATGATAGGAAAAGGCGACTGCCGATTCCCCCCGGTCGGGTCAGGCCGGAGGTGCCGTCTGCAGGAAGCTGGGGCCAAAGTGGTGTGTTGCCTTTGCCAAGGGGCCTTAAGGGTCCAAACGCTCGGCATCGGCTCAACCACCAGGATCCCCTTTTCCCCGGACACGGCGATGCCACGCACGGCGAGGCGCGGGTGCTCGGGTCCGTGGTGATGCACAGTTCACCATCATCCCCTTGCGGGGATGTCCCTGCGGATGCTCGGGAACCCGCGGTGTCGCCACTCACCGTCGCGACGCCTGCAAGCTGCAGGCGCCCCCCTGCGGGGAACTTAGAAAAGAAAAAAAAATGCTTGAATGAAGCATTGTGGGGGCCTCTCGAGAGATATTATTCTATCAGCGACATCAAGAGTAAAGCATGTGTTCTCCCAGCCCATATCTGTTTCTGGAGTATTGTCAAATTGCGGGCCGGCAACCAACGCACTGATGGCTTGATTTGAGGAGAGGACTCTGTTAGGCGCTTGAGCGAAATCTGTTCACTCTTGGAGTGCCGCACGCTATTCGAGCACATGGTGAATGCGCTAGTGAAAGCGGGTATACGTGTCGCTCTGTAGAAGAATATTGCTTTATCGAAAAGTTTCTCTACCTCAACAAAAAATGTGCTCTCTTTTTTGTTGACCGCGAAAAAAAGAGCTACAATTGAAATGTCCTTCATTTTCATACGCTTAGATTTAACAAATATCATGGGGCGGTGCCTCTGCATCAATTGTTTGCTCCAGGTAATTGGGTATTATTTATGGTTCAGAGGCTACCAGTTTTCTGTCACCGCCTTGAGCAGCTTCAGAATGCATTGTCTGTGAAATTTTTTATTTTTAATCTTTTCTTGCTTATAGACACCCCGATGATTCGAGATGCGTTGGACGCATTCGTTAATAACATTCTAGCTAGGGAACTAGGTAAACTCACCCTGGAACTAAATGTAATCCCACGACTTGCCATACATGAATGCGATAACTGTTGTTTACGCAGTGCTAACATAATGGTCAGCACTGATATTGGTCGACTTGCCTTGAACTTCAATGCGAAACATCTTCTCCGCCAGGCCAGCCTCGTTTTCAGCAATGCAGGAATAGATGCCGCGATCTGATGACTGGACGGCCGGAAAGGAGAGCACCCTTGCGCCGTACTTCGAGGTGACATCGCTCTCCGAGTTTTGTATGCTGCGAAAACACGCGTGGTAAAGCTTACAGCATTAAATAGTGGTCATCCGAAGCTTGCCGCGTGGGTCTATTGAAGATAACGTGTATATACTTCTTTCTTAACAACTTCCAAAACTATTCAGCTCATTGTTTGAAACAGTATTCAGGTTTTAACAGTGGCAAAATGCTCTGACCTTTTTTTTACCTCGTAGTTATAAACGCTGATTTCTAGTTGTTCCCAATGTTGCTTTAGTTGCGATTTCCACGAACGAGCTATACATGATTTTGGTATCGACAGGTCGGTGCCGCCATTTCTGTTTTACCCCAGCACGGTCTACCACCTACGCCACCATGGGCTGATAATTTACAGCGCATAGGCTGCAAATGCAGCACTGTCCGTTCTCTGGAAGTGCGATAAGCCCATTTTATTCCTGTCAAGCCTACAAACTGTGCGTGGAGGTTGGCCTTGTGTTCGCCCTCATGTGTGCTGCGCCATTAGCGCCTGCAACAACCAACTGAAACCCGGCGATCGTGTTTCGACGGAGCGATCAGCATCGGTGGGTGCCATGTTCGCAGTTTAGGTGTGTGGTTTTGTAGCTGGTTGCCTGTACACGGTAAACGTAGCACGCTGTTGCATGATGGAAAAACGAAAGCGAAATATGTTGAAACTCAAAACAGGGAAAAGCGGTCGAATATCTACGGCTTCGAGGAGCACTGCTTCTCATGAATGCTCTCCCTTCCTGCTTGGCCGTGGCGACTGGGACAGTTTAGATCGCAGAGCTTACGACAAAGCCAGCTCGTATTGGCAAACTGCTTATTCTGGAGAAAACAGCGAGCTATGTGTCCGAAAGAAATCCACGTCTAATCGCGGCAATGTTGGCGGCGATACCCGCAATGAAGCTGAAAGTCAGTCCCTCCAGCCGTTTGCGTAGGGCTGTTGATACTACGAGCGATACAAGCCAGTTCACTGAAAGATATACGGATTCTCGCCTACTCCGCTCCCGCCAGCACTCAGCGGTGCACAAACGTCGAAAAATGTGTAATCACGCAGACCGGTAGGTCGAACCGCAAATTCAGAGCAACGATTATGCATCGTCTGACTGGACCTGTTTACAGTGCATTAAATGTGCTCTCAGTCGAACGATTTATAAAAATATATGGGAACGTTTACCATCCCCTGCATGCCTTTGTTATTTCGTTTCCATTTCTGCATTTTGTTTCTCACTTTCCAGTTGGGTAAAAAATTTCGTGTCGCCGCTTTCATTCAGGTCATGCTGCGCAAAAGCGAGCAGTAGTTTCGTACTGACGGCGCGCTTGTTTCTCAAGTGGCGATGAACGCTCCCGATGTTCGTGAACATGTGGGTGCTGAAGCAATGTACTGGCCAAACTTGTAAAATCTCTACATCGTGTGCCATTCAGTTAACACACCTTTGCCCGAACCATCCAAAAGCCCAGCCTCCTAAGATTATGTACACAGTTGGTTGGCCAGGCGCTGTACTTCGTTCCGGGCCCGAGAATATAAGCATTAACGGCAGGGTTTCTATCTGTCCGCATTTCATTCACAAAGTGCGCTGCTGCGTAAGCTTGTTCTTGGAGCAAGCATTTTTTGTTCACCAACTACGTCCACTGCCAATGCAAGTCGGGGCCGAAGGAAAGCAGTGAAGAAATTGGGAGTGTACACAGGGTTGGCGTTCTTTCCTATTTTGATTGACTATTGCCGCCGCAGCCCGCAGTTAAGCGTTAATGTCTGGACAACATTAGCGTTGCGTAAAACATTACAGGTTTTGTTACGCAAGCACGCACTTGACCGGTGGCTACGCAGGAGGCCACTGCTCCACACGCAGGATCAACAGCCTGTGGTGGACTGCCGCGCAGAGCACATATTTCAAGAGAATTTCTCTATCTCCTGCCAGCTCCTCGTAACGCAGTGTACATTGAGTTCAGTCCAAACCTTAAGAACAAGACATGGAGGCCTTGATTGACTTTTGAAGGAGGACATAATTTCTGCGTTTTTGAATGAACTCGCATGAAATGTAAGGAAAATAACTTTGGCTGTAATTTCCAAGCCTTTCACTGATGCAAACATCCCTTCAATATGCACAAAGAGCAGCATGCTGTGATACAAAAAAGACTGACATCTCAATGATTTTTTTCCATAATATATTAATTACATACTGGGGGAGCAATCTGTAACGATATATTTCACTTTCCATCCAATTTGGTCGTGAAGTCAATGTAACGAAAGCAACAGCAAGTAAGAAAGCGAACGCCTAATCACCGACTCATCTCATCTCGTCGCGGCGCCGCCGTCAGCCAGCCTCGTGCCGCCGCATTCAGTTCAGCTGTGTCACAATAAGCACGCTCCTACAGGTCGTCGCAAAAATGAAGACTACCAGTTTCTTTGTAGACACTGGATTAGTGGCGATAAAGACTGTGAGACGCGTCAAACGCTCGTCGTGCTACGTCACTGGTGGGCATCGGCGCTGATCGGCCAGTGCCACACGGGGGCTCGAGACGCGCTTGTGCTAGGAGGCAGCGCCATGGATGTTTCTGTCACGACAAGTGTGACGTGTGCTTAACGTCCAACGGCAATGGAAGTAGCGATCAGTGGCAAAGGGTCAAATGGAATGGAAAGAAGACGGGTCGTTACAGAATACGGCCCGTGAGTTTTCGGCATAGTACCTAACGCGTCACTTTAGTAATTTGGACGTTTCTTTCTGACACAGTGATAGTAGGAATTCTCGTAATAGAAACAGAAAATTATAATCTTCACGAAAATCCCAGTTCACAACAAAAATTGAATTTCCTTTGTTTCCGGTCAATATTCGATGCGGACACAAATCGTACCGTAAGCGCCAGAGGTAGCGTAAAATGTAGTCTACCCAAGATAAATCTGATAAACAAGGGTCGCAAATTGCATAAGTAGACACCAAAAGACAGAGAGCCATAATTAACATACAAATACGATTCACTGCAAGTATGCCCGCATATATCCCTTACGAACCAAAAGCACGTATCGACATCACTAAAGCGCTAGCTAGTGAATAGCAATGATATTTTTGTTGGCGATACCTTCGCAAGAGAACAAAACTATATTCATAGTGTGCAAACCATTGAAATAACGTAGGTTTGTTCAAGCCTGAAAATTGCCCCGCCTACTACAACTGCCTAAAGACCTCATGCTGTTGCCAAGTACAAATGACATCCCTTACAGATGAATAAAAATCGCACTTACATATATGGCAAGCTGTTCTTGGTCCAGTAGACCGTCGCTAGAGGCAGGGAGTCGACGTCACATGAAATGGTAATTGGCAGGTTCTCCACGGTATTCACGTCAACAACGGCAGGCCCGGATATTGTTGGCGGCACTACCATAAAAGTGGTGGAAGCGTTAGTTTCACGAATTATATTCCTTGCCTCTTCGCTGCTTGTTTTTCACAAATGACAACATTATTACTGCATACGCCTCAAACAATGCTAATTGCACGCTTGGGAATCCGCATCACTTATATCGGCAAGGTTATTTTGAATGAAACATCTATCATCAAAAAATTAAAATAGGTTGCATCAATGCAGAATTTATCCGGAGATTATTAAATCTAATATATATAAATCATATGAAAAAGATTCTGTTTGCTTTCTTGTGTGTAACTGAGACCACTCAGCAAGTATAAAATCGACGAAACAAAGCCTCAACCTGGCATCTCTAAAATAAAGATTGCTAAGACATATCGTTTTAGCCATAAAACCGCGCCAAAAGTCGAGCGAACACATTCTGAAGTATAATTAACATGTAAAGGTCTTAATGCCAGCTTATTACGGGTATTGCACGTATGGTGTTCTGCACTTTTTAAAAATTGGCATTTTTAGTTATAAGAACGCTTTTTTAGGCATAGCACTGTCGGCGGTGTGCGCACAGAATAGAGCTGGAACTTGCTAACTAGTAGGCTGGTTAGCTTACATTGAATTGGTAACTTTTCTACTGTTACCGTTAGTCTCCTTTTTTTTAGAATTGTGTAGCCCACCATAAGCAGTAGCCATACTAGCTTTAAGAATTTCCAAAAAGCAGTTACTCTCGGCGCTGTAGCCCAACAAACTTTGGCCATTTCGACAAGCTACGAGCTCCGGAGGGGTCGTTTTTCTAACAAGGTTCTCTAAAGCGCATGTATTTTGCCTCGATATAGCCAAACGCTTGTTGGGCCACACCGCCGAGGGTGACATGTGTTTTCGAAATTCGAAAAACTGATATAGATGCAATTACGATGGGCTTCACGCCTCTCAATAATTAAGTAGAATAACATTATGAGTGAAAAAGTTAACTACAATATTAGTTAACCAGCCTACTAGTTATAACGTTTTGCCTGCATTCTGATGGGCTGCACCGCTGGTAATGCTATGCCGAAAAAAGCGTTCTTGTAACTGAAAAAGCCTTTTTGTTTAATTTCGCAACATCTTAGTCTAAACAGCTGCTTCTGTGTCGGTCTTCTGGTACAAGCTGGCAAACGATAAACGCAACGAAAACAGTCACATCATTATATTCAACTGCACCTAGATTGTACGACCATGACTGAGTTTTCGCTATGCCGAGCCCATTTTCGATTCAGTCCTTTCAACCCCGCACTGAGTAACTGAGCAGCACAGTTCGGCCTTCCTTGGCATGGAAGGCCGAACTGTGCTGCTCAGTTACTACAATGATTCATGGGCTTCCGGAATCATTCCAGAACACTGGAAGATCAGCCGCCTGGTTGCACTTTTGAAGCCTGGCAAACCTCCTTATGAGCTTACCTCATACCGGACAGTTGCACTAGCAAGCTGCGTCGGCAAAGTTATGGAGCGAATGGTGCTGGCGCGGCTCGAATGGTTTTAGAGCAGAATGCTCTCTATCCGGATATGATGACCGGGTTCCGGAGGGGACGTTCTTCGATTGACAGCGTAATCGACCTCATATCGACAGTGGAACATGAAAAACGTAGTCGCCGACTCGTCGCTGCTGTCTTCTTGGACATCAAGGGGGCCTACGATAATGTACTTCATGACGCCATCCTTGATGCCCTTGACGACATTGGCGTTGGCGGCCGGATGTATTCGTGGATTGGGAGCTACCTCAACGGCCGGTCTGTTTACATGTCTGATGGGGAGACTACCCGTCATCAGGTTTGCCGTGGAGTTCCTCAGGGAGGAGTTCTTAGCCCCACCCTATTTAACGTGGCATTGATTGGACTGGTGAATGAACTTCCCACTAACATTCACATCAGTGCCTATGCTGATGATATCTGCATCTGGGCGTCGGGTTCGACACGTCCGCAAATGCGTGCGAGATTACAACGTGCCGTGTCATCTACTTCAAGGTACCTACGGCGTCAGGGTTTGCACTTGGCAGCTGAAAAATGTGCTGTGGTCGCATTCACGCGCAAGTCTGTCTGCCACTACCCGGTAACTCTTCAAGGGGTTGCAGTACCATACATCTCCCACCACAGATTTTTGGGCATTATCATTGACCGCGATCTGTCATGGTCGAGGCATATAAACATGCTAAAGAAGAGACTCACTCTTTTTTGCCATGTGCTTCGCTTTGTGGCAGGCATTAAATGGGGCCCAACAGAGCGCTCCTTGCTTCGACTTTACTATACCCTCTTTATTGGCTACATTCGTTACAGCCTTCCTGTACTCTCTAACATGAGTATTTCCTGCTTGCGGACATTAGAGAGCGTCCAAGCACAGGCGCTCAAGATATGCCTCGGATTACCACGTTGTGCCTCGAACAAAGGCACGATTGAGGAATCTCGTGCGTGCCCAATATCGGTCTACCTTTCACACGAACCACTTCGTGTATATTTACGTGCTCTTACACGGCACCGCTGTCACCCACTGACGAAGATTTTTGATGAGCGACCGGACAGCAGTTTTGGACGCGCATCGCGCTTCCATCGCTCCGAATTGCCATCAGACTACGCCCTGCCGCATCATTCCTTGCAGCCCCATGGGTAATGGCTCAGCCTTCAGTCTGCCTGCATGTCCCTGGCATAATTAAGAAGTCTGCGATGCCGGTTAGCGGACTGAAGCAACTCGCACTTGCCTACATCTGGTCAGAATACCACAAATGTGTCCACGTCTACACCGATGGATCTGCGTCTCCAAATGCATCAACAGCAGCTTTTGCAATCCCTGCACAACAGACGACCCGCAGATTCATTTTGGGACACAAGTCTACTTCAACCGCTGCAGAGCTTGTGGGCCTTCGGGAATCGATTCGCCACATCTGCGGAGAACCGCCTCAGGAGTGGTGCATTTTCACCGACTGTAAACCTCCGCTACACATTTTAGGATGCTTCCTACGCCACACAGCCTACGAAGCTCTGGCTCTTGATATCATTAGTCTCGTATCATTTGCTCAGGGAAACGGCCACCGTATAGTGTTTCAGTGGATCCCCGGACACTGCGGACTCGATGGAAATGAGACCGCCGACGCTGAAGCAAGGACCGCCTTCAGCAGTGGCCTGTGTACAGCTGTACCGTTCTCTATAGTGGACACAACTTGTCTCCTTTCGGAATTGATGAGGAGGGCGACGGCTAGGTACTGGTCCCTGCCAGACACCCGCCACATCCGCCTTAAACGGCTAGATCCGACGATGACCTTTTCAGTTCCTCGCGGAATACCTCGCCCTATTGCATGCGTCAAGCCTGGGATACATGCGACGTTTTTTCCGACGATGTTCGCGCGGCAGAAAACGTCGCGGCGGCGCGACGCCCGGCCGGAGATACATGGAGCGAAAAAGCGGCAGCCCGCCGCCGCGTATCTCTCAGCGCGGAAGCAATATGATCAACAAGTGGCAAATACCATTGAGCGAGGAGCTCTTTGAGAGCAGCGACGCCGACTCCTTATTCAGAATAACGAAATTGTTCATTTAGACACCACTGTACTGATTGCAGCACGCGTGCATAGAAATCTACAAGGTTTTGCGAGCTCGAATGCGTGCGGTCGCGTACCTTTCGATGCCCGCTCAGCCGTGGCTACCATCGGCTGCAGTTTTCTTCGGCACCTTCGCTTCAGGGAGGAAAAGCGGGCATTTCGATCCAAGATTCGGTCCTGTTCTCCAAAAAAAGTGACATTTCATGTCTCGTGAAGCGTTTATTTTCACGATAACAACATTTTCGTGCAATAAACACAGCAGAGCTTGTCGGCCATGGCGGCCATGTTTGCGGCGGAGGCGGCCAAACCGGAAGAACGGGCTTTCTGCTCTGCTATTGGCTTGCTCCGGCTGCCGCTACCGGTCTCTCCGGACGCCGCGCGTCAATATCTGACAGGGCCAGATCGGCGGCGGCGGGCGTTTTTTTCGAGACCGGGCGTCAAATGCGCGCCGTCGGGCGAAAATCGCCCAAAAAACGCTCCATGTATCCCGGGCTTCATCCGTGGACTACGTTTAAATGTGGCATTCACGCGCAAATACTTGCACTTAATAGGACAAGCGGACTCCCCGGAATGTACCACATGTGGCGTGCTAGAGACTATAGAACATGTTTTAGTGGCGTGTCCAGCGTATGCACGTGAAAGCCTCATACTCGCAACTGCTCTGAAGCCTATGGACACATCGCTCCTCTCTGAGGATTTGATCCTCGGCGCTTCGCCAGATAGTTTTAGAACTGTAAAGGCAACGCCAGCGCTCTCACGCTTTTTGAGCGACACGGACCTTGTCTCGCGTTTGTGATGTCAGAAAGTGTGCCTTGTTTTTTTTTTAAAGTAGTTTTTCATCTGCCTCCTTCCATCATCATCGTCCCCCATCGTGACCTTCTTTTATCTCCTCTTCTCGTCCCCCAGAGCAGAGTAGCAGGCCAGATATTTATTTTTCAGGCCCTCTCTGCCTTTCTTATCAATAACCCTCTCTCTCCCAACCCCGCACGCAGTAAAATCACAACAGTTCCGCGCACCTATGAATGATGGTGCAGATAACCTTACGGATGCGATTACGGCCCTTGCGGAGCTTTTTTTAATACTTAGCAGGACTAAAATGCCGTTACTATATTGAGACATTTCAGAGAGTGCTAGGTAGCACGAAACGTTCCCTTTATATTCGTGAAAAGCTTAAATTTTATACTTGACGTTTTCATGGTGGGTTCATTCCCACATTCCGGAACATTTTGTTACCGGAATTATTTGGTCGCAAAACTTGCTGAGAAGTCACGCTGAGAATCTTTCAATTTCGTTGTTCTGGCTATCTGCCTTTTGCGCGATTGCGTATATAGCGCGTTCGCTCTAAAAGCCGTCGCCGTGACCTAAGATTGGCAGGAAGGCCAGAGAAACGAGACTGAAGTAGTCCCAGAAGTTTCAAATGAAGAAAGAAATTCACCAGAATTGGAGTTTGAACCCAGGCCCTCTGCACGCACCGCATAAGCCACAATGGGTCCTTGGTTCATGCGCGTAAGAGGGTCACCAAGTGAACGCGAAAGTGAGAGAAAGAGAAAAAGGATTGAACAGGCGCTATCGCCTCTGCTGTTAAGGCGAAGCTTAAGCGCCCTCCTAATTTTTGGCAGCCAGTCTCCTTTTTAGTGCTTTCAGGCCAGTAGGAATAAATTAATGAAGCTAGCTGGATTCTGCATGGTATCCCTGACAGCGCTGCTCTTCAGCCCTCATTGTAAATAGATTTTTTTAAAGCGCAATAGCTTCCCACAATAGCGGCAAAACTTGAGTGCTCCTTGTGAAAGTAACAAACAAAACAAAGAGAATTGGCCATTCCGTAAGAGTGAATAGTTTTGTTCTGCTCACCTAGAAGAAGTGTTGAGCTTGAGCAGTTTCAGATATATCACAGAAAAGCACCAGAAAAAAGCCAAATTAAAAAGGTGAATTTCGCGGATGAGCACGAACGAAACTTGAATGTCGCCCGATTTCATACTGGTACGCCCTAAATTTGTAAAACATGACCCTCTATAGTGGTCATTTATGAGTCTGTCACATAGTCTCCCGGAATACAACACGCTGGTTTTGGTCAAGAACTGACTTTACCTCCAAATATCCGCAACCCCTTTCGAACATCGCCGCGATAACGATGTCGAAAGTGGAGCCGGAACTGAAAAGGAAAGTGACGCTCATTAAGAGTCGATATTCAGCCGCAGTGCTCCCATATGTAACGGGGAAAAACAAGTTTGTTCTAAAGCAGGTTTCAACTGACGACTGGGCGTTTTTTTATTCTACGTATGGTATTTGTTACTCGCGTTAAGGCGTATATGCTGAAAAAGGTTTGGAATGGTGTGTTTCAACTGCATTTCTGTTCATAAACTCATTTGGAAAAAAAATTGTGTGGCCTCAAGAACGGTAGGCGGCACAGCTTCAACACAGTTGTTAGCGGTTTATGTTTTATATGCTTTAATATCCCAAAGCGACTCCGGCTATAGGCCTCCTGCATGTTTCAAAGAAACGAAGCGGCGCTGCTGTCGCTGGCGGACTCACGGTAGGTAAGAGGCCAGGGAGCGGGTGTCACTGGGTGGTCTTGAGCACGGGTATTAAAGGGTTTTAGGCGCGTTTTCAGTTTGTTCGACTGACAAGAGTTGTTCATGCATTGAGCTTAGTATTTCGCTCCAAGTACACGAGCTCGCGTTGACCACGTGCGGCGTGTTTCGGGAAATATTGCGGCACTGAGCACTGTATATGTGGTTGGCGGTAAAGAAAGCACTGCTGCGGTTTATTTCAACTCTATCCACTGAAAAAAATCACCAGTCCGTGACCGTGCGTGGTTGTTCTCTCTTCTTCTGCGTTTTTTGAATAAACGCCCAGTTGCGAGTAAGCGCTTGTGTTGTTTGGTGTTCCTTGTCCGTTGTCCTGAGTGCGCTTTATATTTTTTCCACGATGCTATGCCAGCTATCCCAATTGTCCATTCTTCTCTGACACACCGGTAATAGCCTGCATGATCTTTCTTCGGGACAGTAGTGAGAAGCAATGGCATCGTTACCGCCGAGCAGATGAGCGCTCGCCGTCTATTGACGCACCTGCCGTGCAAGGCGCTACCAGCTAGCGATGAACTTGATAGCTTAATCCGCAATAGTTTTACAGTGTTTCACCCCACAGTTTTTGTTTGTTTACCCCGTTAACGAATCGGATGCGGAGCAACTCATGTGTTTGAGAGAGGCAGCGGCTCAGGTCACAAAAGGCCACTCGCCTGCACACTAAATATGCTCGACGTAGCTAGGGGTGCTCGCAATTGTTTCCACGTTCTTTGTGGTATCATTTGCCCGTCATTCCCATGCGACGACAAAAACGAAAACGAAAAAATGCTGCAACACGGCCATTTCCCACCCGCGACTGTTTTCTTGCATACAGGCTTCGCGATCACGCATAACCTCGACAGACATCTCATGACACATCATGAATTTATATAATTCACTTTCACTTCCGCTTAGCTCTATATGAGCTAAGCGTGCTTACGTGGGTTTTCGTACCCGTTAAAGTGCGCTGTTATAAACATATCAACTTGACCGCGCAACAGTGCCACAATTTAGCAGATATCTCCACATGAATCAAATAATTACGTCATTAAAATTAAGAAATCCTCACAAGTGAATAATAAACGAAATGAACATGCACTCCCTCACATGTTCGTATAACTACCACACTCGGTAAAATAAGCTACGCTATCAAGAACACATTCCTCGGCAGCGAGTCAGCCGGCTGGCGCCCCGTGCACATCAAAACGACTTTCGGTGACAATTACGCGGGCAGCTAAATCTGTGTACGTTTTTCCCCGTGTGCTGTTATAAACGTATTAGGCTGATGCATTGGCGATTGAGTGTAAAACCTGTTGCAGTATTAATCTGCGAGCAACCTATCGAGGCAGATCTAATTTTCTTGTTATGCTACTACAGCGATACCACAATGACGCAGCGGTTCAATACAGGCTCCTTGTGCAGTGCGCGGGCAAGATGCAGCCGCGCTGTCCTGCCGGTAGCTGTAGCAGCAACGCTAGACGAGGGCGGGTGGAACCTGTTTTGCCTACTTCGTTTAAGTCGCTACTGACATCAGCGCCACCGCATCTTCGTAACCTCGCGGTGTGAAAGAGCTGTATAAGGGACGCCGTAGTGGAAGGCTGGAGTATTTTAACGTGCGTTGACATCGGACAGAACACGGGTCTCTAACATTCTCCTTCATCGAAATGCAACCGCCGCGGCCGGGATCGAACCCGCGTATTTCGGGTGAGCCGCCGAGCACCATAGCCACTCAGCCACCCGGCGGCTGCCACTATTAGTGGCTGCGTAAGGACAAGGTACACCGGAGTTTACTGCGCGCTCTTACAGAGAGTGGAAGGCGATAATTAATTATCACCGCCATGCGTCTTCATCCCATTGTACGCTCTGCGTTAAGTGGCCATTCGGCGCGTCACTATGTACAGCCTTAGTAGTACACCAGCGGGTTGATGGGACTGAACGAATCAAGAGCCAACAGATGGGGCGGCGTCTCCGGAATCCGGAATGCGACGCGGATTTGGCCCTGCAGCGTAAAAGCACTCGGCTGAATGTCAAACGAGACCCGCCGCAGTGGCTCAGTGACTAGGGCTCTCGTCTGCTGAGCCAGAGGGCCAAGGTTGAACCCCGGCAACGGCGGCCGCATTTCGGCGGAGGAGAAAAGCAAAGGGAACGCGTGGTCTGTTGATTTCAGCGCACGTTAAGGACTCCAGGTAGTCTGAATTATTCCTGACTCCTCCACTACAGCATCTGTCAAAGACCGTGTGTAGGCCACAATTTGCAATTTATCGCAAAACAGCAGCATTGCGCAACCGCATGCGTCTGAAAAGAGAAAAAAGAAGTTAAAGGAATGCGTCCCTAATCTTGTTCTTTTCGGTATGACTCGATTTCAGCGTCTTCAGTTCAGAACCACCACGTGCAACGATCCCTTACTCTCTAGTGTTGACTACCACCATCTCATGTACCCATGGAAGGCTCGCGCATGCAAAACCCGACAGTGTGAGGTAGCCATGACACTCATGCGCTGCAGGATTCCTCGTTTAAATCTTTACTCATGTAGATGCGGGTTCATTCCAACAAACCTTTTTGCAGCTTTTGGCGAAGTCGAGACATTGGAGCATTTTCTACTCTGTTGCTGGAGGTTTACACATTACAGGAGAGCACACCTAGAAATTCCCATTACAAAGTTGGGACTCACTTTATCGGTTCCCCTCCTCCTCTCCTTCGGCGCGAGCGACAGGGGTTTTGCATTGCACCAAGTTTGCTAATATGTTAGCAATTATATAACAGCTACCGGCAGATTCCCTTGCTAATTGTTTCCAAAATTTCCGCATTTAAAAGAGCGTTCCGGTATTTTCATATGTTTAATTTTTTAATTCTCAGATATTCTCTCTCGATATTTTGTTTTTTCCTTTCCTTTTAAACTACTCTGAAATATCACCCAAGGCACAACCATTAGCTTGACACCAGTTTACCCTATTCTGTGGGGTCTACCCACTGAACCCTGGCCAATCCCCTGTCGTGGGTATGTGCCATGTCACCAAGGCAACAACAACAACAGCCGGGTATCATTCAAAGAGTAAGGTCGGCAGCAACCATAGCAAATTCCAGAATGAACTACGCAGGCCGTGCTGAACATTTCACGCCTGCACGTGCTCTGAACGGCGAGTTACGAATTTTTTCTGTCAGTGCATGGCTGAGGCGCTGAAGCCCACCCCCGTACTTACCGAGCACGCTCACGTGAAAGTCCTTCTCATCGGTTCCAGCGTTGTTAATGGCGACGCAGGTGTATTTCCCACGGTCAGACACCTGAACATGGTCGATTGTCAGTGTCTCCGAGTCAGGCGAAATCTTGCGGAAGTAGAACATCGATTATCGGCATGGGCGGTGTTAAACATCTTTTAGAATCTTGAGGCAGTTCTTAGAGGAAAACCAATAAAGAAAACTAGACATTTCCTTGTGTCATACATCATTACGTGCAAACGAAAAATTCGGCAGAGACACTTAAGACTGCTTAGGTGTAGGATTTCGAAACCATTACAGACCTTGAGAGCATTGACACCATCCACAGACACACATACACGCGCGTATGACATCACCCGGAAGGCTGTACGACGAATGGATGCATCATAACTTTCCTACCAACATTGGTGTTTGAGGAAAAGAAATGGCGCAGTAACTGTCTCAAAACTCGGTGGACTCTTGAACCGAACCTTAAGAAAAGGCGTAAAGAGTCTTAGAAGGCATACAGTTGACAGTTCATATGTCGCAGAATCAGTATGAGGCCGGAGCGATGAGAGTAATGGTTGATTTTTTGGCTGAAGTGCTAGAACATATGATGCCTTGACCCAGGAAGAGCCGAAAGGCGCGTGACACCGGCACGAGGAGGGAGCTCAGTTCGACTGCACTTTGGCGTCACCATCTTAGGCGACTGGTGCCGCTCTTGCTGCGTAAGGCCCCTGCTGCTGCTGACGATTTGAATCCCTCTAGTAGGCTAGCCTCCAAAGTGACTAGAACTTGTAAGCTATATGCAAAGGGAAATCGTATGCTACGGATTTTGTCGGGGAAATATACGACTCTGTGAAGTGGCGGTGTTCGGCTTACTATGGGCATCATAAGCTCGCTTGATGACGTCAATCTATTTTTGTTGCCATTGCTGGAATTTTCTTACGATATGCGAGTGCACGCTCTAACACACACACGCCGCCGGCTTTTCTTGTAATGGGACAGGTAATTATTTTCATTAAGAAATAGCAGACGATATTTTCATTTTGCCCCAAACCAGACATCTCGAAAAGCCTTACAATATGCAGCAGCTTGGAAACCTCTCTGCACATCCCTGCCGTCTGCCGTGTAGAAAATTAACGACACTGCAGGAGAATTCCTCAAAGTAGAGGTGCGCACGTGCTCACTTTGGGTGGATATCGGTCAAGTGTGCACCAACCGCATACCGCATACCGCATAACCGCATACCGCATAACGTGATGCCGTGTAGAATGTGTCCCAAACAAGGCGCAGCAGCTGTGCAGCTTGGTCTGCCAGCGTAATGTGTGCAGAAGCTATTTTAAAATTAGTTGACAGTCCCTTGTGACTATTTCTCAAGACGAAAACGATGCTTTCGGGCTTATTTTGTTGCACATAAATCAGATTTCGTCATATCTATGGCACCACTTCTTGTATGAATACCAGGGTCATCCTGTACACAAGGTAGGAAGGTAGAAGGGAACAATTATATTAGAGTATTAAAGAACAGGGTTTAGTGTACATGAACAGCATAATAGGTGTGCAGTATTGCGCAAAAAGCATACTGATTTTCTCGTGATGCCTAAATAATTTATAAATTCCACAATTCCGGAATTCCATATATGTGGATCATCCAGAACGTATGGTTAATGTTAGGGTCACAAATTATTGCTGATTCCCGTGGCGCTTTGTTCTAGTGTACTTAACGGCTCAATACACTGCCCGGTCACTTTTCCACTTTCACGGGCGACTTTTAGGCTTCCACATTTTATAGCCATGTTATGAGACTTCTTTCGACAAGGCCATTTTGCCGCTTGTCGCAAGACGATCACTGTCCTTATTTCGTGTAGTTGTACGTGAGAGAGAGCGAACTTTATGGCAACGAGTATACAATATAACACAGTGACCGCCACCAAGGCCAGCTTATCCTTCAGCTGGTCCGATGCTTGACAGGCCCGCCACGTCGTACGGAAGGGCTGAACGCGAAGTGTCAATTTCCCACAAGCACTTGGCTATCAGCAAAAGTACTAACTGTACTCTTTTCTGCTCTGAATGCTTGAGCAGCCAATCATAAATTGAGCAGGGATTGGAGTATGCCTAAATCCGGAAGGCTGGTTGCTTACCTGATGACGCGACCCTTCGGCTTTGAGGGGCACGCTCTCCTTCAACCACACTACGCTGGCCTTCGGCTGTGCCGTGACCCGGCACAGGAGGGAGAGCGTATCGTTGGCCACCACGTGCACGCTCTCAGCCGCGTCCGGAGCCGACGAAGGCAGTGAGCTTATGTGCGGAGGCACTGCAGCAAAAAGTGCAAATTTCCAGCTCAATTCTTCGGTGCGGACACTTTTTCCGTTGCAGACGCCGCGCACAAAATTGATTCCCTCGTATGGCCCGTAGACATTATCGAGAGCGCATTGCTCACGCGCTACATCTGTACCTATGGGGACCTTCACAGGCGCCAGCTTAGGTTTTTACACCCTGGTCATACGTCCAAAATCAGGAATGTGGCAACTTCTTTCTCTGGTCTTTCCTCAGCTTTCACGGGTATTCATGCAAATATTGACACGTAACGGCGGCCAAAGCTAGCAGGAATATAAAAGATGAGCCAGTAGGCCTTGTAACCCAAAAAACAGTAGAATTAGCATCTGGCGACCTATTTTCTCCGCTAACAATCTGACCGTGCGTAGAGAATCTGCCAAAGAGAACTAATCGCATGTGCCGAGCAGAATAAAATGTGGGGGACACTTAAGCTTCGCCTTTAAGGGTGTTACGCGACAGCGTTAATGGGTCCTGTCAGCGGTTTCTCTTGCCCACACAGAAAAGAACCGGTTCCTCTTTAACGAGGACGGCGCCAGGAGCTTCACAGCAGGGTGGTGAGTCACATTTTCGAGAGACGTAATGCCGCTTTGGCACTGCCGTTCAAAAAGATAAAAAAGTTATTAAAAGAACAAAATTCAGCCGCAATAGCTTCGCACAGTCGCTGACCGGCGAAGGGCTATAATGAGGGCTGAAGGAGGAGCTGAGCATTTTTACAAGGGTCTGCATATCTTTGTGGTAGCAGACGCCACCTCTCGCCTCCACATGGCGCCGTCACTCTCTCTAACAATCATCGTCATTATGTGAAAGACCACACGATATAGGTATAACGAGCCGCCGCGGTAGCTCAGTAGACACCTTTAGTTGGACGTACGCAGTGAGCTTGCGCACGCAACGGCACTGCGGGTTACAAATGCGCATGCGCAGAACGCAACGTATCTAGCTACGTGTTGCGGACGCCCGCCAGCTATAGAGCGTAGCGTAGCGTACACAACGTGGGACGCTACGTGCTGCGTAGACAACATGGCGGCGACCATCTCGCCCGCTTCGGAATAAATACGTGTCGGCGCTGGGTTCTCTTACGCAATACCTCGCTCAAATGGTAGCGGTTCGCTTTTATTTCGCCTACTCTTGCCCACACGTAGCGGTATAAGCGATAACTATCCCTTGTTTTTCAGATAATTTGGAGATTTTCAATCACCTAGGCCTAACTAAATTAGGTGTTTTCCTCGCAGCAACGAAACCTGGCGAAGAGGTTTCTACCTTTTAGTCAGTTCTTTCATTTTCTTCGGTTTGCATAGTTTTTCTTCTTGGAACAAAAAAAGGCTCGCAATGCACTCACCCTAGTTATCAGCAATCATTTATGAAAATTTCTTCCACTGAGCGTTGATGTGCTTTGACGTCTTGTCACTAGATGGCGCTACTGTTTACGCGTGCGCGTGAGGGACGCTACGGCACGGCCAACTGAAAGTGTCGTGTTTACCCTATTCACAGTGCACGCAACGCAGTGAGAGATGCGTACGCCCCAACTAAAAGTGCCTAGTGGCTATGGCGCTCGGCTGCTGACCAGAAAGACCCGGGTTCAATCCCGGCCGCAGCAGTCACATTTCGATGGAGCCGAAATTCTAGAGGCCCGCGTACTGTGCGATGTCAGCGCATGTTGAAGAACCCCAGGTGAGCGAAATTTCCGGAGCTCTTCACTACGGCGTCCCGCGTTGCCTAAAGGCGCGCTCACACTAGCGGGAAGCTTCCCGCAGCGGCACAGAGTCAACGTCGACGCTGCCTCGCAGCTCCACGGAATGACGCTCACACTGCGCGCGGTTTCTCGCTGCGGTTGTCTTGGAATGTAGAGAGAGGAGGCGCTGAGGGAGGACCCGAACGTGCAGAAAGAGAAGGGGATGGTCACGTGACAAAGCGCGCCCTTTCTCGCGTCGTCGTCTTGATCATCTGCTAGCTCTCCTCCCGTCGCCCTTTTTGTCACCAGGATGGCTGGTTCGAACCATGAGCTGTTGGCTACGGTAATCGTACTTATACTTGTTTGTTCGCTGCTTCTGCACCGTCGCTTCTGCACCGTCTCAAGTCGCATGTCCGTGCTGGCAAAGCAGCCGCCGAGTGCCCGGCCGGCCGGCCGGACGCGCGCAGCCTTCGCCTCCGCCGACGGGGTCACTGAACTGGGACCGACGTCACGGTTCACGGTCGGCGCCCATTGGCTGTTCTCGTCAGCGGCACGGGAAAAATAGGTACCGGACCCATCGCTCTGCGGGACGGCACAGCAGGCTGTCTGCGGGAGAAAAACCGGCTTGTGCGGGAAGCGGCGCGCGGAAAACGTCCTGCGTTGCGCGTTTTCCCGCTAATGTGAAGGCGCCTTTAGTCACTTTGGGACGTTAAACCCCCGTAAACTAAACTAAATTATATACATTTAACGCCCCGCTCTCAACCAAGCCGTACGAATGTGGAACGTTCAGTTGGGCGAGTTGGTATATATTCATCTTGACCGTCGTTGTTCGCGCTGTTTTAGAAAAGATGCGTACGAATGTGCCTGCGTGGCCTATAGCGGTAGCGCGTCTGACTCAACCCAAGGGTCATTGGTTCGATTCTCTTGAGCGTAATTCATTAGCTTTATAACTTAATGTCCTAATTATGTTTGAGTGATCTTGTGGCCTCTAATCACCAATTATCTAATCTTTAGCCACTTTTAAAATCCGCCGCTTCGCGTGTGACGTTGCCGCCTATTCGACCAATCTGGATTTTTCGCTCAGAACAACGCCGAAGACGGAATTTGCTGCAGAACAACAGCCTTGAGCTCTGAAGTAAAATAAAAGACGTTTAGAATAGGGTGACCCTATCCGTTAGAGGGACAAGGGTATAGCGGAGCGTCAGTGAGCAGGCGCAGCATAATAGATACCTGCAACATAGCACGTACCGCGCCCCGCCACTGCGCACGCTCTGACTGGATCAGACGCAGCAGGTGTGCGCGCTGTTGAAGGGAACGTGGCTCCATATGGTGCCCTTAGAGCGGCTTGCGCATGGTAGTGGTGGAGAGCGGTACGCGCTACCTTAAACTATCGATTAACGCCACTCGGGATGTTGTCGCGCATGCGTACTAGCGCCCCGCTGTTCCCCTGTCTCCCTATTCTTAGTCTCTATAAGGTCATGAGCCGGCGCCTAAAACCTAAGAAGGCTGTTAAAAAATAAAAATGCAACAGCGCATCGTGCTGACAGATGCTTGAAAACGCTAGAAGGCTCTCCCACACTCATGTAGCTGTCCGGCTGCCCAATTTCACAAAATTCGGCGCACCTTTCGGAACTCTGCTCGGCGCTGCACCGACGCTTACATTTGCAGGAGGTGATAAGCGGATTAGGAATGCACTCTCTCTTTCGCACAGTTATGTTCACCAATATGGCGGATCAGGGGCTAAGCTCACGGAACGCAAGTGGGACATGATCTGACGCCTGGACCGAGGCCTAAATATACCCTTACCGTCGGAGAGCTTGTAACTTTGTCGCTGTTAAGCAGCGGTATCCTGTCCACTTAGCTCTGAAGCGGCGGAACATGGCCGGAGTGCAAATTACTCACACGTTCTGGAATGTTCCTCCTGTCCAGGCTAATGGCGACGCGCCAAGGGGCAAAGGTTAGTGTTTGCGCTTTGATTTTTGCATGCCTGCGCGCCCCGCCCTGACGCAAAGTAACTAACAGACGCGACGCGTCTATTGGCGAAGGCCGCTTAACATCGGCGGCAAGCCTGAGGCATAGAGAAGACAATTTGGTTCCTTTGAATAAAGCGCTACTGCACCACTCCCGGGATGAACAGCGCTGTGGCCCAGATAGCGCACCAAGGAGGTAGAGCACGCGGCCTTCGGGCCTCCGGGAGGGAGCACGCTGGACTTCCGTGATCCTCCGGTCAATGAACTGCCCCAGTTCTCGGTGAACACTTTGTGTTCATTTTGTTTGCTTGGTCATATAAGTGTATTCTTGTGAGACATATATCTTTTACAACACTACACTAGTCGGAGCCAAAAGTTCACTCAACATCAAATTTTATACAGAAGAGAGACGACAGAGCAATTACACTGCCAACATAAGGTCGCACCTACTGGCCTAAATTTGAGGGATTACAATACAGATATGTACATCTTTTTGCATTGTTATCCCTCAACCTTCAGCCTGTAGATGTGACTATGTGAGAGTGTAATTGCTATGAGCCACCCCTCTGCTGCATAAAGTTTGCTATTCAGTGAAGTTTTGGCTCCAACCCATTCTCTGTCCTGCGGCCAGCGAAATCTGGGCTCCACAGGGCCGCCCCTCTTTGTCGCTTCATAGATCTGGGATTCGGTTGAGCTTACCACGTTAAACCGTGGCCATTTCCCGTGAGAGCGGAACAACAGACCCCACACGCTTAAGGGTGTGACCACTTGTGACTGACACCCGCGGAGGTGCGTGCAGACCATAGACCGAGCGGCCAATTGGTTGCGCGCACCAGCAAGGGATACACAATGCTCCAAGACTACAAAACCTTCGCTTTGCGATGAACTAAGATAAACGCAGGAGAAATGGGCACAGATTCACTGAAATAAAGCAGCAAGCACGCCTTGACACGATGGAACGCACATGCGAAATGCAGCGTTTGAAAAGCACAGCTTACAACAAAATATAATATTTTCTGTACAAAAATAAGCTGCACACAAGTTGCAGAAACCAGAAAGTGCCGCCCGTTGGGACCGGCGGCACACATAAAAAGTGCCGAGGCGAAAGTAAACCGCAATTGAATAAAAAAAAAGAAGCCAAGGTGGCTGGGTAAACCAGCTCCTTGTTTCTCCTTCGTTCTTCACGATTTCGTTTAGCTTTCTATGTGGCGTATAGCAGCTTATCCTCATAGTTGAAAATTCTGAAGATAATTTTTTGGCCAGCATTTATATTCGCATATTAAGAAGCGCGTTATCAGCACACGTCAGTAATATAGCTTGCGTTTCTCTCTGTCAAAGTAAGGTCGGTGCAAAGCGACGACACTCTCAGAACAACAGGGATGTCCAATTATATGCATTAAATGCCAAGGATGATAGCAATGAAGGAAGGTCTCGCAGCACCTTGCACATCCACTGTGAAATGCTTCTCCAGCTTTCCCGCCTCATTGATCGCAACGCAAGTGAAGTTGCCGGCATCGCGCAATCTGAAAAGAAGAAAAAAGAGGGTATAAGCCGATGCAGCCTGTATAAGGAAACATTCGTACGCTTTCGCTTCAAGTCAGCTTCGCGCCTTATAATTGGGAAAAAATGCACCCTGAGTAATTTTTATCCTTCATCGGGGTTTTCTTAATGGCTGCCGTTCTCCTCCATATAGCGGAGTTTCTTTTGTCAAGCATCCAGTGAATTTGGAACCGCTCGCAGCTTTGCAGCATTGGTGCGGCATTCCACTGAAACTATACCAGAAAGCCGGTAGACTGGGTATTTCAGCAGTGGCTTTTACAATTTGCTTTTGCATAAAAACCATGGGCTCTGATAAAACCGTTTAAACGAGTCACAAACTTCTCAGCAATTGTGTTTTGTAATGTCTTGGTTAAGTACACATATGTACGCGGCCCCTGTGGAACAAAATATTATGTACCTTAAGCCTTTGGAAACCGTTTTACGCGTCGTGCACATGTACGACCGCGCGGTATTAGTCGTGCATGGTTCCTCTTGTCAACCACCGGAGACAGAGGAGGGTGTACGCGAAGCTTTTTCTGTTTGTATTTTTCTTTCTGGTCAACGTGCCCATAGTACTACTGATGCAAGAGCGTACCTGTCTCTCTTTTCTTTGTGATGTACCTTTTACGGTGGCGCGATGACCCCAGCCACGGCCCCCAACCAAAGTCACCTTCATGCAACTGTAACAGCAAGACCAAGAAGTGGCAAAGTGGTTTGTGAAAATGCGCAAGGTAGATGGGTAAGGTAACTGGTGAACAAAACACAGTGTTCACGGGAGTCTCCGTCATCCGCCGCAAAGCCTATAAAAGAGGCCCGTCCGTTACCCGCTTTAGTCTGCTCCTGGGGGTGGGGGGCAGAAGTGTCGCCAAGCACACCCGGGGATCCAAGCCGGTGACGACACTGCATCTTTCTCGGCAACCCGCTTGCTGCTCCAGAAAGACCATCACATTTGAGAACCGCTCTGTGCCGTGGTTAATGGGCTGTTGCTGCGCCTCCGGTGACTGTATGCTTGCTTTAACGCGACAGCGTTAAATGCGCCATTCTCCGGAAAATCCGCGTCTGCGTTCGTGCCGGCGTGAGCTTTGTGAGTGAAAAATCACGCGCATGGCTCGTACAGGTGACCCCCAGTGTCGGGCGCGCGGCCTCATCGCATCCGAACGTAGCCGGAAGAAACGGCCGCCGCAGTTATGTGCGTGTACGCGCGGGCGATTCGGCGCACCCAAGAAACAGCCGGCGCTTTGTGTTTCTGTGTATGTGCTTGTCGCTGAGCGGCGACGGACGAGAGACCCCCCGAATAGCAGTTACGGGGGCATCATCCGATAAGACCAAGGTCGGCGCGCCGCCTCCGTAACGACGGGAACCAGCTCAAGATGCCTTCCCAGGGAGCCGACCGAAGGGAGCAGCGGGGAAGCAAGGACGAGAGAGGGCAAGCTGGAAAGGAGGACCGGGAAGAGAGGAGAGACGACCAAGAAGGACGGGAGAGACGGGTTGTGAATGCCGGGACGAGAGGCCGCATCCCGACGGCAGAAAAGGGCCCAAATATGTAAATAATGTAAATAAATTATCCCGTATTGTTCATTCTGTGGTGGTCCAGCTTCGTCGGGAGGAGCGAGGAAGAGCTAGGAAGAGCCTGCCTGACTCCCTGGAACAAATCTAGGAGGCAGGCAGGCCACCTAGGTCATGTGGCCTAGCAGCGGTATCACAATTTGGCCACCGGATAGTGAGCAAACTGCCCACCGTGGCAGGTGCATTTAAATTATTCAATGGTTGCTCGATTAGAGCAACCTGGGACGCGGAAAGCCCACCGCTGGGAACAACTGCCATCGCAGGGCAATGGCACATCGCTTAGCCGCTGCACCACTGCGCCAGGAGGGGTGTGACGACTCCAGGGATCTATGGATGCAAAGTAGGGAATGGCCTTGTGCATTGTGGGGACCTGCCCTGCCGCCCCCTGAGTTTGCTTTCCCGCGAGGCACCGTGCAGCGGCAGTCTCACCTCGAGGCTCAGCGCATTCCCTTGTCAGTTACATTAACTGGCAAGAGAGGGCGCCAACATCGTTGCGCGGGAGACTGCCAAAGCTCGCGCGCGGGAGAGGGGGCTTCAGCTGGGATCGTCGGCGCGGGCAGACGTGTCGCTCGCGGCTCCGCTCTTCGCCGGCGGGGCGAGGAAGCGACGGGGATACAGGCTCCGGTACTCGTCCCGTCCTGCCTTCGGAGTATATATCCCTTGCCCTAGCGCGGGCGAACATTCGCTCGGAACCTTGCTGGTGAGTCGGACGACCTTGATTCATTAGCGTACCTTGTTGCTAGCTGGCGTTATTGTTTCTGTAGCAATAAATGCCTGTTTATGTCAGCCAATGTGTCGTTCCTTTGTTCCCCCAGAGCAAGGCCCGCCGTTGTCGGCGAGCGCTCGGTAGAGTACGCGACCACGGGGTGGGGTCCGGGCGGCTTTGAACCGTGTCAGCCGCGATTGAGTGGGGAGAACGTATTTATCGCCAAATTCAACCCCACAGCATATACGGAAATTAATCCATTACGCTATCCCGTCATGCCCTTAATGCGGAGAATAAGCATGCGCTCCAATTCTTATTAAGTCCTCTTAAAATGTTAACCTTTTTTTTTCATTTTATTAATAATCTGTCTACGTTGATTGGAATCGCTCTTGTGCAATTTGCAAGTACTCCAGTAGCAAAGTGTCAATACCTGTATATAGTGCTCTGTTAGCAGCTATCACTTCGTGTTCCTTGAATAATGTAACGCCACGTTTTATTCATGAAAAATATTTGTTGCTGCTACCTGAATTCGTGTCTCTGTCTCATTCACAACGCTGAACATAAACCGGCTAACGCTGGGCGTCAATCTCCATCCCTTTTTGCCTCGGTTTGGGAAGGTGCCTCGCATTTCTCCAGAGCCGTGACAGAGAGTAATTTAATGCTTCTAATGTATGGCTGAGTAGTGCATTTGTCGCAGTGACAGCGGTCGATACTTCAAAGTGAATCATCATGAATCCATTTTTCCCGAAACGAAAGGCGTAACTTTCAGCAGTAAGCTTCGAACGGCGGTTCTTCCGCCACCAACGAGAAGAGGTGATTTGAGTTCCAGCGACACTGCTGCAACACAGGCGCAATGCGCAAATTTACGCGCCTCCGTATACGCGAGGGACATCGCGCTGGAGGTAATATTTCGCAAACTTCTCTTTAATAAAAGAAAATATATCGCAAAGAAATGTTATTACAGGTATAGCTCTAACTGGAGGTCAGAAGATCTGCAACTTAAATGTGATTTCTCGCTCACTGACCCAGAGTATGCAGAAGTTTTTGACGGCCATGGAAAGGCTTTGGTGCCATTTGTCATGGTAAACCATACGGGGTGTTCAAACTTAGGCTTCAGGCATTGAAATAAAATACGAAGAGCAGGACACAAAAGTCGTTATTGTACATGGGTTTACCGGCCAGGCGGACACAAACAATGGGAAAAACTGTCATCGTAAACGGAGGGATCAACTAAAATTCACGAGCATTTTATTCACTGCCGTTAGCGTGTGTGTTTGTATTGGAAAACTTAACGGCAGTGACATTCAAACACAATTCTATTTTGTAGACTTTCAGAAATGCGTCTGTGTCCTGAGATACGCACATTAAACTTTCAGCCTTACTCATGTAGTTAGCAGCAGTGGTAGCTCAGTGGTTATGGTGCCAGGCGGCTGACCCGAAATAAGCAGGTTCAAACCCGGCCGCGGCGGACGCATTTCTATGGAGGTGAAATGCTATAGGCTCCTGTGCTATGTGATATCTGTGCACGTTAAAGAACCCCAGCTTGTCGACATTACATGCGATACCACGGCCCGGATCCTCCCCGAAATGATGTAGCTGTTACGTATGACATCCGCCTGTGGAGTTGCAGGCGAAGGTGATAACTGAAAACTCAAGAATCACTCTGCCGGTGGCGTGGGGTGAGCGCTGTTTATTTTTTTAATTGAGCGAGTGCATCTAGAGTGGGTGATAAGAAGTGGTTTCGTTGTAGATTTCGCAAGCGGTCAAGCGCAGTGATGCCTCACTGGTGCTGAAGAGAAAAAGTTGATAACCGTCGTCTGCAATTTCACTTTGTTGTCGGGTGAACCGCCATACGCAACAGCTGCGACATATCAGGGCGTAGTTGATGCCGAGCGCGGCGATTTCATGTACGCAATAACACGCAGTGTGCTCAAATTTTAGATGCACATAACTCAGGACTCAGGCTCGTTAATAAAGTCGGAAAATTAGCATAGTCTTAGAGCGCAACTGCCTCTACGTTTTCAATATAAATATGCACGCAAAACTGCAGTGAATAAAAAGTTATAAATGAAATTAGGTTAATCACTCACGTTACGATGATAACTTTTCTCACTGTTTCTGTCCGCTTGACCACATAACTGATTTACAGTAATGACTACTGTGTACTGCTCGCGGTATTTTTTTTACCTCTGAAACCTGATTTCGAACACGTTGGATATTGCAGATGGTGGTTGGAAATTCCTCCGGTTACGGCTCTTGATATATTCCGTTTCATTTATACGCAGGCGTTTGACATAGCGCTTTGCCGCTGCTGGGTGAAACCAACCAGAAATGGTTTGCCGCCGGGTGCAGGTGCTTAGAGTATATTTAAAATCCCGCTTAATTAACGTGATAGCTAGCAACACTTACGCAACATTTAAATGTTCATTTCAGGCCATATCACGTTCGTTAATTCGTAGAGGAGGCTCACAAAGAATACATTTAGTCATTGCAGTAACGTACCTCTTGCATGCTCCTTTTTTCCGCCACTTAATGTAAGCCCGCTAATAATGGAAAAGAAACTTTTTGCGCGCATCGGTTTATATATCCCATGGTCACATCGCCCCAGACGGGACCGAGAAGGAAGGACACAACGGAGCACTGTAGTGTTTTACTTCCTTCTACGTGCTTTTTGTCGCACTGTAACCAAGGGATGAGATGAAAATATAACGTAAGAACGAGTAGTCGCGCTCTTGCGACTACTTGTAGTCACACTGCCACTGCCAACCTTATTTTGAACGAACGAAGCACGACCGCGTCAAAGGGAACGGTCGACACCGCAGTCGACATCGGCCTGAAAGTGTTTCAGCACATGCGTCCGAAACTCGAAGCGCGGCCGCCGTCGTCTCGAATAACTGCTACGCAGGCATCGCGCAGACTGATCAAAAAGAAGAGAAACCGTTGAATGCAAGTGGACAGTGGCCTTCTTTTATTTTTGGTGCCTGACGCTGCCCACCGAAGTGAGCTGAGGCCGCTAACTTGGTCACGGCGCATGCTTCGTTAATTCAAAACACGGCTGGGCGATATTGGAGAAGTCCTTCCCTCTCTCTTTTTTTACGTAAGCGTGTGGAAACTTACTTTCCGAAGAATATATAACAATAAGATCTTCTCTTACTTTCGGCTACCTATAATATCGACGCCCGTCTGCTTACTTGTTCCGGCAGGCCGGTCCTCTTTTTTGTTGTCTGGGTTTCATCATCATCAGCCTTACTACACCCACTGCAGGGCAAATGCCTCTCCAATTAACCCTATCCTTTGCCAGCTGCATCCACCCTTTGCCTGCAAACTTCTTAATCTCATTCGCCCACCTAACCTTCTGCCGCCCCCTGCTACGCTTACTTTCTCTTGGAATCCACTCCGTTACCCTCACATTACATTCCCTGCCCAAGCCCATTTCTTTCTCTTGATTTCGACTAGGATGTCATTAGCCCGCGTTTGTTCCCTCCCCCGCTCTGCCCGCTTCCGGTCTCTTAACGTTACACCTATCATTTTTCTTTCCATGGCTCGCTGCGTTCTCCTTAACTTAAGCTGAATTCTTCTCACAACTGGCCTCCTCTACGGCGCGGCGACGACGGAGCCGAAAACCGCGGCAGCAACGGAGCAGCGCGGTGTTATAATCGAAATAGGCGCCGGAGACTGGCAGCCAGTTAGGGCGGGCGCTCGCTCCTCCCACGTTTCTCCCGCGCGGAAAAAAAAAAAACGGCGGTGGCGGAGTCCGAAGGAGATGCCGAAGGTGCGGTGAAAGTCGTCTGTCGTCTGCTTGCGCGTTTCTTTGCTTGACTATTATCGCAGAACAAACATGCGATCTCGCAAGCGGTGGCAAAAGTTAGAAGTTCGTTGGATGAGTTTGCGCAATTCCACTTTTATACAGCGAAACACCACGCGTACAGCGCCAAAACATATTTACACGAATATAGGAAGCTACTATTAAAGCGCTGCGCGCACTGATGTCATATTATTCTGGCCAATGTGAACGAAATCGAACATATGTAGGGGGTAATGAACTCTGTTCTCAATACAGGAATGGTTTGTCGGGGCTTGCTAGATTGTTCTTTATACTAACGTTCGAGAATTAGGCTAGCAATACAGTTTGAAGAATATTTTACCAGTAGAGGCTAATTGAAGCAATGAAGCCCTAAAAGCTAGCAACAAGTAAACGGGGTTTCAACGCAGCTTTCATCGCAGGAAGGGGCTAAAAGCCGTCAGCTCGGCGGGTTGGTGGCGGCCTTCGACCCAGCGCTCGTGTCGTCGTGTTGGTTCCGTCCTCGTGTTTTTGCTCGCTGTTTTACCATGGATAGTAGTAACCAACTTGCTCAGCTTTCCGTACTTCTTCTTCCAATGTTATTCCTATGATACGCTTTTTTATTACTCCGTTGTTTTCATCTCTTGTTTCTTGATCCTCTTTACTGTCTTTGCATTGTTTTTATTTGAGTTTGTTTTTCTGCTCTTTATCCTATCTGCCCCGTCACCTCTATCCTCCTTTTTGTCTTCTTCACCTGAATGGTTGTTCTTTTCATCAGCCATCCCATTCTCTTTTCTGATTTTTCTCGATAGCAGAACTCAATGAGTGTCCGAAAGAGGTAAATCCGTCATTCTAGTAACATTCCATACCGGATCGTTTTGCTGGCATTCCTGTCTGTTTTAATGCCTTTCATTCTGATATGCATCTGTGTGTACGACCGTGTCTATCGCAAATGCTTGTATTTTACAGTTGTGTATTTACTGTACGTGCTCGAACTAGCCGATGTTTTGTTGAGGAAGGGTATGAATTTTTGCCCTACGTTTCTCTCTCCCTCTCTGCCCATGTAAATAGAACAAGTGTCCAGCTAAATGTAACCACGTTTTTAGCAATTGAAGGGGTGTCCTGGTGTGTAAAATGGGCTCAGTACTGCTGAGGGTCGTGTGGCCTATTCTGCAGTATCTGTTCAAGGCAAAACTTGAGTTTCAGTCCGGTGTGCGTATATAACATTGCAGTGACCTTCGCACTTAACGATTTCACAGCAACAGACTGAAGAAGTTGGCGCGGAAAAACGAGGACAAGCGAGACAACAATGACGTTTGTCTCGCTTGTCCTCGATTTTCCGCGCCAACTTCTTCAGTATGCATATCGACCAACTAGCCCAACTTTCTGCTCTCATAGCAACAGCTTTAAGACAGATAACAAGCATATTTTGACTATGGGCAATGCGATGGTATCTCCAAATTAGACCTGGGTCGTTTCCGAAATGTTGCCCATCCCACACCCGAAATTTGACCTGCACTGATTTGGACCAAAATCTATTTTCAGGATTATTTCAATGTGCTCGATATGATGGCAGTCTCTAAATTTGACCCGGGAGAGCCCCAAAATTTGACCTCTGCCGATTTGGACCAACCATAACTGAGCGTCCAACCATATTGAGCGTGCAACCATAAGTGAGCGTGCCCGACATGATGACGAACTCCAAATCTGGTCCGGGACATTGCCAAAATGCTTTCGCTCGACCTTTGGTATAACCATGATTAAACCCTGCCTAACTTCTTTTTCGCACTGCACATTCGATTAATTAGCTTAGACTGACCAGCTAGCTTTTTAAATATTAAATTCTTGTTCGCAGCAAGGTACCGTCATAGTCATTTTTTCTTCAAGCTCTAAAAGATAGCGCGAGAAATCCAATTACACAACAATGGTGCTACTTGAGCGCAACAGATGCAAATTCGCTTAACGTATATCCCGCGCCCAATGCAAACACTAAACTCATCCGAGACTCGTTTATCTGGAACGTCTCGTATATTGCCAAATCAAGTAAAACCGCCATCCGCTCTCTGTTCCTTGGCAGCGGGAGCTTTTCGGGGCGCAAGACACGTGCGTCTAACGACGGAGAAAAGAAAAAAAAAAGGGGGGGGGGGCCTTCTTTCCTTGCGCCCGGTGGTGGTGGTGGAAACTTTATTAGACACAGTGGAGTTTAGGACGCGTAGGTCCTTGGGCACCCGCACGGCCCCACTGCACTCAAACTTCATGTCCCGGAGGCTCATGGCGCTGGCAGCCCGGCCTGTGGCGATGGCTTGCTTGGCCGGGTACAGGGAGCGCGCGCGCACCCACGCATCGCCGCCGCCGAAGCCGCGACGCTCGCCAGCGCCATCTCTCGCTCGCAGCAAGCAAGCCGTGGATCACGTGAGGCGAGCTCGCGTTGTGACTGGCACGTTTTTTTGTGGGGTGGGGTTCCGTCGCCGCCGCTCGGCGGCAACGTAGAGCAGGGCCCAGCGGTACCGGCCGCCCGATTTGGGGGGGGGGGGGGGGGGGGGGAACCGGTTCAAATTCGTTCCCCTCCGTCGGCTCCGGCGGCGACGGAGGTGGTGGTGGTGGTGAAAAACATTTATAAGCAATAAATTTTTTACAGAAAGGTGATTGGGGTAGGACCCTATTGGCCCTTTCCCCTCACAGTACTAGGTGGAGCCCCTATTCCGGGGCCCCATTGGCAAGCAACGCCGCCCGCGTCCGTTGAACCAAGGCCTTTTGGCTCTTCAGGTCTTGACAGCCGAGCAGGGCCGCCTCCCAGTCCTCTCTGGTGGGGTTGGGGTTGGGGGGGATAGATGGGTTAGATTGACACGCCCAAACCATGTGGAAGGTGTCAGACACCTCCCCACAGAACTGGCACGTGCCATCAAAGGATGTATTGAAGTGTTTAAGCACCGCCGGGCACAGTACAGTGTTAGTGAGAATTTTGATGAGGAGGCGCTCGTCAGCGCGATCCAGACCCTTACAAGGGGCCGGGTAGCGCCGGTGCTCCTCCTTGTAGTAATCGGTGATTTGTTTGAATGTAATGGCCAGATTGTCTGATTGGGAGTACCCTTCGAAGGACAGGGAGATAGCCCGGGGAGAGAGTGCGCGGGCGGCCTGATCGGCCTGTTCGTTTCCCTGGAGGCCCTGGTGACCGGGGGCCCAAATCAGGTTGCGTGGAGTTGGATCTTCAGATCGACAGCGATATTCCAGTATGCGCCAGGCAAGCGGGGGAGCCCAGCCCAACTCGTAGTTCCGACAGGCCCCTCGCGAGTCGGTGATGATGTGTTTTGACTTGGGATTCGTGAGAGCCAGAGCAATGGCAATCTCCTCCGCGTGTGTTGCGCTGTAGGCTTTGAAAGTGAGCCCGTTAACTTTGTTTGTGTTGTGTACGACTGCGGCCGTGTACCACCCCCCGTGGTGTGGGCCGGCAACGTCTACGTAATACACATGTTCTTGGTTACCATAGTATCGCGCCAACGCTTCCGCGCGCGCCTGGCGACGACCGCTATGGTCTTCACTGGACATGTTGCGGGGAAGGGGTCGGACCCGGAGGGCGCGTCTCCAGGGTTCTGGCACTCTCTCCCTTTCCTCAATGTGGTAGTCGTGTTTGATGTGTAGCCGGTCCAAGAGGCGGCGACCGGACGTGGTCTGTGCAAGACGCGTGTATTGGTTGCATAAGTGGGCCTCTCGAAGCTCCCGAAATGTGTTCACCACGCCCAAGGCCAGAAGCCTCTGGTTGGACGTGGCGATCGGAAGATCGAGAGCCCGCTTGATGACTTTCCGCAGGATGACCTCCAGTTGGTCATCATCATGTTTGCGCAGGTGCAAGTAGGGAGTTGAGTAGAGGATTCTACTCGTTACGAAAGCATGGGCAAGCCGCAGTGCATCCTTGCTTCGTAATCCGCCCCGCTTGTTTGAGACCCGGCGGACCATTCGGCCCACCTGGTCTCCCACCGTGCGAAGTTTGGCTATGGTGGTGTCGACTCTGCGTTGGTGGTGTATGAAGAGGCCAAGGACGCGGATCTCCTTGGCCTCCCGGATCGGTCCCGAGGGGAGACTGATGCGAAGCGGAGTTGTGTCCCGGGGGGAGGGACGTAAGTGCACAAATTCTGATTTAGCTGGGGCGCACTGGAGTCCGCAGTAGGCCGCGTAGTCGTCGACTAGGGTCGCTGCTGCTTGCAGGCAGGACTCCATGTGGCCCAGGTTGCCTTGCGTGGCCCAGATTGTAATGTCATCCGCATAAAGAGCGTGATGTATCCCGGGCAGAGAAGACAATTTGGAGGGAAGGCGAAGCATTGCCAAATTGAAGAGCAGGGGAGACAGGACCGCGCCTTGAGGTGTTCCCCTCGAGCCGATGGTGTATGGCCCGTGTTCCGCATCTTGTATGCGTATATAGGCTTGACGGTCTGTAAGAAATTGACTTATGTAATGGAATGTTTTGTGGCCACAGTTGGTGTTACTGAGGTGGTCCAGGATTACTGCATGTTTGACGTTGTCGAATGCGCCTTTAAGATCCAAGGCCAGGACCACCTTGTCGTTTTGGGGACATTCGACAGGATCTAAGATGTCGTGGTGGAGCTGCAGAAGTATATCCTGTGCTGACTTGTGAGGACGAAAACCGAACATGGTGTCCGCGAAAATGTGCTGTGTTTCGAGATAATCGGAGAGTCTGTCGCGCACCATCGTCTCCATCAGCTTGCCGACACAAGACGTCAGAGAGATGGGGCGAAGGTTCTCCACATCGATAGGTTTGCCGGCCTTCGGAATGAAGGTCACGAGAGCCGATTTCCAATCGAGAGGGAGAGGAGTCTCTCCGTCCCAAATGCTATTGATGTATTTGAGGAGCGCGGTGTAGGCTGCGTCGGGAAGGTTGGCCAAAAGCTTGACCGTAACCTTGTCGCGCCCAGGTGCAGTGCCCCGCTTCATCTTGCTTAAGGCCGCCCGGAGGTCGTGGAGCTGGAACGGCTTGTCCAGCTCCGCGTTCTCTTCGCCTGCATACGAGTACGCCGCCTGCCGGGGGTCCTTAGTGGTACAAAGGTATCGATCCCTGAGCGTGTGCGCTAGCTGTGTTGTCGTTCCTGTAAAGTTGTGCAATGCCCTATGTAAGTGGCGTTGGGTTTCCGTGCGTGTTTGTATTGGATCGATGAGAGCGCGGAATAGGCGCCACGTGTTGCGGCCAGACATCTGGCGCGCAGCCGCGTTGCACCGGTCCACCCAGTTAGTGTCGGCTAGCTGAGTAGCATATTCCGCTGCTTGTTGTGTGAGTTCGAGGATGCGTTTCTTTAGGCGTCTGTTATGTTTCTGTTTCTTCCATCGTTTGGTGAGGCTGCGGCGGGCCTCCCAAAGGTGGAGCAAGTGGTTGTCCACGTCCGTTTGTGTTTCTGTGAGCTGTATCTGCTTCTCGTGTTGCGTGAGTGTAGACGTGAGCGATTTGGACCATGCGTCGTATCCCGACTGGAGGGGATCTACGATAGGTAGAGATGTGCGGAAAGTCGTCCAGTCCGGTACACGAGCTTGTGTTAGTGGGCGTTTCAGGGGACGCATGTAAATGGTGGTGTTGATTATACAGTGATCACTACCCACAGTGTCCTCTGTATTCAGCCAGTCGGCATGGCGTATGTTGCGTGTAAATGTGAGGTCCGGGCAAGTATCTCGTTGAATCGAATTTCCGACTCGTGTTGGGTTGGCGGGATCAGTGTGTAAAGTAAGTCCAAGTGTGGAAAGAAGTTCCGCAAGCTTCCGCCCACGTCTGTCCTCCCGGGGGTACCCCCATAGCCTGCTCGGGGCGTTGAAGTCGCCGACGATCAGAAGGGGATCCCTTCCCGCCACCTGCATTGCTTGGGTGAAAATTTCATTGAACGTGACGTTCTTAAGTTTAGGTGGGCAGTAAATGTTTAGAATGTGTACAGGTGGGTCAGACCGCTTTAGGGGCAGCACGGACACCATCGTGTATGGGAAAGGCGGTGTTGTGGGGAGCGTGACTTCCTGCGCAGTATACTGCTTGTGAACAAGTATACATGTCTGCGGGTTGTGTTGAAATGTAGTGTAGTTTGTGAGTTTGGCACCGGCGCCGGGTTCCTGAAGGGCAACCACGGCGACGAGAAACTCAAAGGTCTCAAGATAGATGCGCAGATGAGTCCGCTTCGTGCGGTTCTTGAGACCTCGGCAGTTCCACTGCGTTATTGTAAGCGGCTGAGTTGTTCTTGCTCGCGACTTAGGGTTGGGGGCCATGGTCGGAGGCAGAGGGTGGGGTTACGTTGTTAAGACTCCCCAGTCCGCTAGTGCCCGGCGCAGACGTGGAGGAGTCTTCCGAGAAGTCAAATTCATCGGGAATAACTCTGTTGAATTTGGAGGGGCGGTTATCGTCCCTGATGGGCCCTACGCGTTTAAGGACGCGCGGATTGTCTTTTATCCATTTTTGGATAATGTGAGTTACTGCTTGGGTCACCTGTGCGATGACACTCTCCACCTGACGCGCAATGGTATCGTGGATAATTTGGGGGAGGTCAGCCAATTGTGTTTCAATTGCGGTCACCCGGCTCTCCAGGGCCGCGGCGCGACTCTCCACATTAGTAGGAATCTCCCTGTCTGTGATATTTTCTTCCTCTTCGCTCGACGCGGGCTGAGTAGGGAATTTGGCTTTGAGCGAGTTAAGCTCGCTGGCTAGTTTTTCGTTTTGAGCTCGCAAGAGGGCGAGCTCGCGCTTGAGTTCTTGCGTCTCGGCGGTGCTGGCGGGGGAGGAGGGGAAGAAGAGGAGGCGACCCTCGCCCAGCTGCCTACCTTGGGTTGGTTGCAGGCGGCTCCGCCAGGTGAAGCGCCGAGAGCTGGGAACTCCGCTGCTCCGGGTGGTGGCGTTACCGTTGCTGTCTTGCCTGGGGGAGGCATCACGCCACGTCGTGGCGTCTTCTGGTTGTTTTGCTGCCGCCCTCCCCGTGTAGCGCCGGAATTGGCTCCCTTGGATGGCGTCCTGGGCCCTGGCTGCGGCAGCTTGATGAATTTGGCGGTGCATTCGCGGGAGCTGGTGAGGTGCGGGCCCCCGCAGATTAAGCACATAGGGTTGCAGACGTGGGGGGCCATCCCCTCAGTACCAAGCCCCACGTTTTGACCACAAAGGCCGCATCTTTCCTTGACCGGGGTGGGACAGTTGTCCACCCGGTGCCCCAGTGTGCCGCAACGGTAGCACGCTGGCACCGTTTTTTTATACTCCTTGACGGGAGTCAGTTCTGCATTATAATGGACGTAACGCGGAACGCTGCGTCCCTCGAAAGTCAACACAGCTACATTCGATTTTCCCAGCTTGCGCACATGGACTAAATCACCACCGCGCCACTGCACACTATGTTTCAAGGATTCGCTGGTTTCAAGGTTATGCACAGAAATCACACCACGACACACATCACCGGTGAGCTTGAGGTGTCCGTGAAGCGGGAGCGATCCTTTGCTGGTTGTAATTTGGATGTCCGTCAGAAGCTTTTGAGCTACCTCGGGGTTCTGCGTGCCGCAGACGATAATGTTTTGCTCCCAATTGGGAGAAATTGTAATCGCATTCATATGCTGTCTGCCGATGAGTTCCGAAATGGCAGCGCCGAGCTCACCTTGCTGGAATGCTGTCTTGAGGGCGACCGTACTGCGTGGCCGCAGCACGATCACGTAATCGGCAGGGTTCATCCTGACCGTCGGCTTCGGCGTCCACTTGGAGACTGGTGAAAATGACTTTTGTGGACCTTTAGAAGACGGAGCGCGAGCGTCTCCCGTTGCTGATTTGTCGAGAGGAGTCTTGGGCGTTGCAGCTCCTCGTGCGTTCTGCCGGCGGCGGCGCCGGCTTTCAACGACTTGAAAAAGGGCAGCTTGCTGCGCCGAAATGGTGGATGGGCCATCCTCTGGTTGGCTTGCAGGGACAGACGACCACGACAGAGTCGTGGGGTCGTATCCGCGTTGTTCAGGCAGAGCCATGTTGAGCGGTTGACCGGCGGGCGTCTCCGCAGCCAGCGGCGGGGGAGCCGAAGCCGTTAGGCTTAGCTCGACCGCTACGTGGTGATGCGGAGGGTTGCTCGAAATGGCCGAAAATTGGGCGTACCTGGGTCAGATCGGTGTCTCCAGGATCCTGCTGACTTCACAGATGCAGTCGCACAGGTTTGATAGGTGTTACACCAGATTGCCGCGGTTCCAGTCGAAAATCGACGGAGCCGATGTGCAACGCGTCCGATCGCTGCGTCTGCTCCTCGCGTCTCCACGGAGGTGACGGAGGAAGCGATAACCCGGCTGTGAGAATGTGGCCTAAGGTGCGGTTTTATTGCTCTCACCACGCGCATCGCGTTTCGAAAAGCCTTGCGTCCGTTCGCTTTCCTGCGCGTTTCAGTTTCTGCGTTCCAATGGCCCATATATGCCCAGCGTGCTACTTGCAGCACACTAATTTCTTGCAGAGTAAGTATAAAAGTTTAGTGCATAAAAATCCTTTGCCCGCTAGCCTAGCTTCAAGAGGCTCCGAACAATTTTTGTGGGAGCCTTGCGGCGTGTGCCTCCAGTTTTTGTGCGTTCAGAAAGAGCCGGCCGCCACAGTTTTCTGGAAGCAGTTAGACGATTCGGCCGCATCGACTACATTCTGAGTCTACAAGAAAAGAAAACAAGATCTGCGCGTTCTAATGAATAATCCATCGCATGTCATAAGAAATGTGACAGTTAAAGTCGATGTCAAATGTTCCACGCTCTACCACACGCAATAGGACAGTTGTCTGGTGTCGGTGTTGCCTGAAGTCGGCGTCGAGCCTAGTATTTCGGTCAAAAAAAGGGTGATTCTTAATTTTCAAGTGAAATAAACATTTTATATAGAAATATATTCCAATTCCTTAAATTTCCGGAAGTTTAGGCTTACACGCGAAAACGGACAAACACTATTTGAAAATGTTCAAGCAGTTAATATTGCCGGACTTTTATGTGAATGGTAGATTGACGCGGATATATGGAACTCTTAAGTCGCTGTAAATTTATAGCGTTCAACGCGGTCATATTAAAAAGGCATGTCACAGACTAAGTCTCACGTCACAAAGAAATAAAACCGCGTGCCGGCGGCTTTGACCATCAACAAATATACAGTACAAAATTTCGCGGCATTACACCCCTATCAAAGAACTATCGGCCTAAAACTTTAAAACAAGAAAGAAACTGGGCAAAATAAACATTTGGAATATAAGAGCAAACACTGACTCTGCAAACACAAAGCGTCCATTAGCGTCCATAATAAGACTTCAGACGTACAAAATGCACAATTGCTGGGCTTGAACGCCGCCGCTGCGATGCTGTAACTTCATCGGGGACGACCTCGCAGTCAACATTTGCGAGCGGAATTCGTACGGGCCGAAATAGCAGCTCAAAAGTTTGTCACTCACTTTGCAGTGGCGAATGGGTGTCCACACCTACATACGCTCGCGGGATTGTATTCCATGTGGCGTCGGCGTAGACTGTAGCGTCGGGCGTCGGTGCGCTGTTGGTCCGCAGTCCGAAGCCGGACAAGCCGTCGGACTTCCTCCGCGCCCTGAAGGTAGGCGCCCACGTCTAGGTTGTCTTCGTCATTGATGTTCTGGAGCATTCCCTCGAGCGTGGTCGGGGCATCCCTCCTGTTTTTGGTTGGGGGGCACGCCACCGCAACGATGCAGGTCACACGAATGCCCTTTTTCATGCAGGCCTTACTCATATGGATTACCACGCTGCCGGGCTGTCAAGGCAGCTGTTACAACCTGGACATGGATTCCGACGTTTGGCAGAAAGCTGACTTCATGGACAACGAAAGCGACGCCATGCAGTACCCGCTTGTTTCAACCTTTCCCCATCTGGCGAACCGTTTCCGCATCTGGCAACCAGGAACTACGCTCAGCGCCACCGCATTGATTGGAGTACAAATATCGCCATCACACTGCGAACACTCGGGGCACGCCACCGCAACGATGCAGGTCACACGAATACCCTTTTTCATGCAGGTTGGTTACTTACCAAATTCAATTTGCATTCGCTCTGATAACGCGTTTTTGTTTGCGGTGTCGTGCCCCATCGACGCTGACCGCAGTTTGCGAAAGTTCTTGTGCACTTCATGCTACCAGTGTATCAACGCCTATGTCGTTTGCCTAATGCTTGTGCTAGCCGGGGATGTGGAATTGAACCCAGGACCCCCAGAGAGTAACGCCCCTAACCCGTCCCTCGAGTCAATTGCCTTGGCTATATCCCGCATTGAATGCTCTCAAAGTACTATGCTTAGTGAACTAGCGTTGATTCGGGCTGCTCAGTCGAAGGTCGAGGATTCAATATCCAGCCTTTCGGTGCGAGTTGACGCCCTGGAACAAATCACGAGCTCCAATCAGTTAAGTAGCCCGAGTTTATCAGCTGATCCTGATATGGCTAAACTTTCATCCGACATTAAGCTACTTTCAGATAAATGTGATGACGCTGAGAACCGTCTCCGACGGTCCAATTTGCTGTTTTTTGGAATCACAGATCAACAAGATGAATCTTGGTCCGAGTCTGAATCGCGGATTATTTTATTATGCGCGAACGAGCTCGATGTCAGAATTGATAGCCATGATATTGAGCGTGTTCACAGACTTGGCCGTTTCCAACAAGGAAAAAACCGCCCTATCATTGTAAATTTTATGAGATTTAAAGGCAAAGGGCGTATCCTTTTTGCCAGCTCCAAGCTTAAAAATTATTCCTTTTCTGTCCGTGAGGACTACTCTGCACGTGTTCGCTTGGCAAGGAAGAAACTTTTTTCGTATGGTCAGCAACGAGGTGGCTCATTTAAAATCCGTTTTGATAAGCTCATCATGAACAACAAACAGTTTGTGTACGATGCTGTTAAAGATTCTGTGGTTGAGTTAAATTTATAGCGCTCTCCGCAGGCACAAGGTCCTTTATGCACCAATGTTTCCAAAATCGCACGCGTGTAGCCCCTGCCCCAATCGATAAATCAGTTTCCGTTTTACTAACAAATATCCGAAGTTATTTTCCAAGGAAAGAAGCCGTGGAAGCTATATTGCAAGACAACAGCACAGATAATGCCATCTTTACTGAAACGTGGCTCACACCTGATATACTGAATGACGAACTTTTCCAAGATAAGCAATCCTTCACTTGTTTCCGTCGTGACGGACCAGGGCGTAGGGGAGGCGGCGTGATGGTTCTTGTTAAAAGTATTCTGGTCTCTTCTGCTATCGCAGTCAATAGTAAAAGCGAAATCATTTGCGTGAACGTTTCTCTTGCTCATTGCACTAATATAATAATCGCATGTTACCGAGCACCTGACTCCGATCATTCCTTCATCGACGACTTAAGTATCATTCTGCTCGACATAAATAATTTCCCAGTGCCAACCTCATAGTTAGCGGCGATTTTAATTTCCCAGGCATCGACTGGGATAATATAACCGCATCTTCCCGCCATTCCAGAGAATTTTTGGACCTTATTCTTTCGTTTGACCTCTCTCAAGCAGTCAGAATACCAACTCGGGGCACTAACATCCTAGATCTTGCTCTTGCATCTAGTCCTGATTTAATCCAGTCTTTGTCATCCATCCCCGGTCTTAGCGATCATAGCATAGTGTTGTTCAACTTTTCAGTTCGCATTACTTCACGACAACGCTCAGTGAAATACATACGCGACTACAAAAAAGCCAACTTTTCTAAAATCAATGAGGAACTAGCCAAATTTCTTCTCCACTTCGAACAGACTGCTTCTTTCAGGTCTATTGATGACAACTGGTCCATGTATAAAGAAAAAAATCACCTCTTTAACTGAATCTTATGTACCCCTCGTTTGCATTCGTGGTGATGCCGGTAAACCATGGTTTACCAACTCTTTAAGAAGTCTGTGCAATAAGAAAAAACGATTATTTAGAGAAGCTAAGAGCTCCAACTTAGCGTCTAAATGGGAGAAATATTTTATCTGTCTTAGAAATTATACCAAGTTGCTTAAGAGCACTAAACAAAACTTTTACAACAATGACCTACTCGATATCCTTCGAAACAACCCAAAAAAGTTTTGTACTATTTTAACTCCAGGTCGTAGCGGCTCACATAATATGTCATTATTAGATCAAGATGGTTGTCATGTTCCAAATGAGCTTCGCTCGGACGTAATGAATACGTACTTCTCATATGTTTTCACCAACGAACCAGCCGTAAACATTCCTACATCACAGAGCCTAAATATATCTGAAATGTCACCTGTTAGTATCTCAGCCGAAGGAATATGTAGACTTATTGAAGATTTAAAGGTATCAATTGCTCCTGGGCCCGACAACATTTCTGCGAAAATTCTTAAAGGTACCAAAGTAATATCCAGTCATTTCCTGCAAATCATTTTTACGCAATCCATTTCTAGTGGCCAAATCCCGCCTGAGTGGAAGATTAGCCGAGTCGTGCCTTGCTTTAAGGCAGGTAACCGCTCTGATCCATCAAATTAACCTCCCATCACGCTAAAATGCATTGCGTGTAAACTACTTGAACATATTATTTACTCCCAAGTAGCTAATCACCTCGATAGAAATTCTTTTTTCTTTCCAAACCAACACGGATTCCGTTCTGGCCACTCATGTGAAACTCAACTTTTCGAATTTACGACTGACCTCCACCTAAACCTTGACTCCTTGTTTCAAACAGATATTATCTACCTCGATTTTTCGAAAGCTTTCCACCGAGTTCCTCACCAGCGCCTCTTGGCCGAACTTTCCTCCCTTTCACTGCACCCGCCGATATTATCATGGATTTGCAGTTTCCTAACTAATCGTTCGCAATACACCGTCATCAACAACCATCCTTCTACCGTCACTAAAGTCACCTCTGGAGTGCCTCAGGGCTCAGTTCTTGGGCCGCTCCTGTTCCTTGTCTTTATCAATGACCTTCTTGTCGGCATTTCATCATCCATCCGTTTGTTCGCAAATGATTGCGTTATTTACCGCCTTGTTAGCACTACGAACGACCAGTCATTGCTGCAGGACGACCTGAACTTGATACAAAGTTGGTGCTCGACCTGGCTCATGAAACTGAACGAAACTAAATGCAAGTTTATGCACGTGTCCCGTAAACGATCTAACCTGCACTTTTCTTACACGCTAAGCAGGACCGCGCAATCTGAAGTTGAATCCTACAGATACCTCGGCATAGAAATAACAAGTGATCTTAACTGGTCGAAGCACATAACGTCCCTTGCTGCTAGCGTTTCTAAATCACTAGGATTCATCAGACGATCGCTCACATTTCCTCCCCCTAAGGTTAGACTATTCGCATACGAAACTTTCATCCGCACTAAACTTGAATATGCATCGAGCATTTGGAATCCCCATCAAAAGTATTTAACACATACGTTAGAGGCCATTCAAAATCGAGCCGCTCGGTTTATAATATCAAATTATGATTCTCGGTCGAGTGTTACTAATATCAAACCCTCTGTTGGTTTACCTTCCTTGGCATCCCGTCGTAAGATAGCAACACTCTGTCTATTTCATAAACTTTATTATAATTTTGCCCAACTGCGTGAGAGCCTAATTATGCCCCCTTTAAGATCATCGCGACGTTTGTATAATTGCCGTAGTATTCAACGCATTCATGGTTCAACCAATGCGTTCAATTCCTCGTTCTTGCCAGCTGCCATAGCCGAGTGGAATGTCCTTCCAGACAGTGTTGTGAATGAAGTTAATTCCCTAAAATTTAAACAGATGTTAATTGATTTATTCCCCAAATGATTCCTCTTGAAGGCCCTTTTTCTTTCTTTTTCTTTTGTTTACTCACTTACTTGTTTGTTTTTCTTTTGAAGTGTTCACAGTTGTATCTACATGTGTTAAGTTTATGTTCCAATTTTGTTCTTTGGGACATGATTAGTGTTCGCCCCCCCCCCTTATGTAATGGCCCCTGGGGCCCTTAAGGGTAAATAAATGATGATGATGATTATCATCATCATCAGCCTGACTACGCCCACTGCAAGGCAATGGCCTCTCCCACATCTTTCAATTATCCCTGTCCTGTGCCAACCGCAGCCACATTATCCCCGCTAATTTCCCAATCTCATCCGTCCACCTTACTTTCTGCCGCCCCCTGCTACGCTTCCATACTCTTAAAATCCAGTCCGTTACCCGTAACGATCACCCGTAATCTTGCCTTCTCATTACATATCCTGGCCAAGCCATTCCTTGATTGCGACTAGGATGTCATTAGATCGCGTTTGTTCCCGTACTCACCCTGCCCTCTTCCTGTCCCTTAACGTTACACCTATCATTTTCCTTTCTGTAGCTCGCTGCGTCGTCTTTTCATTAGCGTCCACGTTTCTGCCACATAGGGGAGTAGCAGTAATTTAAAGCAGTCATATGGTTTTCTCTGGAGGGATAATGGTAAATTGTCATTCGCGATCTGAGAGTGCTTGCCAAATGCATTCCACCTTGTTCTTTTTCCTCAAGTTATTTCACTCTCCTGGCCAGGATCTGCGGTCACTACCTGCCATAAATACACCGCTTCCAGCGCCTCGCTATCAATCGTAAATTGCAGTTACCTCCCAATACTGTTTAACGTTTTGTTTTAGATTTTTGCACGTAAATATTAATACCCACCGTTCTGCTTTGTCTAAATGATTGATGATGATTTGTAATTCACCCTCTCAGTGACTTCGCGACGCAATGTGATTGGCGAATCGCTGATTATTAAGGTATTCTTCATTAACTGTTCTACCCAGCTATTCCCAATAGAGCTCTCTGAATACCTCCTGTAAACAGGCCGTAAATAACACTCGAGAGATCGTGTCTCCCTGCCTGACAGCCTTCCTCATGGAAATTCTATTGCTGCCTATATGGGGGAAGAATCTCATTAAGCTCTATTTACTTAATAACTCAAGAAACTTCTTAAAACAACAGCTCTAGAGAGAAATAAAGATCCAGCATTGTTCGTCACCTAGCCAGTTGAATGAACTGAAAAATATTATTTCGAGATCTGATATTCAGTTTATCGCCGGAAGCTTGCGTAAACACTACGACGACAACCTCTCCCTTCTGTCCGCGCTCTCTTTTCCATTTTATATCGTCCGCATTAATGAGACTTGGCTCTGCGATAACGACAAAAACTTACTTTCCTTCACTTCCTGCTCACCTGATTACTGACATAGACAGACTTACAGTCATGGCGGTGTAGCCGTTTACATGTCGTCCGTTATTAGCTATATCCGCAGTTATGACCTTGAGTTCAGTTTACCATGGGGGGCAAAAGTAACAGACAACCTCTCCATATTCAGGCCCCTGCCTCTCTGCGTAGGGGTGCCACCTAACAAAGCACTTCTAGTGTCCAAACGGGCTAGATACTACGCCGGTCTGGACACAAGAAGTGCTTGGTCGGGTGTTGCCCCGCCGCAGAGTGGCAGGGGCCGGAATATGGAGGGGGGTTGTTGCTTTTGCCCTCAGTCGTAACAACCTGTGAATCTCACAGGGGAGAATTCAGACCTCAATTTCTTCATGTTGATAACATGGAATTGGTTTCTTTTTGCGTATATGAATCGCCATCTTCATCCTACACTGACTTTTGCTCCACTCTCGAACGATCCCAGAGAACCTAACATTTCAAGGCTAAAATGTAGGTATTATTAGGTTATAATAATACTAACCGCGTTGATGAAACTTCGCCTGTTTCCGCCAGTTATAGTAACTGCTTTCACAGTTTCGGTTTTGACTGCTTGGTTAGCTTTCCAACTCGCTGTTATAAAATAAGCGACAGCGCCCTACTAGATCAAGCATTAACATGACCTCACCAACAGAGGCACCTATCCTTAAAAAAGACATAACAGATCATTACACTCTTCTCGTTTTCTTCAACCTACAGCCACAATAACACTTGATTTGACACATACGTTACATGCTGGCCAAAGATGAATTCTTGGAATGCGCAAATAAAACTCACTGGCGTGCTGTCCTTAAAAACAGTCATTTGCAAATAGCTCGTCCGTACTTCTCAGAAATTTCGTCATCAAATATTCATTCGCATACTGAAAAAAAAACACACAATATTCACGCCCTTCCTTAGAGCTATTGGTTTTTTTTTTTGGTTTATGGGGGTTTAACGTCCCAAAGCGTCTCAGGCTATGAGGAACGCTGTTGTGAAGGGCTCCGGAAATTTCGACCACCTGGGGTTCTTTAACGTGCACTGACATCGCACAGCACACGGGCCTCTAGAATTTCGCCTCCATCGAAATTTGACCGCCACGGTTGGGATCGAACCCGCGTCATTCGGGTCAGCAGCCGAGCACCATAGCCACTGAGCCACCGCGGCGGCTTCAGAACGCTTGATTGAGTGTGAGCTTACTAAGTGAAACGCGTGCACGAGAGCCTGCATAGAATAACTAAAAATATAATTTTGTAATGTCGCACTATGAGCAGGACGCAAGAAATTTTGCGACGCCCTGAACAGCAAAAAAGAGAAATCTACTAAGTATTACTATGAGCACAAACTTAATCCGTCTGGAAGCAATTCATGCAACGGTGGCAAGTCCTAAATTTCTTTGTGAAAAGAAACGATCGCTTCTCCGTCATCGATACTATCACAGACAATGACATTACATATGGTCGGCCATAGAAAAAGCCAGGCCCTTCAGTGACGCCTTTTTTCAGGACAAATGCCTGGTATAACTGTTCAGTGTCAATGAACCATTTGCAGATTTCGTTTCCTCTTTTCCCTGCCACAACACATGAATTTCTTGATGTCATTCGCGCAGTAAAAGTAACCAGCGCAGGGCTTGGCAATATTCCTCCTAGTAATAAAACAATATTTGCACACCTCCTATCTAATGTTTTGTCATATATTATTAATTTTATATATTTTGGACCGTCATTTTTCTTTCCGAACTGCAACGGGCAAAGGTAACTACAGTTTTTGAGAAATGCGATCGTTCTTCCATAACATAGTACCATCCAATATGTATTCTGCCATTTTTCAGTAAAGTCATTGAAACGTTAATAGCGGCACGCTTAACCAATTATCTGGCTGAATTATCTGAATTACTATTTAGTTATTATCTGAATGATTGTCTGAATTAGCCAAGGTTCTGCAAGGATAGCAGTTTGCTTTGCTCTTTAAATCGGAAGGTTCAACCAGAAGGTCTCCATTCATCTGTTTCTTCGCTTTGCGATTTTTGCCATTGCAGTTTCTGGTGGCCTTTGCGATGAAGAAAGCGGACAGGTTTGCTACCGTCTCGTCAGTCGTGGTGTGGACGACAAAAACATAGAAAAGGTCTCTGTCGATTTTATGCTGTCATTTTCTTAACTGCTGTCCGATCCCTTTTCGGCGGCAGAGAGGAAGTTTTTTTGTTACCCTTAAGACTGTACTTGTTATTCGGCAGCCGAGCTGGTCACCCACCACGGAGCCCAACCTGGGAAAGAATATGTCAGACGCATTAACCACTGGCGGCTTGTATAACTCAATACACGAGGGCCAAGGTAGACCCAATATGCACATGGTCAGCCCTCGCTGCCCGGAATCTGAGCAAACAAGGAAGCTATGAGGTGACAGGATCCGGATGGGAGAATGATGATACGAAAGATAATCATGGTGAAGAAGGTAACAGGAAATAGAAATTGGCTGATTTTCCCCGGGTGGGTCGCTCCGGGGGTACCGTCTATGGGAAGCCTGGGCCAAACTGAAGCGTTGCTTAAGCCGAGGGGACTTCTGCTCAGCCACCAAGATTCGATTTTCCCCAGACGCGGCTAAGCCGCGAAAAGCCGAAGTGCGTGTGGGTCTGGCCCAGGTGTGCTCGGGAGATCGTGGCATCGCAAATCACCATCACCTGCACGTCGCAGTTGCCCCTACGGGGACATTCGAACTAATCGAGCCACTCTTCGGGATCCTCGCCTAGCTGGGTGGCACTCGGGGCTGCTGCAGAATTTCTGGAGCTGGAGCTGCAGACGGGGTGATAGCCGATGTCGAGGCTTCCTTCCGGCGTGCAGTGTGGTCCTGTAGCAGTCCTTGTTCAGGTGACAGACTTTGGAGATGCGGCTACTTAGCAGTTCGTCTTCGGTCCGGACAGCTTCAGTGGCTTTCCTGATGTCCACTTCCTGAGAACGGCTCGGGTTGCTTCGGTGACTGTGTGGAGGTGAGTGCAAAAGTCTGGTAGCAAGCACCTCTGCCAGATGAGACGTGGTGGTGACAACGCCATGGACAACGGACCAGAATTCAAACTCTTATAGGGTGGACTTGTGCCCACAAAGAACTGGACAACTCGGCGGTCCTCGAACATAAACCCTGCCACTCCTGGCCGCGCTCAATCTAAAGGCGACGAATAACTTCTGAGATACTGAGAATAACTTCTGACCGAAAGGGAACCATAACAACATGAAACCATACAGAAAGAGTTGCGCGGCTGCTTTCCTTCGAAATATATCTTGCCTTATCTGGAGCCACAAACAAATTGATAAAGCCGCGAGCCGGCGGCTTTGATCACGAAGGAACAAATAGTAAAAACAGTAAAAATGTTCTCGACAATATTTAATAGTATTTCCGTCATGCTTTCGTGGTCGATCTCACCGGCTCTGTAGTCAATGGTGATATAAAAGACTCAAATTTACAAGGAGCTCACGGGCCGCAGTATAATCTGGAGACATTTAAGCTTTCGCGCTCGTGCAAGGACAAGTGCTGAATGGCCTTTAACTACTCTTGTTTTCTGCTTCGACCGACTTCTGTCAGCATCGAGTTGAAGGAAATTGAATTATGGCGCAGTTTATTTTTACTTAAGAAGCACAGTAACCTCCCTTTGTACGAAGAAACGAACCTCGTTTGAATTTCCCATCTAGTACCTAATACTACTGCGGTTTCGCGATCGTGTTTTAGCTACCATGTTCGCCTTTGGCGTTGGTGGTAAAATGCTTGTCTGCAAGTGTCAGGAAACAAGTGTAGTCTTCTCTTCAGGTGCTACGACACAGACAGTTTTACTGTGACCATGGTCCACGTTTGAAGACTGCACGGCAGCTGACTGGAGGGTGAGCACCTTCTTACAGCTCAAGAATTCATTTTTCTTTTTATGTCGTGATGCGTCTAAGTGTGCCATCGTGAGGTACTGAAGCATGGCTTTCGATGTAACGCAGCTTCCATTGGTATCACTCATTTGCGGCTTTGGTGAACTCACTAAAGCCATGTGAATCACTTTTATAGGCCAGTAGTTTTGTCCTAGGGCCTGAATAATTTAGGACGGTGCGTGCAGAAACAAGAAATACCGTGCGTTTACATGACGCGGGATGGAAGGCAAGGCACACGGCGACGGAGGCAAAACGATGGTTGGACAAATGGGCTGTGAATTACCCCAATTGTGCAGCGTCAATGCTGGGTTGACTTAATTTGACAGTCGAAGTTTATGTCAAGTTAGATCGACTGAGGAGTTGCGGTTACAGTTTATCCCCGACTTGTCTGAGCAGTTGCCTTCTGTTGTTGACTGATTTTTGTCGTATAGAAAAAACATATAAATTTCGCGCCAAAATATTATGACGTCACAATATTTCGTGTTTAACCTGTGAGTAATGGCACCACATCACCCAGGTGGCGCCGCAAAACTCGCACCTCACCCTGTCGTCCCTCTCGCGCCCTATTGGTCTTTCTCTACCGGACACGTGAAATTTTTGTGTATTTCGCGGCTTTTTTAAAAATTCCTGAGTAAAGATCCACTTTGGAGCTACTCAGCTACAAAATAAAACTGGATGGGGAGTTTGCGAAGCCTCTTTGAAGGAACTTGAGCCTATATTGAATATTAAAATTTTGTATAAATATATTTGCTAACTAACCGCTAGGTTCAACTTCAAAGTAGCCTAAGCTGCGCCACATGACTGGAAACAATGTGAGGTTGGTTTCGCATATTTGAAGCTTAACAGTTCTTTTCAGTCTGGCTCAGGTTACGTGAAACACAATCTGTATGGCCATTATAATCAAAGCCCCGCTTTCTAGAGCACATGTATGTACAGGGTTTTGTCGTTTACAAACAGACGTGGGTGCTCATGGTGATACTGGCCCCAAAGCGCTTCCGGTATCAGTGGCGCGGCGTTTGGAAAGGTTTTCGCTCGTGCAAAAGGCGACGCGTGTCGTGCTGGTTTTGATAGGGCAGCGCAGCATGCGAAGGCTTCTGCGCAGAATTTGATAATGCACCGGTGCAGGGGTCGCGCCATTTTTAAATACCTCTCCTTTTCTTCGGAGGTAATTGCTTGCTCGAAAAACGCGCCCCTCTTCAAACAGGAAGTGTTCTGGGGCTAAATAGTACTATTGCCAGGAAAACATTACAGATCACACTGGGACTACCCGCATTGAAGGAATGCGAAAGTATTGAGGCCTCTTCGACACTCGTGGCTTCTCTTTGCCCCTATGTGAGTGCATTGAAGTTAACTTCTAATTAATTATTCTGTCAAACTATTTTTTTGATTAACTATTACTAATCAAACACATTTTAATCAATTTCAAACTTAATTTTCACTTCTTTGCCTATGTTTCCACAATTTACCATCCAAGGCTGTTTTCCCATCCGCTCACTATATCGACGTCCGCGCTATTTCGACGTTTTTTATATTATTGGCTCTAATAAATAACCAATCATCTTACTGACATCAAGTTTTTTGCGCATCATCCTCACATAGTTCTCCATTGATAACAATCAATCATTTGATGCTACCTCTTCTGAGAACGTCACCATCGCTGCTGTAACGTTTTGGTTTCACGCTTTGGTGACACGACCTCGTTGACATAGCCTAGAAATGATTTCGCATTAATAAAAAAACATTCGACAAATGCGTGCATAGGCAATATAGCAAGTAGAAGTTCGTGTGGCAAGGCGAGTGCAATTCCGAGCCGTGTACTGCGCCCTTGGCAAACGTTAAACCGCATTATACAATACCTGTCGTCCTGTGCCACAGCCTCTCTGTGCCCAGGCGCCAATGGGTGGCGCATTAAACTTCCAATTTTCTCCAGGTTCTTATCAACTTTACCAGTACTCTTGAACACTTTTGAACAGTGCATGTGACGCGATGCTTCGATCGTGATTACACGCAGCGGAAGTTTAAAAATGTTCCGAAGCACTAAATAAGATCAGTCGGGGGAACAGTGTCAGTTTATGCAGTTCAACAACTTAAATTTCTCCGAAAATGTCCCTCGCCTGCAAATATATTCACCGATAGGCTTACAGCTAAGTAGTTTGTTTCGGTCGCTTTAGTTTCGTCGTCTCTATTGTGACAAGCACCACACAGACATTTGCTTCAAACGCGATAAAAGTAGATCAGATTGATCTTGCTATTGAAATACTTAGCATAGCGCGCACCGTTGCCGCTTACCGCGCACCACGCGCCACCAGTACGCACACGCTGACTGGGTCTTAAGCGGTGGGCGTGCGAGCAGCTGGTCGGAACCTCGCGTCAAGCGGCCATCCTGAAAGCAATCTGCGAAGCGCGCTGGCGGCGCGTGCTACACGACAAGCGGTAGTCTTGCGCACTGTGATAAAAGTCTCTGTTAAGTGCACAGAACCGTCGTTCTGGGGCACAGCGGCGGGTTTCGCTCGGTGCGCGTGCACGGGAGACTGCGGGAAGCGTATACCTCGCCCGGCGCAAGTGCAGCCTGCGGCCGTCGGCAGACGGCTGTACGAAGGGGTCTCCGCCCCGGTGGTTGAGCAGCCGGCCCGCCCGCAGCCAGCGCACTGAGGGCGGAGGGACGCCCACCACGGGACACCGGAGCCAGGCGGGTCGGTTGAGCACCGCCACGACGGCATTCACCGGCTCCTCGTCGCCGGGCTCCATCTTGGGGCGCACTGCACACGGAAACCGCTGTTGTACGAGCCTCAGCTTGCCATTCTTATACGCGCTACAGTTAACTGAAGCGAAACCATTCGCCCGGCCGTTTACTTCTCACCCATGAACACTCAGGTAGCAAAAGAAATAACACACTAACCCTTTAAGGAGCTTTGTATCCAATTGGGCTCCTTTCGAAATCCGTTTTTCTTCGAGCGTGATCTAGATAGCAGTTTGCTGTGACACGAATTAAGTATCCTTCATCTTGCAAACAGGGTGCATTTCTAAAGTGAAACACCCTGTGTAGTATTTTCGCAGCTACAGCTGCACAGGACGCACTTTCAAAAGCCATTCGCAGTAGTGCTCGAAGCCAATGTGTTTTCTGCACAGTTGCTGGGCACTATTGCAACACCGTGCAGTTTTCTGACCTATGCAAATGTTTATGTATACAGGTCGTGCGCGCACAATTTTCGCGTGATCTTTAGCAGAGCCGACTCATAAAACTACCCTTCGTTAGGTCGCAGCGGTCACAACCCGGTCACATGCCGGTGACCCGTGGTAAAGATGCTCTTGCGCGCCCTCTTCAAACTGCGCTCCGCTTGCCTTTCAGCTAGAGAGGCCTTCTCGATCGTTTTTCCACCTCCTGTCCATGGGTGGAGAAGTAGTGGCTAGCATCCTGAATAGCCGTTCACAAATTGTGAGCCTTGCAAACTGGTCTAGCTGCATGGTGGCCCATTTTCCCGCCTTATCCGCTCGATAGATGGCTACCCAGACTTGTGCGTCTTTCTGCAATAGGGCTCACTGTTGTGACTTTCCTTCACTTCTTTGCTCTGTTTCGTCTTTGCATCACATTCTATATTAAGTGGTGTGAGTATACCACGATAGTAAAGGCGCTGCACGCGCACTACAATAAACATCGGAGAACATTGCGATAGAGGCTGAGAAATAGAGCGGGTAACACAGGACGTTGTTGGAGAGGAGGGGTCCTTGAGTGAGCTGACTCTTTCAGCGCCGCAGGTCCCTTCTCCGAATGACGTGGTCGGACTTGGATATGAAGGAAACTGTACAGGGGGTTTATTTTACATTATTTACAAGATTTAGGAACCCATTGGAGGGTGATGGGGGAAGGTCGGAGGATCTGAGAAGATCTGAGGATGATCGAGGATTCCTCTCCATGGCACTCGTTGTCCGGTTTTAAAAGGGTCCGGTTCCTAGGATTCCCTACTTTCGAGGAGGTCTTCACCAGGTTGGAAGTGGCCTAACTTGCGCTGTCGTACACACACACACACACCACTTCACATAGGGACACGCCCCCGTCACATGTCTCGCCGGAGAGAGAGGGTGCCGCTGGACCATCTCCCCCACCAGAGAGAGCGTTGTCTTCGCGTCCGAACGACAGTTCTCACGCTGTCAAGCCGAACACGTCTTCCGGGAAGTCCGAATGGGCGAGGCGCCGGCGAGCAGGCACAGTTGAAGGGGTGAGCCACCCCTACTCGGTTTTGGCGGTCGCTACCTACTTCCTTACCACACGGTCGATATTCCGGGAACAATGTTGTTTACAAACGGCAGCAGAGTCCTCCGTCTCGAATCCAATAACCCAAGCGGGGACTGGCCGTGGGAACCAAGATGCCTATCGCCGTGCAGTGACCCCGGCTGCAGGGGTCCCGGGCCGATTACGCAGCTGAACTAGACGGGCGGGCTTTCGCCAGCAACCTTACAGCTCCTCCGCGGCCCGAAAAATCTCGAATGTCCAGCGTTGACGAGCGCTGGGCAGGAAGAGATGGCGTCCGTGTTGGTCCCCTGGATTGCAATATCAGCGCCCCCAAGGCAGAACCCAAAGCACCACCAACAAAGGAAAGCGCAGGTGGGACGTTCCAAACAGCAAAGCACTGCCCCACCCGCAAGCGCTCGGAATTCGCCAAAGAATCACCAGGCTTCTTACATAGAAAACAATACACTTTTAAAAAAATTGTGTTTAAATTTGGGTTGATTTTGTGCCGACTAAGCGCGAAACATCACCTTTTGAAATTTACACCGCCAGATTACTCGGAACAAAGATAAAAAAAAACACTCACACAGGAGGAGATTCTTCTAAGTTCTCCCGCTTACATCAGTCTGCTCAAGCCATCAGCATTTCCGTGCAGTTTCCCCTTGTTATAATGTACCGAGAAATTGTACTGTTGGAGAGCCAGACTCCATCTGAGCAAGCGACCATTTTTGGGCGACATCTGTCGCAGCCACGTTAAAGGACAATGGTCAGTCTCAAATACAAACCTTGCTCCGTACAGGTAACACGACAACTTCTGCTCTGCCCGAACTAAACACGCGCACTCTTTTTCTGAAGCGCTGTACGCTTCCTCTCTACTGGTCAGTTTGCGGCTGATGTACAGAACTGGGTGTTCTTCATGGTCATAGCCAACTTGGCTTAAGACAGCACCCAGCCCTCTATCGCTGGCATCACACTGAACTATAAACTCTTTCCAATAGTCAGGGGGTCTGAGCAAGGGTAGGGACACGAGTGCTTCCTTCAGGCTTTTGAAGGCGTTTTCTTTTTGGTTATCCCAACTGAGGTTAGTAGGTGCTCCCTTTCCCAAGGCGTCAGTCAATGGACTAGTCCGCTGTGAGTAGCTAGGAATATATCGCTGGTAGTACCCAACTAATCCCAAAAAGGAGCGAATGACCGTTTTCGTCCGTGGTTGCGGAAATGCTGCGATCGGGGCAATCTGTAACTCGGATGGGCTCCTAGTTCCCTGGTCTACAACGTGGCCCAAGTACGTCACCTGAGCGGAACCAAATCTACACTTTTCTGCCTTCCGTGTCAGTACAGCCTGTCGTAAACTGGAAAACGCGGTTTTTAGGTGTTCTAGATGCTCTTGCCAGGTTTCCGAAAAAATAGCCACATCGTCTAAATAAGGGAGTGCAAAGCACAGCATGGTCCTTCAGTACGATGTCCATGAGTTTCGAGAAGCTGTAGGGGGCATTCTTCAACACAAAACTAAGCATTAAGGGTCGAAAGGTGCCCGCTGGGGAGATGAAAGCGGCATACCTGCTCGCGCTTTCTGAGAGGGGAACTTGCCAATATCCCCGTACGAGATCCAGCGTGGAAATGAATTTCGCGCCGCTCACCCTTTCTATCCTTTCCTCTATGTTGGGAATCGGGTATAGCTGATCCGTGGTAATTACATTCAGCTTTCTATAATCCACGCAGGGACGAGGATCTTTCCCTGGGACCTCAACAAGAATTAGCGGTGAGGTATATTCACTTTCCGCTGGCTGTACAACCCCTAACTCCAACATGCGCTGAATTTACGCGTCCATTATTTCTTTTTGCCGCGGTGATACCCTGTAGGGTTTCGACCGTACCGGCTCATCAGAGGTGAGCTCGATTTCGTGTGTCAGGAGGTGTGTCTTTCCCTGGCGACTGCTAAATAGGTCAGCGAATTCGCTCAACAACTGCTTCAGCGTGTCGACCTCGGTCCTGCTTAGGAAATCTGCATTCACGGAGAGAGCCAGAATTTTCTCCACGTTGTCACTTGCGTCCGCACCTCCCTTCCAAACCTGACTCTCGCTGTCCAGCTATTCTGGTTCATTTAGAGTCAGATAGACGATCCCGCTGCGTTCCATGAACGGCTTCATCAGATTGCAGTGATATATTCTCACCTGCTTTCCCCTGCCTGGAACCCTTAGCGCCTAAATCGTCTCTGAAAGTTTTCGCAACACTTCCACCGGACCATCGCAGTGAACTTCCAGCTTGTTTTTTCTCGATGGCCGGAGGATCATCACTCGATCGCCCGCGGTGAAACCTCGAAGGCGCGTGTTTTTGTCATAATAGACCTTGGCGGCCTCCTGGGCAGCTTTCATATTTAGGTTTATTAATTCCCTCGTTTTGTTAAGGCGGTCCAGTAGCTGAAGCACGTACTCAACCACTGTCTGGCTCTCTCCTGTCTCTTCCCACATTCCTCTCAGCATTCGGAGGGGAGAGCGGAGGACTCTTCCGTACACGAGTTCTGCTGGCGTAAACCCCGTAGCTTCGTGGGGGACTGTTCGTAAAGCGAAAAGTGTGGTCGGCAGACAATCCTCCTAGTCTGCTTTATGCTCATAACAAAGAGCGCGTAGCACCCGCTTCAGCACCGAATGCCATTTCTCTACACTGTTGGACTGCGGATGATACACCGAGCTGTGTAACAGTTTTATTCCGCATCTTTCTAGAAATGTGGTCGTCAAGGCGCTTGTAAAGACCATCGCCTGATCGGCTTGGATTTCGGCCGGAAATCCTATTCTCGCGAACACTGACAAAAGGGCGTCAACTATTTCTGTGGAATTCAAGTCCTTCAACGGAATTGCTTCGGGAAATTTTGTGGCGATACATAGCATAGTAAGCAAGTACTTATAGCCTGATTTCGTTTAAGGCAAAGGGCCTACTGTGTCTATTACAAGCCGGCGGAAGGGTTCCAAGATCAATGGTACAATTTTCAGTGGAGCCTTCCATGTCTCTCCCGGCTTACCCACGCGCTGGCATGCATCGCATGATTTTACGTAGCGTTCTGCATCTTTGAAACAACCCGGCCAATAATATTCCATTAATAGCCGCTCTTTTGTTTTATTGATTCCCAGATGTCCTGCCCAGCCATTCCCATGGCAGAGACTCAGAATGTCCGCTCTGTATTTTTCGGGCACGACCAGCTGATCAAATGTTTTGCCTTTTCTGTCCTGGTAGTGTCGGTATAGTAAGCCTCCCTTCTCATGCATCGTTATGTTGCGTCTCGTGATGCCCTCTTTAGCTGTAAGGTGCAGTGTTTCCAAAGTGGGATCCTGCTTCTGTTCTTTTATTTAGGACTCCCTGTTCACCTGCAGAAGGCTATCAAAACTACGCGATGTTGGAGATAAAATGGATCCTTCAGCGTTTTCTGCCTCCTCTACCGACTTAGTGGTTGAAGTCCCTGGTCGCTCATCTGCTCGGTAAGCTGTCTGGCTTTCATTCCTCGTTGGTTCCCTTCCCTCCTCATTTGTCTGCAACGATATGCTGGCTGGTGCGTCTCTGGCTACCTGAGGGTCGGGAACCTGACTTAGTCGAGATGCGAGCTGATGAGGTTTCGACCTTGTCAAAGCTTGTATCACCCTGATTCCGAGCTTCTGGCCTCTCTCGCGTAGCAATTAGTCTGATCGATTCGAGAAGAGGTAAGGATATTGAAGTGGCACGGCCTTTTGAACTGCGGCCTCAGTGATTAGCTCTTCAAATGGTCCGCAACTTCTCACTCTAGCTATGAGAAGGCATACACAGTGTTCTTCTACTGCCTGTTTTATCCACGACACTTTTCCCATAAAATCGTCCACTGAAACGTAAGACGGATGGACAAAGTCCATCGTCGCGGCGCTATCACGAAGCACCCTGCACGGTTTTCCGTTAACGTGCAGCTCGTGCAGGTATGGCTTAAGGAGCTCTAGATTCTCGGCGTTATCCTTGACGCACGAGAACACCAAACGTTGCTTTGTACACTTGGCTGCAAGGTGCCTGACACCATTGCAGTTGTAGCCACGAAATGGCCTACTAGCCTCAAAACTCCTTTTTTCGCGGCTTTGTCGGCTCCCTGTCTCTTTGTCTGTTCTTCATGCTTTTCTGGCGCTACCTTCGTTGCCTCCGATTGCTCCGGACTTCTAGTACTACGCGTCTTTCTGCTAGGCCCTTTATCTCGCATCGCGTTTCGAGCGCGTGACGCACTCTCTTCAGTGCTCAACCTTCTGCGCGAAACGTACTCCTCTGCAAGCTCAGCGGCCCTTTCAACTGTGTCGACTTTTTCCCTGTCTTGAATCCACAGTTTCACCACTTGGAGAATGCTTCGGTAAAATTGCTCAAGGCAAAAACACTCGGTGATTTTGTCTCGGCTTTCATAAACCTCGGCTCCTTTTATCCACTCTAGCATATTCGTCTTTAGGCCATACGCGAAATCCGGATAGCCCTCGCTATCGTTTTTCATTGTGTTCCTGAAGCGCTGTCGGAAAGCTTCGGCTGACAGCCGGTACCTTTTTAGCAGGCTGGCTTTGACTTTTTCATAGTCAGCTGCGTCTTGTGTGCTAAGTCTCGCTATGACTTCAGCTACTTCACATGGCAAGAGTGTCAGAAGCCGTTGCGGCCATGTACTGCGAGCAAAGTTCTTCCTTCCGCAAGTTCTCTGAAAGTTTCGCAGGTACAATCCTATGTCCCTTCCACTTGCATAGGGCTGCATGAATCTGTTCATTCTATATGATTTTACATCGCTTGCTCTTTCAGGAGACCCGGCTCTCGTACTGTCGCCTCTTTTCGATTTTCGCTTTCAAGCTGCAATCGCTTCAGATTTCTTTCTTCTTTTTCATCTTCCAACTTTTGCCGTTCTTTCTCTTTTTGCCATTCCGCTTGTCTTTTTCTTTTTTCCTCCTGTACAAAATTCCACGCATCTACCAGCTCATCGTCCTCTACGTGTTTTTGAATTGTCTTGCATATTTCAGGTTTTGTAATTTTGCCCTGTGCTTTTCTTGACAGTTCCTCGCATGACAACAGTAAGTCCGACTTTGACAATTTCATAAGGTCAGTGACAACACTTTCTCCGCTTTGGCAATGCTATCTGCAAAATGTCGTGAGACTATCTTTTCTCAATTGACATACACTTCCCAGTGATTCTAGATTATTCTCTCAAAATCTGAAGGCTGGCGAATCCTACAGCAAAATGCCGAAACGCTTACCGGTTGAGAAAGTACGATGTCGCACGGTCCAACCCAGCTGCTGCCAACCAGTTGTTAGAGATGAGGAGTCCTTCAGTGAGCTGACTCTTTCACCGCCGCAGGTCCCTTCTCCGAATGACGTTGTCGGACTTTGATATGAAGGAAACTGCACAGGGGGTTTATTTTACATTATTTACAAGATTTAGGAACCCAAAAGAGGGTGATGGGGGAAGGTCGGAGGATCTGAGATCTGAGGATGATCGAGGATTCCTCTTCATGGCACTCGTCGACGGGTTTTAAAAAGGTCCGGTTCCTAGGATTACCCAGGTTCGAGGAGGTCTTCGTCAGGTTGGGCGTGGCCTAACTTGCGCTGTCGTACACACACACACCACTTCGCATAGGAACACGCCCTCGTCACATGTCTCGCTGGAGAGAGAGGGTGCCGCTGGACCATCTCCCCCACCAGAGAGAGTGTTGTCTTCGCGTCCGAACGACAGTTCTCACGCTGTCAAACCGAACACGTGTTCCGGGAAGTCCGAATGGGCGAGGTGCCGGCGAGCAGGTACAGTTGAAGGGGTGAGCCACCCCTACTCGGTTTTGGCGGTCGCTAACTGCCTCCGTACCTCACGGTCGATCTTCCGGGAACAATGTCTCGAATCCAATAACCCAAGCGGGACTAGCCGTGGGAACCAAGATGCCTATCGCCGTGCAGTGACCCCGGCTGCAGGGGTCCCGGGCCGATTACGCAGCTGAACCAGACGGGCGGTCGCCAGAAACCTTACAACGTCCAGTGGGTGAGAGAGACACAATACGGCGCACTTTTCCTAGGTTTCTAGCTCCGAAATTAAAGAGCCAGTGCACTAGAACGCGCGAATCCCACCTCGCAGTGCGCGCCTGCAGTAGTAGCATGCCATTGTCGCAGAAATGAGTGAAGAAAAAGGTATCAGTATACTCTCGAATCAAAATACAGAAGCTGTGTTAAATATCACTGAAAAAACAACTCAACAAGAAATATTTTCTTGCATAAATCTCATCATCATTATCAGCCTGACTACGACCGCGGCCGGAACAAAGCCTCTCCCACATACCTCTCCAATTAACCTGTCCTCTTCCAGCTGCGGCCACCGTATCCCCACAAACTTCTTAATCTCATCCTCCCACCTAACATTCTGCCGCCCCCTGGTACGCTTGCCTTCTCTTGAAATCCACTCTGTTACCCCCTTAATGACCAGCGATTGTCTTGCCTTCGCATCACATGCCCTGCCCAAGCCCATTTCTTCCTTTTGATTTCGACTAGGATGTCATAAAGCCGTGTTAGTCCCCTGACCCATTCGGCCCTCTTCCTGCCCCTTAACGTTACACGTATCATTTTCCTTTCCATCGCTCGCTGCGTTGTCGTCAGTTTAAGTTGAGCCCTTTTGGTTAGCCTCCACGTTTCAGCCCCGCTGGTGAGTACCGGTAAGGTACTTACGTTTCTTTTGAATGATATTGGAAAACTGCCAATCATGATTCCAGAGAACCTGGAAAATACGTTCTAACTCAACCTTATTCTTCTAGTTATTTCCATTCCTGCTCTGCCTGTCTAAGTCATTGATAATGCTTTGCAATTCATCCCCCGGGTCCTCAGCGAATTTCAGATTACTGAGGGATTCACTCATTTTTGTTGATTGTGGTTTCCTCTGAACTTTAATTTTCATTGCGACAAAACACTGAAGATAGGAGAGGCTTAAGTATTGAGAGAGCCTCGTTAAAGCCCTTTTATTCCGCAACCTTCAAGGAAAGTAAGAAACAAAAATACCCATGACGTCGAGGACGAAACTGATCTCGGCGGTTCCTGCCGCGTTGCCCGCTAAGCAGGTGAACCTGCGGTCTCCGAGCTGCACACGGCGGATGACCAGTGACTGCTGGTCGCCGGTGGGCACCTCGATTCTAGTGTCGTCTGCATCATTGGCGACCAATTCCGGGCCCCGCATCCACACGATGGTGGGCGCAGGCCTTCCTTGGGCCGGGCACCGTAGCGTCGTCTGCGCTCCCTCTACCACCTTGAGCCGGGTCTCCAGGTCCCGCGTCGGTATCGACGGAGGGACTGCATTGAGACACGTGTAACGCCGAAGCGCATGCATGGTGACAAGGGGCGCCCACCGCTCAATGAGGAAGTTAAGTTCGTGCGACCATTTCTGTTTCTTTTTTACTCATAAAACACTAACCACCCCAATTGTTAGATATTTTCTTTGAATGCTTTTAAATTATTGAAATTTGAACTGTTCGAAGAGCATAAATCTCTCCGCTTGAAAAAATATTGACGCCTGGTGTGGAACGGAGTTTTCAGTGATTATTGCCTTTGGCGCACCGAATTCGCGACATGACAAAATGTGCATCCAGACACTCTTAGCCTTCCCTCAGATAATCGTCATTTCGCACAGTCTCACCAAAAAGAGCTTTCCGTAGCACCAGATGTAGCATCATAGAGCAGCATACCATGGTTTCTGGTACACCAAGCCTTTCACCCGATGGCGTATTGCCGAAAAAGCGTTGCCAGTATCGAAGATACATGTATCTTCGATATTATTTTTCGATAGATTTTGTTTATCGGTATTAGGTATGGCGTGCGAAAAAATACCGGGGTGTCGATATCGAAAAAAATATTAGTGTATCGAGCATTCCAACAATGCTCCATACTGAAAAAAAAAGTGTGCCGCACACTTTGAGGCTGACGTGAGCCAGACTTTAGGCAGGCGGCGCTCCGTCAGGAGGTAGTTTCTTGAGAAAAGGAATGGAGTAGCATTAAGAAAAGACGATGTCAACGCCGTTGGCCTAATCAGTCTTCTGTCTTCCTACGTTCGTCGTTTGACAGATGGATGACGTATATGTGGCGCTTGTGCACACTCGGTTACAGAAGGACGGGAAGACAGGCTGACTATTGTGGTAAAAACCACACTCCTATTTCATGTTAGGGCGATTGCCAACAGATATAGAAGATATTTCCGATCATGCGCAGGAGTTTACAGAGTACCTGTTGTTGACATTGGCAGCTTGATAAAAGTCACGCACTCTTCAACAGTCGGGTCAATGGGGTCCTCAGCGCCGGCAGCGTCAAATGCATCAACCGACGCATGCTCAGGAGGCGTAGTGAAACATTAGGTTTTTAACTACACATCCAGAATGGCCGTGTCTACGCGGCTATGCTTCAGTGTTATTCGTTGATAAAAGGCACCTTCAATAAATACCACTGGGCAACGTACTAGGCTTCTCCTCAATAAACAAGCTTTTTTCACTTAATTCGTTTACAGAACGGGAGCGTCAGACCGGCGGTTTTGGCAAACGCTGAAGAGCCCTGCGGTTTGAGCAAATGCAGTTACTTTATACCTTCAATTAAAGGAAGCACCTAAATAACAGAAATTAGTAAAATATCTTCTGTGAAATAAAACCTTTTATTTTCGTTGTTCTCTTTGCAGCTTTTATCACAGAATGCTGGACCTGAAACCTGTTAAACCCTGTGATTGGGAAATAACTGTTCGGCTTTCTCAAGTGCACGGAGCTTGCACCTTTGCACAGGGCAAAGGCGCAGGCAACCGGGTAAATATTGCAGTAACAAACCAAAACCATCAGAAAATGCTTCAAGTTTAATCCTGCGCAGTCAAGTGCTAACAGACCGGTTCGCATGAAGATAATTGAGCTTAAAACAAAGATTTTTCTGGGCTGTTAACGGAAGTAATCATTTCACGGTCATCATTGTTTCATTCCAAAACTAAAGTTCTAACGGAACCATCTGCGCCGACTGCAGAGTTTAAAGAAATTGGAGCTTAAGAAATAAGTGTAGCCGGATTCATGTTGAACCGTTTCAAAAACAGTGATTGCACTGAATATTTCAGGAACCGCGCAGACATTCCTTAACATAGGTAACCATATTACCTACTTGATCAGTATTAGATTTCTGTGATGTATCGGAGTATCGACGACACAACATCGAATATCTGTATCGGAAATCAGTTCTCGTTCTGTATCGTGCATCGGTATCGAAAATACGATTTTTGATATCATCGGTATCGGTATCGAAGATCCTTTTGTGACGTATCGTGCCCAACACTATCGTAAGACTATGCACCGCAGGCCCACTCGCGCAGACGCCGCCAGGGATAGAATCACATGACATGACGTCGCATGCACCGGCTGTAGCACTTCCCAGCGTTTGTGAAGTGACTACGGAAAAGTTTGTTTCTCTTTCATGCGGGACTCTGTTGGCGTACGTCAGTTGGGTTCTGGTCACGTGATAAACCGGAGACAAATCGCAGCTTTTTGAAGGTTTTTTTTTTCTTGATAATCTGCGTGTCGCATTAATCAACACAATTCGTTTTTTTTTTTTGCGTGCAGCTGTGCGCTTTCTCAGCTCCGTCGTCAACAAACTGCATGCCTTGGATGCGCGCACTCAGGCGTTACAAAAATCTTAGCACTGCCTCGCTATTTGCTGGTGGCATAGCCAACTCGATATGGACTACGAGCCGCTGTCAGAAGCCACTGATTCGAAACAAGATTGTGAGCGAGCTCAAGATCAAAGAAAACCACATCTGTGGATGCCAATGCCGTGTATACCAGTGCATGCAATGATCGCAGTAATATGCCGTGCTTAGTTTTCTTTTCCGAAGGCTTTCCATCGGGAATGAGGTTTGAACAGACATTTGCTCATTATTATGTATACAAGTACAGTTGTGCTGGAATTTGGGAAGTCGTGAATAACGGTGTATTTCTCCTGAACTAAACACATTTTCTAGCCGGCTTGAGTTCATACCCGAAGTAGTGAAGTGCAGTACGTATATGTGCATACTAGTGTAAACCATATGCCTTATTCAGGACATTATTCAGGGTATAGAATAAAATTTCTTTTAGTTGCAGTAACTATTTGAAAAGCTGAAGAGAAACTAGAGACAACTAGATTTGAACATTGTAACATTCATAGAGTAATGTATAACAGTTGCCGTGATGGCTGGCAAATAATTTTCTCATAGGTAAGAAGATACTCGAAGTCGGTCATGTGTGCAGTTAAACGGCCAAGTTTTCACTGGGGACATGAATCGTGAAAGGTCAGAATACGAATAAGAATGAGCTAGAGTACAGTTCAAAGAGATTTCCACGGGATGAATGCAGCTCGTTAATATCAGTGATGAGGTGTGCAAAAGAAATCAATAGGTGTAATGCTAACAGGTAAGAAGACAGGAGCCTGGATTAGGTAGCAGACATGAAATTTATGTAAGAATGTGGAGGATGAAAGCTCATGTGATGCCTAGAAAAGATAACAAGCGTTCAGTTAGAGCAAGCGAACCGATACCCAGAAGGAGTGAATACAGCCTGGGCTAGAAGAGGTTTGGTACAGTCATGATGTAAGGAAGTTCACTAGTAGGAAGCGACCCTGAAGGGTGGGTTTAATCCAGCTGAAGATAATCGCACAAATATTACATGTCAAGCACAACCAGGAGCAGCCCAGTGCTACCTGTTATTATGGATAACCTGAGAGCAATGTATGATCAAAGAAAACTGATCTGTGGCTGGCTTGTACAGTAAGAAAATTTTCTCGCGCGCGTCACATGCCCGCCGCGGTGGATCAGTGGCTCGGCTATACTTATCCGGAGTTCCCGGGTTCGAACCCGACCGCGGCGGCTGCGTGTTTATGGAGGCAAAACGCTAAGGCGCCCGTGTGCTGTGCGATGTCAGTGCACATTACATGTCCCCAGTTGGTCGAAATTGTTCCGGAGACCTCCATTACGGCGCATCTTTCTTCCTTTCTTCTTTCACTCCCACCTTTATCACTTCCCTTACGGCGCGGTTCAGGTGCCCAGTGATATATGAGACAGATACTGCGGCATTTCCTTTCCCCAAAAAACCAATTATTATTATTGTTATTAGTCAAGTTGAACACTGTAACCTGCTGCATTTTTTTTATTTTGGAGTTGTTTAAATCAAGCATTTACGTATCTGTACGCGCCTTTTTTCTTTTTTTGATTTTGTTCATGCTTTTTGTACTTTGTTGATAAGATTCGTTATGATGTTTTTCCCCATGTACTTCCGGCGTGGTTACACTGGCTACTATTTCCGCAAAATGGGCCTGCACTAGCTCCGGCTACTGGCGCAACATTTGCTTCTAGTTATGTGCACTTTCATTGAAATAAAAATCATTGAATGAACGCCTTTGCTTGTTCGCTCTTGGCATGCGTTTGGGTGGGCATTCTTTCCCGTCGCTTACCGAGCACTTCGAGGATGTAATCGATTGAGGCGCGTCCCACCGCGTTCACCGCCTCGCAGGTGTAGATTCCGGCGCTCGAAGGAAGGGCAGGCTGCAGCGTCACCAAGCGACCGCCCTGCGAGGGACAGCCACAACTCAGCAGCGTTGGGTGAGAGACAGCGGGCCACGCTTTGTGTGCGAAAGGTTTTCGGTATAATGAATGCAGTGGCCGTATGTTCGCTAATCTGACCGCGGCATTAATTTTTAAACGAGTACTTAAATAAGTCATGCATGAGAGACGAATCGTTGGTCTTATTTTAAAGCAGCACAGCACGTTCACTAAAACTGCGGAATTATTAAGGGTTTCTGGCAGACACATCGTGACACGCACGGTGTTTTTGTAACAAGTGGAACGACTCTTAGCATCTGTGCTGTAGATTTTCATTCCAACTGTTCGTTTAGGGAGCGCTGTGTCAAATTCTCAAAGTCTCCTCCATTACGGCCATGGCGTCTGCGACAAACATTCATCGCCCTTCGATACCGGAGCGAGGGGGAACTCTGTATCGTCACACTATTTTCATGAAATTATCTCTCGTCGGAAATGTTCTGCATTCAGAAAATAATATTTGGCATGAATCAGCTTCTAGCTCGTGCTGCCTGCCAGATGAATTTTCCCACAGCTCAACTTAAAATGTTCGCCGATTATGAAGCTGCAAGTGAGCGCCTGTGCTCGCACTTACAAAACATACCCACGTGAAAATCTTTTAAATTTCCTCTTGGATCAGAAACTATCAGGATAAAGGGATACTAAGTATTACTCCACGCAGTTATGGTTCTCAGCAAACATTGATTCTTTAGCTCTTCCAGGCTATTTTGACGTTTGTCCGGTAACGAAAGGCGCACTTATAGCCATGCAAATTGCGCTTAAAAGCAATCCCACCTGTCATCGGGCAGTGATGGCGGCGGTAGGAACAACCGCAAAGTGTTCAAGCGGCGTTTTTTTGACTTTGCAGATAACTGCAACGCGTACGATCTTCAGTTCAGCTACGCTGGGTGCATCTGGAAAAGATACACCCCCTACCGGCCAGCACTTTCAATCTACGCCCCCTCCTGATTCATAAAACCTGGAAGAGCGTCAACTTCTTCACTCATCGGGCAGCGGTGGCGGCGGTAGGAACAACCGCAAAGTGTTCAAGCGGCGTTTTTTTTTGACTTCGCAGATAACTGCAACGCGTACGATCTTCAGTTCAGCTACGCTGGGTGCATCTGGAAAAGACACACCCCCAACCGGCCAGCACTTTCAATCTACGCCCCCTCCTGATTCATAAAACCTGGAAGAGCGTCAACTTCTTCACTCATCGGGCAGCGGTGGCGGCGGTAGGAACAACCGCAAAGTGTTCAAGCGGCGTTTTTTTTGACTTCGCAGATAACTGCAACGCGTACGATCTTCAGTTCAGCTACGCTGGGTGCATCTGGAAAAGATACACCCCCTACCGGCCAGCACTTTCAATCTACGCCCCCTCCTGATTCATAAAGCCTGGAAGAGCGTCAACTTCTTCACTCATCGGGCAGCGGTGGCGGCGGTAGGAACAACCGCAAAGTGTTCAAGCGGCGTTTTTTTTTACTTCGCAGATAACTGCAACGCGTACGATCTTCAGTTCAGCTACGCTGGGTGCATCTGGAAAAGATACACCCCCTACCGGCCAGCACTTTCAATCTACGCCCCCTCCGGATTCATAAAACCTGGAAGAGCGTCAACTTCTTCACTCATCGGGCAGCGGTGGCGGCGGTAGGAACAACCGCAAAGTGTTCAAGCGGCGTTTTTTTTTTTGACTTCGCAGATAACTGCAACGCGTACGATCTTCAGTTCAGCTACGCTGGGTGCATCTGGAAAAGATACACCCCCTACCGGCCAGCACTTTCAATCTACGCCCCCTCCTGATTCATAAAGCCTGGAAGAGCGTCAACTTCTTCACTCATCGGGCAGCGGTGGCGGCGGTAGGAACAACCGCAAAGTGTTCAAGCGGCGTTTTTTTTTTACTTCGCAGATAACTGCAACGCGTACGATCTTCAGTTCAGCTACGCTGGGTGCATCTGGAAAAGACACACCCCCAACCGGCCAGCACTTTCAATCTACGCCCCCTCCTGATTCATAAAACCTGGAAGAGCGTCAACTTCTTCACTCATCGGGCAGCGGTGGCGGCGGTAGGAACAACCGCAAAGTGTTCAAGCGGCGTTTTTTTTTGACTTCGTAGATAACTGCAACGCGTACGATCTTCAGTTCAGCTACGCTGGGTGCATCTGGAAAAGATACACCCCCTACCGGCCAGCACTTTCAATCTACGCCCCCTCCTGATTCATAAAGCCTGGAAGAGCGTCAACTTCTTCACTCATCGGGCAGCGGTGGCGGCGGTAGGAACAACCGCAAAGTGTTCAAGCGGCGTTTTTTTTTACTTCGCAGATAACTGCAACGCGTACGATCTTCAGTTCAGCTACGCTGGGTGCATCTGGAAAAGATACACCCCCTACCGGCCAGCACTTTCAATCTACGCCCCCTCCTGATTCATAAAACCTGGAAGAGCGTCAACTTCTTCACTCATCGGGCAGCGGTGGCGGCGGTAGGAACAACCGCAAAGTGTTCAAGCGGCGTTTTTTTTTTTTTTGACTTCGCAGATAACTGCAACGCGTACGATCTTCAGTTCAGCTACGCTGGGTGCATCTGGAAAAGATACACCCCCTACCGGCCAGCACTTTCAATCTACGCCCCCTCCTGATTCATAAAGCCTGGAAGAGCGTCAACTTCTTCACTCATCGGGCAGCGGTGGCGGCGGTAGGAACAACCGCAAAGTGTTCAAGCGGCGTTTTTTTGACTTTGCAGATAACTGCAACGCGTACGATCTTCAGTTCAGCTACGCTGGGTGCATCTGGAAAAGATACACCCCCTACCGGCCAGCACTTTCAATCTACGCCCCCTCCTGATTCATAAAACCTGGAAGAGCGTCAACTTCTTCACTCATCGGGCAGCGGTGGCGGCGGTAGGAACAACCGCAAAGTGTTCAAGCGGCGTTTTTTTTTTGACTTCGCAGATAACTGCAACGCGTACGATCTTCAGTTCAGCTACGCTGGGTGCATCTGGAAAAGACACACCCCCAACCGGCCAGCACTTTCAATCTACGCCCCCTCCTGATTCATAAAACCTGGAAGAGCGTCAACTTCTTCACTCATCGGGCAGCGGTGGCGGCGGTAGGAACAACCGCAAAGTGTTCAAGCGGCGTTTTTTTTTGACTTCGCAGATAACTGCAACGCGTACGATCTTCAGTTCAGCTACGCTGGGTGCATCTGGAAAAGATACACCCCCTACCGGCCAGCACTTTCAATCTACGCCCCCTCCTGATTCATAAAGCCTGGAAGAGCGTCAACTTCTTCACTCATCGGGCAGCGGTGGCGGCGGTAGGAACAACCGCAAAGTGTTCAAGCGGCGTTTTTTTTTACTTCGCAGATAACTGCAACGCGTACGATCTTCAGTTCAGCTACGCTGGGTGCATCTGGAAAAGATACACCCCCTACCGGCCAGCACTTTCAATCTACGCCCCCTCCGGATTCATAAAACCTGGAAGAGCGTCAACTTCTTCACTCATCGGGCAGCGGTGGCGGCGGTAGGAACAACCGCAAAGTGTTCAAGCGGCGTTTTTTTTTTTGACTTCGCAGATAACTGCAACGCGTACGATCTTCAGTTCAGCTACGCTGGGTGCATCTGGAAAAGATACACCCCCTACCGGCCAGCACTTTCAATCTACGCCCCCTCCTGATTCATAAAGCCTGGAAGAGCGTCAACTTCTTCACTCATCGGGCAGCGGTGGCGGCGGTAGGAACAACCGCAAAGTGTTCAAGCGGCGTTTTTTTTTTACTTCGCAGATAACTGCAACGCGTACGATCTTCAGTTCAGCTACGCTGGGTGCATCTGGAAAAGACACACCCCCAACCGGCCAGCACTTTCAATCTACGCCCCCTCCTGATTCATAAAACCTGGAAGAGCGTCAACTTCTTCACTCATCGGGCAGCGGTGGCGGCGGTAGGAACAACCGCAAAGTGTTCAAGCGGCGTTTTTTTTTGACTTCGTAGATAACTGCAACGCGTACGATCTTCAGTTCAGCTACGCTGGGTGCATCTGGAAAAGATACACCCCCTACCGGCCAGCACTTTCAATCTACGCCCCCTCCTGATTCATAAAGCCTGGAAGAGCGTCAACTTCTTCACTCATCGGGCAGCGGTGGCGGCGGTAGGAACAACCGCAAAGTGTTCAAGCGGCGTTTTTTTTTACTTCGCAGATAACTGCAACGCGTACGATCTTCAGTTCAGCTACGCTGGGTGCATCTGGAAAAGATACACCCCCTACCGGCCAGCACTTTCAATCTACGCCCCCTCCTGATTCATAAAACCTGGAAGAGCGTCAACTTCTTCACTCATCGGGCAGCGGTGGCGGCGGTAGGAACAACCGCAAAGTGTTCAAGCGGCGTTTTTTTTTTTGACTTCGCAGATAACTGCAACGCGTACGATCTTCAGTTCAGCTACGCTGGGTGCATCTGGAAAAGATACACCCCCTACCGGCCAGCACTTTCAATCTACGCCCCCTCCTGATTCATAAAGCCTGGAAGAGCGTCAACTTCTTCACTCATCGGGCAGCGGTGGCGGCGGTAGGAACAACCGCAAAGTGTTCAAGCGGCGTTTTTTTTTTACTTCGCTGATAACTGCAACGCGTACGATCTTCAGTTCAGCTACGCTGGGTGCATCTGGAAAAGATACACCCCCTACCGGCCAGCACTTTCAATCTACGCCCCCTCCTGACTCATAAAGTCTGGAAGAGCGTCAACTTCTTCACTCATCGGGCAGCGGTGGCGGCGGTAGGAACAACCGCAAAGTGTTCAAGCGGCGTTTTTTTTTTTACTTCGCAGATAACTGCAACGCGTACGACCTTCAGTTCAGCTATGCTGGGTGCATCTGGAAAAGATACACCCCATACCGGCCAGCACTTTCAATCTACGCCCCCTCCTGATTCATAAGGCCTGGAAGATCGTCAAGTTCTTCCCTCATCGGGCAGCGGTGGCGGCGGTAGGAACAACCGCAAAGTGTTCAAGCGGCGTTTTTTTTTTACTTCGCTGATAACTGCAACGCGTACGATCTACAGTTCAGCTACGCTGGGTGCATCTGGAAAAGATACACCCCCTACCGGCCAGCACTTTCAATCTACGCCCCCTCCTGACTCATAAAGCCTGGAAGAGCGTCAACTTCTTCACTCATCGGGCAGCGGTGGCGGCGGTAGGAACAACCGCAAAGTGTTCAAGCGGCGTTTTTTTTTACTTCGCTGATAACTGCAACGCGTACGATCTTCAGTTCAGCTACGCTGGGTGCATCTGGAAAAGATACACCCCCTACCGGCCAGCACTTTCAATCTACGCCCCCTCCTGACTCATAAAGCCTGGAAGAGCGTCAACTTCTTCACTCATCGGGCAGCGGTGGCGGCGGTAGGAACAACCGCAAAGTGTTCAAGCGGCGTTTTTTTTTACTTCGCAGATAACTGCAACGCGTACGACCTTCAGTTCAGCTACGCTGGGTGCATCTGGAAAAGATACACCCCATACCGGCCAGCACTTTCAATCTACGCCCCCTCCTGATTCATAAGGCCTGGAAGATCGTCAAGTTCTTCCCTCATCGGGCAGCGGTGGCGGCGGTAGGAACAACCGCAAAGTGTTCAAGCGGTGTTTTTTTTGTCTTCGCAGGTTAGTTTTTCTGCTACTTGATTCCGTTTTTTTGCTTACCTGCCGTTGCTGCTGCTGCCCCTGCACTAGTGTCCAGCTCTGTGTGTGAAATGCCGCTCAAGAATGATGATCTCTGCTCTGGTTGTTATGAGACTATCGAAGAAGATGAAGACTGTGTGACATGTGCCGATTGTTGCCAAAAATATCATGTTGGAAAGTTTGCCGGAGTTGGGGAACGGGTTTTTAAAAGTAAAGACGCAAAAACAAGAAAAGCTCTGAAATGCTTGACATGCCGTACACCAGCGTCTCGCTCCAATGACAGCAGCGCATCTCAGAGTAATCAGACTCCTGTTGGTTTAAGCAAGCAGCTTAGTGACATCAGTAAATCACTTGCATACCTTACAGCAAAAGTAGATGACTTGACAACTTTGAAGGAAACTGTTTCAAACATCGAAACGTCCCTCCAACACATGTCTGACACCTACGATAAACTACTGAAACATCGGAGAGGCATGAAAGGGAAATTGAATTGCTTCGCAACAGAGTTGACATCATTGAGAAAAACCACGACAGTCTTGAAATTCAAAAACTTCGCCAAGAACTGAACGACCTAAATCAGTACAGTAGACGTCAAAATATAGAAATTCATGGACTACCTGTGACCGATGGTGAAAAGCTGCTGGACAAAGTTAACGACCTTGCGAGGAAACTTGAGTTGCCCTCTATTGCAGAAACCGACGTTGAAGTGCTACATCGTCTTCCTTGCGAGGCGGACAGGGTCCCTGTAGTTCTAATCCGTTTTGCCAGACGATCTACGAAGGCAGACTGGTTCGCGAAGCGAAAAGAATGTGATAACGACGTCAGGTTTTTTGATCACCTCACCCTTTTCAACAAGAAACTAATGTGGCTCGCTAAAAGAAAGCTAAAGAAATGAACTATGAGTTTGTCTGCTCAAGGGAAGGAAAGGTGTTTGCTCGGAAACAGCCAGGCGCACGGGTTATCAGGATCGCTTGCGAGGAAGACGTCGACAAAATAATTTAAATGCATTAAGCTGAGAGGTTGCGCAGTGAACTTGCTCAAAAATGGCATAATTCACTTCTGAGTCATTCAACGAAATGTTGAAGAGTAATGCCTACAATTCTCGTAGCACTTTGTCTTTTTATCATTTAAATTCCCAGAGCCTAAAAAACAAAGGCGAAGAAGTAGAAGTAGAATTACACAAACTTAACATTCATTTTGACTTCATTGCATTTACAGAAATATGGTTTCATACAAATTCAGATGTTATTCAGCTTGGTGGCTACAAACCAATTTCAGTTTTTAGAGACGGCAGGCGTGGTGGTGGTGTGTCTCTATATGTCCGGAAACACTTATCTTTTGACAATGTGCCAGATTATTCCCTCGTGCACAATGACTTTGAAGCAGTATGCATACTTTTTCATAACATTATCATAATGGCAGTGTATCGCCCGCATCAAGGTGATGTGGACAACTTTTTTAGATGGATTGTCCTTCCTGAAGCGAGCAAACCTTAATAAGTGGCGCATTATTGTAATTGGGGATTTTAACATTCACTTTATGGAAGATATTCCTTCAAAGATCACATTAAGTGAAATATTCCTTTCTAATGGTTGCGAGAATACTATTGATTTACCCACGCGCATATCAAAATACTCCGAAACACTAATTGATCTATGTTTTACAAGTATTCCGGCAAACAGAAATACATCAGGTGTTTTTTCATCAGTGATCAGCGATCATCTGCCCATCTTTTCACTTGTTTCAGAGAAAAAGAATACTGACGGACTTTTTCGCGTGCGGAGAATTTATGATGATAATAATATTACCCGATTTTGTAACTTGATGTCGTCTACTAATTGGATCGAAGTATATCATGAAACAGACCCTACACAAACGTATGAAGTATTTATTGAAAAACTGCTAAAACTTTACGATGCAGCCTTCCCCATTATGACTATAAAAAAGCATAGAAAGGCAAGGAAAGAATGGATAACAAGTGCTCTCCTGAAACGGATTGATGAAAAGAATGAAATGTTTTCTCGTTTTCTAAGAACTAGAAACCCGGAGGATTTAATTGAGTTTAAGAAGTTCCGAAACAGACTAAATATGGATTTAAAGAAGGCGAAGTCTTTATTTTATAAAAACAAGTTTTCGGCAGTCTCGCACAACCCTAAATTGATCTGGCAAGGTATCAATGCAATCATAGGGAGTAAGAAAAAGGATCTTCCCTGCGAACTACGAATTAATGGAATCAAGTACACGGGAGTTTCACTTGCCAATAAACTTAACGATCATTTCATAGTAGCTGGAGCTCATCACGGGGCTGCTCATTCTTATGCAACTAGAACAGTAGAGTCATACATGCTTTCCAGAAGTAATGCTTCCATATTTCTGTCGCCCACTTCAATAGATGAAGTAGAATCCAACATAAATTCTTTTAGGAACACTTGTTCACCTGGTGATGACGAAATAGCCGTTTTTCCGATTAAATGTGTTGTTAGAAGTATCGCTGGCCTTCTCGCACATATCTGTAATAGAATGCTGCTCACAGGAGTCTTTCCTGAAAAACTCAAAGTTGCGCGTGTTACAGTGGTCTTCAAAGGGGGAAAGAAAAATGACCCGAATAATTATCGCCCCATTTCAGTGCTGCCACTGTTTTCAAAAGTAGCTGAGCATATACTTTTCGATCGAGTTTATAGCTTCCTCCAAGCTAAAAATATAATTTGGGCAGAGCAGTATGGCTTTCAGCAAGGTAAATCAACCCAAACAGCACTATTAGACATAAAAAACTGTTTAATTCATAATTTTGAAAGTAGACTTTACACTGTTGGAATGTTTCTTGATTTTTGTAAAGCTTTTGATTCGGTTAAGCATTCAATATTACTTAAAAAGTTAGAGATATACGGAATTCGTGGAATTGCCAATAAACTTTTTGAGTTATTTAAATTCACGGAGGCAATACACGAAAATACACGATATAAAATCTGAATTTGGTTTAGTAAACTTTGGCGTGCCCCAAGGTTTTATTCTAGGGCCCCTTTTGTTCATTGTGTACATCAATGACATTGTTAATATTCTTTTAACTACTAATATTGTGTTGTATGCCGATGACACAAACGTGTTCTTTTCAGGCACTAACCTACAAACACTTGAGCAGCAATAAAATGTCTGGCTGAAAGAGTTAATGATCTGGCTCTCTGTTAATCAACTTGAATTGAATGTTAACAAAACGAAATTCATGCTTTTCCACCCAAAAAATAAGCCAGTAGATCACCACATCTCACTTCACTTTAATAAGCTAAGAATTGAAGAAGTGCATAGCATTCGGTTTCTTGGTGTGTATTTCCGCAGTGATCTAGGTTGGAGTGATCACGTGAACAACATCCGATTGAAAATGGCAAGATCGTTATGTGTGATTTACCGATTAAGACAGCTTTTACCAATGCAGGTTAGAAAACAATTATATTTTGCTTTCGTGCACTCTCATCTAGTATATTGCAATCTAGTATGTGGTACCTGCAATAAAACTGATTCACATAAATTATTTGCCCTCCAGAAAAGAGCCTTACGTGCCTTATGTATAAATCCAACTGATGAAACAAACCTCTTCAAAACTTTTCATGCACGCAGTTTCCTTGACTGTTACAACTTTAGCTTAGCGATTCACATGTTTTATAAAATTAAGGAGGATTTCACTTCTTTCCAGAATATGTACTTTTCTAGAAACATTAAATATGAATTGCGCGTGGTTTTCCTATCTGCTACAAGATCCAGAACGAATTATGGAACACAAAGTGTAACTAACCAAATTGCAGCCTTATGTAATGCGCACCCATCTTTAGTGACAATGGCTCAAGAATCTACGAGCTCTATTGCCTTTAAGAAAAAATTGAAGTTCCTCTTTCCTGTTTTGTAATTTTGCGATTACTTGAGTCTAGTTGGTACTAATTCTTTTTTGTTGTCTGTATATTTATACTCCAGTACCTGTTATCAAATTTTCTAATTATTTTCGTTTTTTAGTTATTATCTGTGTTGCATTTATGATTAGACAGTTCGGGCGTAACGATGTCATGTTTTTGTTTTTTTAACATTATAGTAATGTCTTTCTCTCTTGTCTCGTGATCAGGTTTGATACCCTTAAGTGTGCTGTTCTTTTCTTGAAAATGATTGTTTTTTTGTAAACATGATTTGCCGTCTAATCACCAGTGTCCAGATGTGTAAGCCGGGGTGTAGGCCTCGTCAGGAGGCACGCTCTGTCTGCCTCCTTTTGCCTCTCCCCGGTGGCATATTGTAATATGGCCGAATAAACTTTCCAACTTCAAACTTCATTCAAATTTGTGGCGTCCTCGCCCAAAGGGAACGAGTCGCCACCTTTCTGCAGTGAAGTCCGGCGGAGCGTAGCCTCTAGGATCCGCCCGAAGAAAAGGCGCAGATGCACCCATTTTACGAGCGAAGTCAGCCGGTCGACGGAGACACCTTTATTTCGTTATTTTGACGTTTTCTAGCTTCTAAGACCTCTATGTTCATTGAGAGTCCTATCCCTACTGTTAGAATGCCTAAGTGTATCTGTACACGCCAACATGACTATGTCCTAAGTATCCCTTTGAGAAAGTAAACGTACAAAATAAAGAATGAGATTTTGTAAAGAAAAATATTTTGAAAAAGAGACAGTGTTCACTGAAGCGAAAGGAAAAATAATGTGGAATAATGTGTTGAGAATATATAATTTGAGCTTTTTGAGCCTATTTTGGCCTCTTCATTTACAAAATATCCCAGTCAGTGCGTTCCGGTTTACAGGGATTGTTAGGAAAACGTCAGTGAGGCCTGCGAATGCTACCGCGACCTAATCCGCAAAAGCGTCAAGCTCCGTCCCACCTGCGATACCTGAACGCAACACGTGAAACATTGATATAATTATTAAGGGCAAACAGCGCGAAAGGCGTTGTTGGAAAGCAGAGGAAATACAAGGCAAGCGCTGACTGGCAACTGAAGGTTTAATCGCACTGAAGGTTTAATCCCGTCTACGTTTTGCCACGGCCACGCATAGCGAAGTCGAAGCGTTAGCCAAGCCTGTGGTCGAGGTCAATGCCCGCAGTAGGAACCATGGGGCGCGTTGCACCGAAACGACGCGTGGAATTCATTACTTATCTCCTTACAGCAATTTTTCATCAGCAAGGGTCATGGTGAAAAGAGTATATCTGCACTTAAATACTACAAAAGCACCATGTAAAGCCGCCGCGGCGTGTGAGTGGTTATGGCGTTCGGCTGCTGGCCCGAAAGACACGGGTTCAATCCCGGCCGTGGCGGTCGAATTTCGATGGAGGCAAAATTCTAGAGGCCCGTGTACTGTGCGATGTCAGTGCGCGTTAAAGAACCCCAGGTGGTGGAAATTTCCGGAGCCCTTCACTACGGCGTCTCTGAGTCGCTATGGGGCGTTAATCTCTCATAAACCAAACCAAACGCCTTTCGTGCTGCTTGCCCTTGAGAACTGTTTCGTCAGCTCGTTCGTTTGGCTCTAGCGTTGAAATAAGAAGATTATGGACAGTGGGCAGGGAAGCAGTGGGGAGCAAGACGAGAGACCTGGAAGAAGAGCAGCTTCGGGTCCGACTCGAGCAGGGGCACGCCATCGTGGAACCAGCTCAGCTCGGGCGGCGGTGATCCCGAAGCGGGACAGGCCAGAGTCACCGGCTGGTGAAGCAACGCTGTCTGGTGGCGCTCCAAGCTCGAGGAGTTGATTGACGGTCGCTCTGCGTGCACCGAGCACATACGCAGTGGTAAGTCTCAGCTGCGTGAGAGCTATCGTCGGCGCAGCTTTGTGTGTGATATGTGCAATTTGCCTCCGACATATCAACCTAAAGAAGCCAGCCTTCTACCACGTCGAATTATGGATCCCTGTTGCGGGAGCGACCGTAATGCAGCAGTAAGTTTCGTTCACACTATAACAGCAAAGCGCTTTAGAAGCCAACACGTCATCAAGGCAAGAACGGGGGCTAGTTGATGTTTCATACTGAGGAAATCGCTCTAAATGGTAAAGAAAGAGGTAAAAACGCCGGAACGAAGCACGTACTTTCAACTGATTTATTTAAAAGAATATGGCGTTTTTATACAGAACAAGATGTCAAGAAAGAGTGAAGAAACGAACACTTTTCATCGGGAAAATTACCTTTGACTTTCTATCTATAATCTGGCCTGTGACCTCAATCATTTTATCTTGCTATCTTCGGGAGCTCTTGATAATGTGGACACCATCAAAATCCCTCGAATATAGCGAGACAGAATTGTTGAGGTAACAGGCAAGATTATAAACAGGAAGTCAAAGATATCTGCCGAGTAGAAACTGTTCATTTATTTCTTCATTCATTCATGACATCTTGTTTTGTATAAAAGCGCCATATCGTTTGAAATAAACCAGTTGAAATTACGCGCCTCGTCCGTCTGTGTTCACGTCTTTTTGTACCACTTAGCGCGATTTCCACAGTATACCACTTGTCACAAAGTAAAGCAAGGCAGACGTCTGTCATTTCTACACGCGACGCACTAGAAAGGTCAGGTGATTTTCAATTTGTTGCAGAAGCTTAATCCCCTATCCCTACTTCCCTGCACCATGGCGAACAATGTACCCTTGTCCTGTGCACCGCCGCCGAAAAATGCTACGAGCTGACAATGCCAATGACAGCGACAAACTCGTCTTTTCGTGCACAGCGGGCAAGTCTTCTGTTGATCAAACTTTAACAACATAACTGAGTCATTATCTCGATCGCCCAAAACGCTAGCATCCCTGAAAGGTTGCATTTTCTGCGCAAAGTTCATGCTGCGCAGATCCTAATATCAAGTTTTGACGAACAAGACACCCCAGCAATGCACAAGTGGGCTTCAAGCTGGGTATTTTGAACAAATAAATTTTCTGCCCTTGAAGTTTGCGTTGTATTTTCGTGTATTACTCTTTATTCTGTCATCAAGTTTCGAGTCAAGCAACTCCCGGCTAAAACGCACGCTATCACCAGCAATCACTCGAAACAGCCAGGCGCGCTGGTTGGACAGGGCAACATAGAGTAGTGCGCAGGTTTCGTATCTCCATTTTGTTTTGTCCGTGCTAAGTCAACATCGGCAGTCCACGAATTGAATAAGGGCTTTCCATGTGAGCAGCCAAATCCAGCATTTGTTCTTACCTTGCACCTCCACTTGGAACTCCTTGGAAGCTGAGCCCACGTTGTTCGTACCGATGCACATGTACTTTCCTGCATCTGAAAGCTTTGAACACGCAGTGTAAGTGTTCGGATCTCTGCCTATTTCTCAAGTGACCAATCTTCGCCCGCTTTCCTTGAATGAAAACAAGAGGCGGATAACGCTTTTCGAATCTGGAAACTATAGTTTTTCTTTTTCGGAGGAAGAGGGTTCAGTGCCAACGTTTTTACAATGAATTACACTATTGCTTTAACGTCTCGAAGCGACATGTCCTCTAATAGGGACGCTGTAGCGGAAGCTCGCAATCAGTTTAGACCGCCAGGGGATCTGTAAGGCGCACTGACATCGCACAGCACACGGGAATTTTTTTTTATTTCGCCTCCGTCGAAATACAGCTGCCGTGGTTGTGATTGAACGCGCGACATCGGGATCAGCCGGCAGATTGCCAAGAGCATGTAGCACATAGCCAGTAAGTATGTTACATAGAGTTAGTTTACTGTTACGCGCTGGTCATGTACAAAGATCCTATTCTGACAAAATTACAGGATTGCAGTTAAGTCTGCTTAAGGGCGGAAATGCGAATGCCTTTCCCTTTCCTCTCTTTCTCCCTGTTCTTTTCATTTTTATTCTTTATGTTCTTTTCTTAATTCTTTCATTTTTTTCCCTATCTTCTGTTCTATTTTATTTCTGTTCCTTTTTGTTTTTATTTTTCAAGTATGAATGCGAAAGCTTTGCTAGGCTATGTCGACAAGGTCGTGTCCGCAAAACATGTCCGCAGCAGTTGTGAGGAACTAAGAAGCGGTAGCGCCAAACGAATGGCTGTAATCGAAACAGGATGATGCGAGGCTGATTTCGAAATCAATAATTATGTCTATAAGTTGATTACTTAATTAATTACACCAAAAATTGTTCAAAAAGTGGGCGGAGCCAGGGAAACGTGCGGTGCCAAATTTGAAAAACCGGAAGTGTGGGCGGAGCCACCCCGGGCGCCAAATTTGAAAACGAAGTGTGGCGCCAAGATTGAAATCCAAAAATGGGCAGTTGATGGAACTTGTTTAACTATGGTAATTAATTGTGGTAATTGGGAAATTGGATGAATTTGCATCAGTGCTTAATTGAGTAAATGCGAGGAGAAGAGAGGTGAAGCAACGAGAGGCGACGAGTGAAGCAATGAGGAGCGAAGAGAAACGAGGAGGCGTCAAAGCTTCCGCTTTCCTCCAGTGCGGGTTACCGCAGTGACCTCAAACTTTTTTTCATTTCATTTTGTTTTTATTCCAGTCTATTATTTATTATTTCAAATTTTATCTGTTTCTTAATTTTTCTTCATATATCTCATTTTTATTTTTTTGTTTTTCCATCGAAATCATCCTCGTTACTGTCATCACCACTAACACCACCACTATCGCTATCACCGACTATCACTATCGCTATCATCATCGCTATCGGCAACAATCACTACCGCTATCATCATCATCGTCGATATCACCAACTATCACTATCGCTGTCATCACTCTCACTATCTGTCTATAGCACTAGCTGTACATATCGGCCGCTTTCGTTATCACTATCACTGCCATAACTATCACTACCATCACTACTACTGACCATCTCTAGCACTGTTACTATCAGTAGCTATCATTTTCACTATCTATCAAAATTTTTACTATCAATTTACTATCACTATAAATACATATATGTTGCTTATCAACTGTTGCTTAATTTGGGTATCGACATAGCCACGGGAACGGTGTGACGTCACATCCACCGGAAGTCGTCACGGCAAAGTGAAAATTGTCACAGAATGGACGGCTTTCGCCTGTCAACACTTGAGTTGCCAAACCGCCTCGTAATTTTTACACACTTCGAAGCCGCCTGTAGAGCCTATACGAGTGGACGTGTACCGCGCACGGCTCTCCGCGTACTGGGCGGACATCTCCAATATGATCACGTCATCACCTGTGTCCCAGGGCATGCAGGTCTCGATGGAAATGTTGTGGCAGATGCCCTAGCTCGAGATTATACCAACCGAGGTTCGACACGCCGCGGTGGCTTAGTGGTTAGGGCGCTCGGCTATTGATCCGGAGTTGCCGGGTTCGAACCCGACCGCGGCGGCTGCGTTTCGATGGAGGCTAAACGCTGAGGCGCCCGTGTGCTGTGCGATGACAGTGCAGGTTAAAGAACCCCAGGTGGTCGAAATTAATCTGGAGCCCTCCACTACAGCACCTCTTTCTTCCTTTCTTCTTTCACTGCCTCATTTATCGCTTCAATTACGGCACGGTACAGGTGTCCGCCGATATGCGAGACAGATAATGCGCCATTTCCTCCCCCCCCCCAAAAAAAAACAAAAAACAACCGAGCTGGGCACAGTGACTTTACTCTCTATTCCCTCTCAACAATTTGTCAACCCGACTAGAGACCCTCTGCCTAAATAGGTGTATCTACCCTCCGCTACACAAGAAACTCCCTGGAGGACTCCTACCATCCAAGACGCATCGAAACATTTACTTTCCCCAATCTGCACCACCTACACCGCATTCACCGAACATTATGCACAGATATATGTCCTTAGTGTGACGAAATTCCAACATTCACGCACATTATATGGATATGCTCAACTAAACCGAACTAATTAAAGCTACACAACGCGGCGCTGTAGCAGTGGAAGGTGACGCTGGCTGCGGCACCCTGCAAGACCAGGAGGCGCTAGTCGCCAACGCTAAAGCATTGGCGGAAGCCAGTGGAGTTCTGGACTCAGGACCCCTCCCACAATCCGCTCCGGTCTTCTTTTTACAAATGAATGTTTATTATCTGTCTTATTCAACTTTTACATTTAATTTTAATTACCGAACAAATTATGACTGAAAGCTCGTGCGGACAATTGCCCCGCAGCGGCGGCCAAGTGGTTGAGCAACCGCCTCGCATGCGGGAGGTACGGGGTTCGATCCAAATTGCCGCCGGGTACCCACCGGTGACACAAAGAGTACAAGTTTTCCCCTGGTCTGATGCTCGGCTTATTTAGGTTGAAATGCTTGGGAAATGGGTCTTTGACCCCACCTTGAAGTCATATATAAATTCCTTGTGCTATGGCGCTCTTTGACCGTAGATGCCCTTGCGCCATAAAAACCCATAATCATCATCATCATCATCGTGCGGACATTCTTGCGGATAACCTCAGTCTGCAACTTTCGTCCACGTCAGTCATTTGCAAAGAAGGTCTTTCGCCTTAATATGTTCACTGTGGGACTGTTTTCGGATGTCCCACACAGGCAAGTCGCATGCTTCCGGTGTCAGGCGAGAGAAATCGGAGATGATGATCAGAGTTGTGCCGTTTTCACATGCAAGTAAAAACGCTAGCAAATCCTGCCGCCACGGCGTAAAATCATGTTTTGAGTCGCCGCGGCGCTGAGCGCCGAGGTTTCCAACAAACTGGAAATGTTCGCCGCGACGCTCCGCTCACTCGCTCAGTCGCTTGCATGTGAACAAAGTTTTATTTTTGCTCACAGCGCAGCAAGAAATTTCCGCCTTGCTGAACAAGATTTTAGCCGGTTCCTGTGCGGAGGCTGCGACGGCTCATGCATCAACAGGATGGCGTGCGATCGCGCTTACACACCTCATTTCCTTTCAGGGGATTTGATGGAATTGGAAGCACGTAAAGACTGCAGGACTCAACAGAAACGCTTAATAGCGAATCACACGGGGGGGGGGGGGGGGGGGGGTTGAAACATAAGGTGGTGGTGAAAAATGATTAATGAGGTAGTGCACATAATTTCCGAAACGAAGACAGCATTTATTATTCTCGAACTCGCATTTCATTTCTGAATAAGACATAGAGCATTTTCGAATAATCATTTATAGCTTAATACTTATGCGCAGCATCACTCTTATGCCCCAAACAATTTCCATTCGATGCTAATATATATCAACAACGTTATGTGTTGTGTTCCGGAATTATATCTGCTCATTTTAGCAGTCCTACTCTCTCTTCCTTTAAAACATAATAAATTTACGATGTGTATTCAGCAACGTGGAATGTATTTGTTGCATTTGTGAGCGTTATAATTGTTATCAAGATCGAGAAGAAACATGTTTCACTGCTGGATCACTTGCTTGGTACAAAGCAGATTTTGCGTTTATTTGCTCAAAACTATGAATATCATGACGCGTTTTTGACAAAATTTATTGCAGCACAGTTTGAAGGCCCAAAAAAGCAGTATGTGAGGCTTGTCTTGAAAGCATATACCATGTTTTTTTATAAAGGCTGGTTACGCGGAGCAAAGGCACCTAACTCCCGACCGAAGTACTCGTTCTTAGGGTTCTCGTCCGCACCACTTCTCGGAACACGCTGCGTAGTCTTCATTTAGAGTGGCTATCGCCATCTGCGTCGACTTCTTTTCGAAGTCATTACTGACCTCATAAGTGTTTCTTTACTTCAACACAAACACGCACAAACACTCTCAGTATCGTCGTCTTCAAGAGCACCGCTAGTGACCTCGTAGTCGACTTACAGCAAGAGCCCCCGCAACGAAGTCACAATCCCGGTGCGCCCTAGGCGGGCGAGGTGGCGTGGCAATGACAGGGCTTCAGGCAGGTAACATGCACTATTTCGGTAGGCAGTGTAGTGGGCGGACCTAAGATGGAGCGGTTCCATCGCGCAACCACCTCGAACGCTGGGCGTAAAACTCGGCAAGAACCTTGTAAATAGGTAGAAGTTTTTCGCACAAGCCAATATGTTACACAATTCGGCGCATTTTCGAAAAAAAAACCCGGCGCTGCGCCCTAAGCAATCGCGCCCGCGCGCGATTGATAAAACAAAAACAGCGGAGAAGGAACCCGCCAGAGTACGTAGCTTTGCGTTCTGCTGCAACTCAGCTCGCCGGCGGGGCGCCGAAGTGAACATAGACACGCGCGGCGTCGATTCTTGAATGTTGGAGTTTTTGCTTGTTGTCGACGGAAAGGGGGTAACCTTTCGCGCCAAAGGATATCCCCCCCCCCTTCTCTCCGGCACTGATGACTCAGCGTGTCGCGAATGGCCTAGATTGTTCTAGAAGGTGGTTTCCGCGCTCGACCAATGGGGTCGCGCGCCCGGCGCAAGAAGAAGGAGTTTGTGCAGTTGAAGCTGCGTGTATGTGCGCGCCTGCCCTGGCGCGAAGAACAGACGTGGACTGCGCCTATAAATGAAGAGCTCCAACCGCTGTCTGTTGGCCCGAGCCGCCGTTTAAGCTTCCGAGAAGCACGCCCACTCGACCCCCGGAAGAACACCACTCGACCTGCCAAGGACCAGCGAGGCGACGTGCGCCAACCTGCGGGACGGCCCCGTCGTGCTCCTCAGGTCGCCGGACTTTCGCAGTGCCCGGTGTACAAATTGTGTTTTATTTGTTTGTCTCTCTGTATTTGTGCACTTTAGGTGCAAATATTTTGTTGAATTGTTATCTCTCTCTATTGTTACTTTTCGCGAGTGCTTTGTATTTGTAAATCGCTTTGTATCTGCTCGTGCGAGTGACAGTGAAATCCTTTGTATCGTCTCTTAGCTGTATAAACTGCTTTGTTTTGTGAACCTTTGGCTCCGACCCATTCTCTGGCTTGCGACCGGCGAAAGGTGGGCACCAAACGACCAACACCCTTGTCACTTGGTAGCTGGTCTCCGGCTGAGCTTGCCACGCTGAGTCGAGGGCATCTCATATGTGACCAAGACCGCTACCCCCACACGCTCTAAGGGTGTCTGGGAGCGCACGCTAAAGTGCGTGAAGTGGTGACACCATATGACCTGACGAGAGCCAGCGTAAGACGAGGGAACCTGGAGAGCAATGGACATCATGACGGTTACTATCGTAGCGGCATTTTAGAGAACCTTGGGAGCCAGGCAGTCGCTAACGAGCAACCTGGCGAACGGCGTCGGTCCGGGTGGAGACATCACGAGCGTAAGTAGTGACGGAGTCGGCTGCGGGCAGTAAGGTATCGAAGGACAGTAATCAGTCGCGTGGAAACAGAGGATAGAACGGCGGGTACCCACCGGTAACATGGAAAGAGTTAGACATGGGCGTCACAAATGGTAGGCTAACATTCCAATCCTGGTGATTATCAGACATACTCATAGAGAGCCTGTCATTCTGCGTACGGTGTATACGTTCCGTGAAGGCGTTTGTCTGAGGGTAATTTGTGCCGAACGGATCCCGAAGAATTTGGTCGACCACTCAAGGCTCAGATATTGCGTAATCATCCCATAAATAACATTTAGACCAGAGATGAGCACCAGAAGGCTGAGCAGGCGTTAGGGCAGAAGCGGTGCAGTCGGTCAGCGAGCGAAATGCATTCGGGTAGAACTAGGGGCGACAGGCTAGAGTTAAGGACAGGATGGTCGCTGCTATTCTAGGTGGCGGGAACGACGAGGCGTTGGAGAACGACGTTATGACGAAGAACAACATTGGCAATGGGGCGAGTACGTAGTCGCCGTCAGGAAGAGGTGAAAAAGGCGATAGAGGAAGGTAGACAGCAGAGTCAGCTGGCAGATGAGTGAAGTCCTTAAAGCAAAGGTGCGTAGGGCTGGAGGAGGTGCAGGGAACAGGGGCAGGCCCAGTCGAAGAAGGCTAATGGAACAGTTAATGAGTAGAGAGGGCTGTTAAAAAGTCTAGACCGATGATTGCATTGTTAGGGCAGAAGTTAAGGACGATGAACAGAACCGCAATATGATGACCGGCAATGTGTAGTCATGTCAACTACACAGAAAAAGCAATGGTCAGCAGAAGATTCGCAATCCGGGGCATTATAATCATCAGCCTGACTACGTCCACGGAAGGTCAAGGACCTCTTCCGTCTTCTCCAATTAACCCTGTCCTCTTCCAGCTGCGTCAAACTTCTTAACCCCAACCGCCCACCTAACTGTCTACCGCCCCCTGCTATGTTAGCGTTCACTTGGAATCCACTCCGTTACCCTTAAATACAAGCGGTTATCCTACATTCGCATTACATGCCCGGTCCAAGCCCATTTTTCCTCTTGACGCCATTGACCCGCGTTTGTTTCCTCACCCACTCTGCCTGCTTCAGGTCTCCTAACGTTGCACACATCATTCTTCTTTCCAAAGTTCGCTCTGTTGCCATTAACTTAAACTGAATCCCTTTCGTTAACCTCCACGTATCTCCCCATCGGTGAGTACCGGTAAGATACAGCTGTTATACACTTTTCTCCTGAGGTATATTGGTAAACTGCAATTAATGATCGGAGAGAACCTGACAAATGCGCTCTACCCCATTTATTTTTTAAAGTTATTTTCCTCTCATCATCCCGATCAGTAGACACTGTGAGCCCAAAGTAGACGAATATCCTTACCACTTCGAGCACATCGCTACAAATTATGAACTGCTGGTCTCTTGCAAGATTGTTGAACAACACTTTGATTTTCTGCATGTTAATTGTAAGGTCTACCGTTCTGTACTGCCTAACCCATTTATCGTGCTTTTCAGCTCATTTCCGGAGTGGCTTAGAAAGCCAATATCATTAGCGAATTGCCAATTACTTACGTATTCTTCATTAACTATTATCCCCCGACTCTCTACGTGTACTTGCTCTCAACGTGTACGTGCTTAACGGTAACCTTTGCACTCACATTCGACAGGTATTGAAGCTCGTAGTACTTGTTTATGCACTTGCACAGCTGTCGGCCGTTTCTGTTGCACGAAGTCTTTTTCTCACGCAAAAGTCTATTCGCTTCGTCATGGGCAGCGGCGGTGCTCCCACTAGCCTTTGGCGACATCCTGCGCTTCAAAAATCGAGTGCTATTGCCGTCGAGGTCTCCTCCCACGATTTTCGCGTGCTGCTATGCTGAAAATCGCTCCCCGTTAGACTATTTCTCAGCAGTTAGTCCTTTGAGTTTGTACAGGCCGGGAATTTGTCGCAAGAAGAATGTCATGTGCAAATTTAGGCACAACAGAAGGTTTTGAGGACTAAAGTGGTCTTTGCTCCCCCTTGGCAGCTTTGTTTTTCGTTGTGCGTATGCAATCGTCATACAGATTTGAACTCTTCGTTACCAAGCCTGTAACACGTGATGCCCCTTCAAGCAGCGATACCTTTCTTTCCAACCTTTATTTATTTATTTATTTAATTATTTATTTATTACAAATACTGCTAATCCCAATTGGGATTGTGGCAGGAGGGCTTAGTAAGGTTAACAGAACGCGGTCAAGCATAATCGGAACATTCAGCTGGTCAGCATGTTAAGAAAAACAACAAACGGTAAAACGAAAATACAACCGAGCTGTGACGAAAACAATCAAATAACACATACAATAAGGCTAATGTCGGTAGTATTACACAAAGAATAACAAAATGTTGAAACATTGCTAGTTGTTATAATACGCAGACAATAAGTAAACAGTAAATATTATAAGCGTACACTGCAAAGGCATTAACATAGTATAGGTGTTTAGTTTATGTAACGCTGCATAAAAAAAATAACCATGGGTATAATAATAACAGAACGCAAGCAACCAGGAATGAATAACTAATAACATGACATACTCTCAACTGCAATATTAAATTTTGTCAATGATGAACAGTTAGTAATGGAGGGATCAAGGCTGTTCCATTGTCGAATTGTTAGTGGGAAAAAGGAATTTTTAAAGCAGTTAGTATGGAAATTATACTCACTTAATGTATGTGAATGTTTATGACTCGTTGATCTTGCTTCGGAAAAGGAAATATATTTAGTAGTGTCGAGTTTTAGATGTCGATTTATTAGTTGAAACATGAGTTTTAGTCGTGCGACTTTTGCACGGGTCTGCAATGATTTTATTCCTTCAGTTTTCATTAATTCAGTAGGCGAATCGGTTATTTTGTATTTGTTAAATATAAATCTGACTGCTTTTCTTTGAACGGCTTCAAGTTTGGTTATATCTTCTGGCAGTATGCAGTCTACATCCAGTGGAAGCGAATGGTGTTAGGTCTTCCGCAATTTTTTTAGTACAAGAAAGCCATTGCTCCCTCTTCACTGTGGCTTTCACAGACAGCACGACTGACCCATAATTTACGCGATTATGCACAATGGTAACTTGCAAATGGGAAGCACGCTGTCACATAAGGCTAAAATAAATACTTCTCTCCTGTATAGCAGTTTTAAAGCTCATTTTCGGTGAAGGTCATACTTCTTGCCACTGGGCTGTTTGTTTTCGTCAAATGATAGCGACACTTCTAATAATAAGGAGCTTATTGATATAGCATTACGCTTTGATCTGGTTCAGTTAGTGAAAGATAACACAAATATACAAGGAAATCGCAAATAAATCCTAGATATAGTTTTTGTACGAAGTAAGATTACCGGAAAAATGCAGTGCGAAGGTGTGGAAGGAATCTTCGACCACAGGTGTAAATTCGTTCAGCTCTTCTCTATACAAAACAAGCAACCTGTCAAAACAACCGGCGTGCCAGACTTCTCTCGTTAGACAGGTTAGACTTAGGCGGTTAGAGTTACCATATGATGAATTTTACTATAACGCTGGTAATCATTTCTGTGATGTCAGTTTGCTTTGGTTAAAATTGAAGAACACCGTCCACGTATGTATAGAACTCTACGTTCTTTGCAGACCTAGGAAGGTGAATAGAATAAATCTTTGGATTACAAGAGAGGTTATTCATTTAAAAAGAAAATCAGTCGGCTTAGAAAGCAGTTAAAGAAACACAAAGATGTTTAACTTTTATATGAACTTTTCCTTCATAATAGAAGACTTAAAGCTCAAATCAAAGAGCAAAGAAATAGCTTTTGCAGAAGGCGTTTAAATAAGATGATGACCGAAGCCCCAAGTAAGTTCTGGCGATATATCAGTCCTGAAATGTTCTGCACAGATACATTTATTGTAAATGGTAACTGCATCTCGGATGAATCTAAAGCTGCGAATACTTTTAATGAACAGCTCGAATCAGTACTTACTAATTATAATGGCTTTACGCCTTCCTTGCATCAATTTTAATTGTTGCCTCCCATTGAAGACGTACGTATTACAGAGTTTCCTGTATTTAATCTCCTGCTGAACCTAGATGAGCGCAAAGCGCCCTGTCCAGGTGACCTTCCAAATGCATTTTTAAAGAGATACGCTGAATGGTGATGTAAGCTTTTGAACCTTATTTATAAATTGTCCCTTTCCACAGGCGTCTTACCACATGGCTCGAAGTTATCTAAAATAAAGCCAATGCAAGGTGACAAACAGGCCATTCAAAATTATCGCCCCATTGCTATTAGAAAAACATGCTGGAGGTTACTAGACCATGTGATTCATAAGCACATCTCAACTTTTTTGGATACCGACTCAATTCTTTCCCCTGCACTACATGGCATCAGAAAAGGATCCTCCACCATACCCCAACAAGCAGTAACAGTTCATGATTTTGCCTCAGCTATTAATGGCCGATTTTAAATACATGCAATATTCTCGATTTCATCAAAGCGTTCGATATAATCTCGCACACTAAATTAATGATAAAACTACGGATCATATTGAAGAATAAACTTCATTGCGATTTGATACAGTCCTGCCTATCACTAGACACCAGTATGTGGCCCTCAACGAATTTCCTTCAGAAACTTTGCCAATCGCGTCCGGTGTTCCACAGGGGCCTGTGTTGGGCCCTTTATTACTCTAACTGTTCATCGTACTCAAAGGTAGGATTAGGCTCCACGCGGACGACTGTGTCTTATATAGTGTTATTGACCCAAAGGATGATCAGCTACGTCTTAGCAGGAAACTAGAGAGTCTATTGGGATGATGTGACACAGGGCAGATGTCTTCAATTACAAAATAGTGTCGCCATGTCGCTGACTAACAATAAACAACCACTAATTTTTCAGTACTCAGCCAATGCGGCTGTACTTGAGCATGTTACCGAGCACAAATATACTGGTGTATAATTTTCAAGCAATCTGCACTGGCCCCGCCATAACACATTTCTTACTAACAATACAATGGCTAAGCTACATTACCTGAACGAACTCTCCTTGTACTTCAAATGTCTTGTACTTCAAACCATTCAATATACTAATGTTATTTGGGACCCGTGTACTGCAATAAATTGCTAAAGTACCGGTGCTTTATAAGAAAGTGAATCGAAATGACTTAGGCAATTACCGGTCGAAGTCTATCTTGCCTTTCTTTTCAAAGGCCCTTGAGAAAGTAATTTATTGTAGGCTTTTGAATTTCGTTGAAAACTACAATTTATTAACACCGCACCAATTTGAGCTTCGGAAGCCCAGTGCATCATTGATTCAGAAAAGCCTTGGAGCGCTACTGCGCTACTGGAGAGGACCTGGCCTGTGTGACCGCCTTTGTAGACTGCGCATTCGAAAGCTTTCAATGCCCACCCATTTGCTCTTTGACCCCATCTCGGTTTTTGTCTGCTTCCCATTTTATCGTTCTCACCAGATGAGAAATTCTGGGAGCGGGCTTTCGTACGTATGAAAACTGAACAAACCATGATGGTGGAGCTCACGACACAATTATCGCAAACGCTGCAGGACAAGCGCAAGAAGTGTGAAAAGGATGTATAAAAGACGTTAGTAGGATCCAACAACAACAACATTATGCTACCACGTTCTGAGCGCTGGAAGGCCCAGTCGGTCATCTCGTGTGGGTCAGCTGAAGTCTGCTCGCAATTGCCGTGAAACGTCCTGTTTAAGCTCCCTGCTTTCCATTTGTCTATTTTGCTTGCATCTGATAAAACAGTTGCAGTGAGATCTGCTAATATTAAAAATACATTCAGCGCAGATATACAACCTTAGGTTGTCCCAATTAATCCGGAGCTTTCAACTACACTGTCCCTCATAGCTCATATGTCACTTTGGGATGTTAAAGGCCGCATAACACAGGATAATACATGTGACCTTTACGGGCTGATTTGATAAACAGTAATTAGATACATCCAAGCCGCCCTTAAAGAAAGTTTTCTCACGGCTCGTTAGCGTGGTGTCGTCGGAGTTAACAAGCAACAAAAACATAAATAAGAGAGAAGTCAGATTTCAAGCTGGAACATGATTTTATTTATTTTTAAAATTTATTTACAATGCTGCTAACTTCGTTGATGGAGTTGCGGCAGAGTGGGTTTTACATAACAGAACAACAATAGCAAAAAAAGATAGAGAAACCAAAAGTTACAACAGTGTCAAAAACATTCTGACAACTCTGTGACAGTCCTAACATGATCATAAAAAGTTTACTAGAACAAATAACACTACAATATCGGCAGAAATTCCTCAAAGTCATTCAGGGATACAAAATATTCATCGAGCTCATTCGAATCTACCACATTACGCGGAAAGAAGGAATATTTAAACACATCGTTCTTGCATTGAGAACGATGTAAAGATAAGTTACTCCTATTTCAAGTTGGGTAACCAGACGAAAGTGCAATGTACTCGTATGTGTTGCTCTGTAATTGACCCTTTAGTATTTTGAACATGAAGTCTAAGCGGTATAATTTTTTTTCCTGAAATGATTACAAGAACTGCTTTCAGAACCAGGTTAGACTGACATTACGCTGTACTTATTAAAGATAAATCTTACGGCCTTTTTTGTACCTTTCGTAATTTCAAATCAAATCAAAACTTTTAATTTTCACGATGTACATTACAGGAGGAGGGCCACGGCAAAAAGCTGCCAGTAGGCGCCTTGACAAGTCTGCAGCCACAAGTATTAGGCGGCGTTTTGGCGACAACAATTAAAAACAGCCAATATACCAATCAAAACATTTGATCAATGCAGGACATAAGTAAAACACCTTGCACATAAAAACAAAGTACCAGGATAATTGAAATCAATTTTCTCAGTGGCCAAACAGAGATCTAAGTTCAGCGCTAGAACAAATAAATAAATCAAAGCAAATGGATTGATAATAGTTTAACAATGATGGTAAGTAATAACAGCGGCGTTCGATATCCGAGTTCAAACTGGGTGCAACAACTTTCCAATATTTTCCATGTCTGGTGCCATAGTATTGTTCATTTTTTTTAAACGTGCCAAAATATGCAGGTTACGTATATTATATCTCACCTCATATTTAGTTCTCGTACTCGGATGATAGTTGTACACTACGTGAGCTGTGATGGCATGAGCAGTATGGAAAAAAATTTGCAGTTGTGGTATTATAGCCAGCATTGCATATATGGCATAGACATTGTTTTTGCATAACGTACATCTTTTGTAGGTTAGTGACTGTTGTACCTAAGATAAGTTGCAATAGTTAACATGTCAATAGAAGAGCGGGTTATAAAGCAAAATTTTCATTTTTGCAAAAAAATATACCATAGAAGACCGATTGCACTGGCTATTCGAGCCAGGTCGGTTAAAATTAAGTTCACCTGAGATTCCCAAGACATGTGGGCAGTGAATATTACACCAAGACATTTGAAATGGTCAACAATGTCAAAACGACGGAAGTTTACAACAATATCGCCACAAAGAGGGACAGGCTTGTTTTTGGGCGGAAAGGTAACTGTTTTTTATTTTCGTTCATTTTCATAGAGTTGGATAAGGAGCACTTTTGCAGCTGAACTATAGTTTTATTACAATCAGAGATAAGTTTATCGATGTTATTTCCAGAAAAAAATATGCTAGTATCGTCTGCATAGATGGTAAATTTGGCGTGTTAATATTAACGATATCATTTACGTAGAGAATAAATAGCAAGAGCCCCAATATGCTGCCTTGTGGGACATCACACAGCTATGGCAGGATTCGTTATCGCAAGTTGTTAATAAGCACAACTTGTCGCCAATGTGATAAATAAGACCGTAATAATTATAACCCACACCCACGTACACCTTAAATCCGAACTTAATAAGTCAAAATTCATGTTTGACCAAGTCAAAAGCCTTGGAAAAGTCAACAAATAGTCCAAGCACTACTTCATTGTTTTCAAATTGTATTGAAATACACTGTTTTTGGTGAAGCAATGCTAACTCTGTGGGCATGTCCTTCCGAAGCCCAGTCTGGGCTTCCGAAGCCATCAAGCCACTTTTTAACGCACATGCGCGACGAAGCCTATATTTTCCACTTGATGGCTTGGAATAAAATCAGTTGTGAGTGCAGCGTCTGTGCGTGTCTCTCGGTGTCTAGTTCTTGTTTGTGCGTTTTTTTTTGCGCTGCTGCTATGCCTAAGACAAGTAACCAACTCGCCCAACAGCTTGTTTTACTTATGCATGAGGTCATGGCTTTATGGTATTCCCACTTAGGGTCATCCTCCTAATCGACTCAGAAAAAGACGAAAGAAAGGGTTGATTATCAAAGGAAGGACAACACCACAGGAGCTGTTCTGAATAGGTCTGTAAAGGCCAAGTCCAGTTCCAAGCGACATAGCAGAGTTACTTCAATTTGAGACAGACTAAGTGCTCTAAGAAAAGTAGCAGAGGATAGTCAAGATAGTGCTATCCAGGATTCTTAAAATCTTACCACATTCACAGCCTCAATTCTTCAGCTTGAAGGCCTGCCGAGGTCTCGTTCGTATAGAATTCACGTAAAACAAGCGAATTTTGTCATCGACATAACCGACACTCTTGGTAAATCGATGAAGACTGCTAATGTGCCGCTGCCACTCGATATGCGATGTTTTGGTATTTGCGGTCAAGCGGCGGTAATTTTTTTCATTTGAGCGTGCTACTGGCCCAAAGCTTGGTGACGCAAAGCCAGCTGCCTACACGGTATGATTCTCTGTGCACCACACAATGCAGTCTATTTTATGGGCAACAAATCACATGAATTATCGACATGGAAAGCATCCAGTTTTCCGGTCCGGGTTGTAAGGGTAGGAAACAACTGTGTGACGATGTAGCGCCCCAGAAGAGCGCAATGCGCGATTCACTAAACTGGTGCACACTACGGTGGAGCCGATGAATGGATGTCAAGAGCGTCCCTTATGAAACTGGGAGGGGGCAAGTGGCAGCATGATAGGTATTTTTGGTTACATTTCTCAAACCAATCTGTCAGACTTAATGGTGTTTTAAAAAAGTAGCCATTTTTTTACCTTTGACTTTAATTAACATTATCGTTTCACGAATTTGTGATCGAGAAATTATATCCTTATTTCACCGACCTGCATTTTAGCCACCTTTTGCTAGCACGTACCTCTGATTCATTCACATTGCCCTAGTTATTTCTAAACCCCAGGGCGACAGGGAAATTATACTTGTATCTACATTTAGATACAGCCATATTCTAATAAAATACGTTGAATTGCTTCTACAGATTTACTACACACTGCGCATACATCATCCTCTAGGTTAAATTTCTTTTTGAAACTCCGATCTCGTCAAATTTACCATAAATCGATTCCTTTCGGATCCGCCTTTTCAATTGTCTATAAATGTCTAGAGCATGATTTCTTGCATTCAAATAGTCCAGTCCTGACTTTCCGCTTTTTTGACCTGTCTTTTTAATCGCTTCATTTCTCCGTCCTAGTTTCTGCATACTTGTGAGCTGCTGTGAGGAAATGCTCTTTGTGCACAAGTATTTAAATGCTTTAGCGACCCACCAGTTAGCGCCTAGTTTCCCCAGGCGTTCTTCGTATAGTATTTTACTCTGAGCTTTTTGTGCTTCGAACGATGTCCAGCCGATGTTCCCCTTTACTTCCTCGTTTATGGTTTTGTGTGGGCACCTAGTGCGAATTTTTCAATAGCTCTCGGATTTAATTCTAGCCCTGAATTCCAAATTGTTTCAAAATGGTATAGAATGCGAGGCAACAAACTCGAAACCCGCACGCAACAAAATATTAGACTTATCAGAGGCATCGCCAACCCGAAAACGGCAATAAAAAAGGAAAACTTACTAAGGCTGGTGCCGGATTTCGTGACGAGCAGAATAGCATACGAGAGCCCTATACCTGCACTTCACTAAATGCGAAAAAGTGAAGATAGAGGTAATCATTAGGAAAAGTATCAACGCGGCTCTCGGACTCCCCCAATGCACTCCCACAAAAAGGATCATGAAACTCGGCCTATGAAAAACACGATGAAATTATTGAAGGCAGCTGGATCTGCCATACCAAAGACCCATGAGAATACACACAGGGAGATATATATTAAATAGCCTCAGTATCTCCTATGAGGGTCAACAGGCCAAAAGGCTAAATATTTCCGAATTCCCCCACGACATGCATCTGCAATATCATAAGAATAGAAGAACCAAAGCACCCGAGGCGCTAAAAAGGCGCTGCGGAGGTTGAAAGGAAGTGGTCTACGTCGACGCAGCTAAGTATCAAGACTTCCCAGCTATAGCGACAGCAGTAGCAATAGAAAAACAAAACATAAAAGCGAGCTGCTCTGTGTGCACTCTTAAGAAACAGCAGAAAAAGGCGAGCGGTTTACCCGCCATCGGATAGATCACCAAACAAAGAGCAAGAGAGTATTTGGAGACTCCAAAAAAAAAATGAACAAGGAAGAAGTCAGTGAAGAGAGAGAGAAAGACGGAAAGGCAGGGAGGTTAACTAGGCAGCGCCCGTTATGCTACCCTACACATTGGAAGGGGAACGGAGGGAGAGATAGAAAAGGGAGAGAACAAAAGGATATGATCACTTTTCCACGTGTCCGTTGGCCGTTACTTGCAGGGTAAACAGGGCACACAGTGATTGTTCACAATCTTGCACTCAGTCCTGAGTCCTTCAAGAATTTTAAACGTGCCTTCAAAACTGTCCTCTGCGATGAAGGCTTACTCCAAGGACCCAGAATCTTGGCTTCAGTAAGGGGCCGAGGATCTAAACGGCGGAGTGTTGCAGCCAGGAGTGCACGCTCACGCAGAATCCGAGGGCAGTTACAAAGAAGGTGTTCTATAGTTTCATCTCACCCACACATCTCACACGCAGGAGAGTCTGCCATTGCGATTAAGTGGGAGTAGGAATTTGTGAACGCCACTCGCAGCCACAGGCGACACAACAGCGTAGCATCGCAGCGGGAGAGACCGAACGGTGAACTGAGTCGGAGTAAGGGGTCTAGGTGGTGTGATGGCATGTGGAGTTGCTAGTAGAGGACCATGACGCTAAATGCTCTCTTCGGCCAAGCATTCGCAGATGTCTTCCGCGTCGGCTCTTGTCAACGATATCTGGAAAATGTTGGCACTGCCGTGAGCCGCTCGAGCTCAGCGTCAGCTGCGTCGTTTCCAACAATGCCAGAGTGTCCCGGTATCCACTGGAAGACGATGTCATCACCCTCTTCCTGCGCCTGGTGTTGGAGATGTCTTAATACAGCTACGAGGTGATCGTGGTCGCCATGGCGTAAAGCAGAATTAAGACAGTGTAAGGTTGCTTTTGAGTCACAGAACACAGCTCATCTGTGGGGTGTTTGTGCACCGATGTACTGCACAGCCGCACAAAAAGCGGCCAATTCTGACCCGGTGGAGGTTGTCCGATGCGAAGTTTGCTGAATAATACTGGTCCGTCTTGCAGGAATGACCACGGCGTAGGTTGAACTTGTACCTGAGACCGAACCATCTGTATACACATGAGTGCGGTCACTATATGCGGTGTGGAGTAGGCAGAGTGTCAACTGTTTAATGGCCGGTGTCGATAAGTTCGATTTTTTCGTTACGCCCGGAATTGTAAGGCGCACGCATGGCTCCCGCAGACACCACAGCGCAGAGGAAGGCCGTGCTGCCGGGGTGAACTGCGATGGGATGGACGACTGGTGGGCTGCTATAACCTTTGAAAACACTGCGTGTGCTCTTTGATTCGCCACTGACACAAGGTGGTTCGGTGGAATCCATGTTAGATGCAGTATGTGAATCCGCTGGGTTTCAAGGGTTATATACGTCGAGAGTGGGTAGTCCTGGGCGATTGCAATGGTAGGAACTGTTTATGCGCTGCGAGGGAGACCCAGGCATGTGCGAAGTGCCTGGCCTTGTATAGCTTGCAGGGCACGCAAATTCGTCTTGCTTGTGCTTAAAAGCACTGGTGCACTATAAGGCAACAATCCCAAAAAGAGTGCTCTGTAGAGTTGCAGCATTGATAGAATCGACAATCCCCATGATTTTTCGCCAAGAAATCTGAGCATATGTGATAGAGATCAGTTTTTTCTTGACAATGCTCCAGTGTGGGCTCCATGATAAATTCCGATCTTTAACAGTTCCTAACACACGATGAGATGCACGATAGGCAATGACATGGCCGTCAATAGTTAGCGGATAACGAGTCATACTTTTGCACGTGAATGCCACTATAGCGCACTTCTCGGCTGACATGCTCAGACCTTGCTCTCGGAGATAGGAGGAAGTTATGGTTGCTGCCCTCTGACGTCTTGCTCGCACCTGGAGACGCGTCACAGAGGAGGCCCGATGCAGATGTCATCGGCATACATAGAGATATGGACGTTATTAGGTAGGTACTCCTGGAGTCGTATAAGTGTTAGGTTAAACAAAGTAGGACTGAGCACTCCGCCCTGGGACACGCCCCGGCAGGCGTAATGCACGGATGTGGAGCCATCTTCACACGTAATAAAAAATGTCCTTTTGGTCAGATAGCTTTGGATCCACCTATACATCCATCCACCGATTCCAACAGCCTCTAGCGCATCAAGGATGCCCTCATGTGTCACGTTATCGTATGCACCTTTGATGTCAAGAAAAAGGGCCGTGCACATACGCTTCTGGCGTTTCTTTTGCTATACTGTGGACACGAGATCAATGACGTTGTCTATAGAGCAGCGACCCCGTCGGAAACCCGCCATGGCATTAGGACACACGTTATTGTGCTCAAGGTACCACTCAAGACGCGCCAGAAGCATTCTTTCCATGACATTTCCCACACAACTGGCCAAAGCTATTCGCCTGTATGATGACAGGTCGAGCGGGGATTTCCCTGGTTTTAGTAATGGTATCACGCGACTGGATTTTCACTGGGGAGGGACAACTCCTTCTTGCCACGAGTGGTTGTAAAGGCTGAGTAGATCTCTACGCGCATCGTGGCCAAGCTGGCACAGCGCACTATATGTAATGCCATCTGGACCTGGTGCAGACGAATGTTTACATTATGCAAGGGCAGCATCAAGTTCCTTAAAAGTAACGACAACATCCATCGATGAATCCCGTGATGCAGGAGAAACACGCTGGGAACCCGAGGTAGTCACTGCACCCGCGATCGTCCTGCAGAAGTCAGTGGCAACTTCAATCTGATGACGGTTTTGATGTAGAGCCAACGCATAGAAGGGCTGTCTTTGCTGTGAAAGCGTTCGAAGCCCCCGCACTGCCCGCCAAATGAGGGAAATGGGCTTTCGAGGATCCAGAGGTTGGCAGAAGGACTTCCAGCGCTGTTCCACCAGCGTGTCCATTCGTCGCTTGATTTTCCTCTGCACACGACGTGCCTCTCTGAGGTCCCTTACGCATTTGGTCCGTCTGTAACGTCTTTCTGAACGCCAACGAATAGCACGTAGGCGGTCTAATTCGACATCAAATTCGGTGCGCATTCTAGTTGATGGAAGGAAGCCTCCAGCAGCCTTCATTGCTGTTGCTATAATGTCCTCCAAACTGGAAGTGAGGGCTTCTCTACACGCCTCTTCCATTCGAGTTTTATATGCCGTCCAATCGATGTGCGCGTGTTTAGCTGGGCCGGACGCCCCAAGACCCGGGTAATTGAGGTAGGTGGGTATGTGGTCACTACCGTGGGTCTCCACATCACAAAATCACTGGACACGCCGGCGCAGAGACTGCAAAACTAGCGTCAGGTCTAGGCAACTGCTGTATGAACTTCCTCGCAGGTATGTCGGGCTGCCGTCATTTATTACAGAAAGTTCATTTTCTAAAGCAAATAAGCAAATTTTCTGAAGCAAAAAGATTCCGCCCTCTGGCGTTGACTATAGGACTTCCCCACAGTTGGTGGTGGGCGTTGAAATCTCCGCTAATAATCCAAGGAGCCCGGGTTGCCTCCATAATTGTCTTCAACCTCTCGCAGCCCAATTGAGAGGAGGAGGAGACATACGCTGCAATCAGTGTGAACTCGGTGGATCCTTTTTGGACTATGATATACACGTACTGATTGTCATTGTGGGGTTGAACTGGGCAGGAAACGTATGTTATGTCGGTGCGGATGTAGACCAGTACTTTGCTGCGCTCCCCGCATGTCGGAGAAAAGAAGGGCTCGTACCCGGAAAGCCTGATGGCTTGGGTAAGTTAGGTTCACAGATGACTAATATCGGGAAGTGGTTGTGGAAAATATATTGCCGGAAACTTACGATTCGTGACTTTAGGCCTCTTGCGTTCCACTGGAAGACCGCAGCGCCTCTGACTCCCTCACAAAACATGGGAAGCTGGCCAACCATTATGTTTTAAAGATCTTGCAGTGCTGGAACCAGAGAGTCCCGCACCAGTAAGACGCTTCGGGTGGTTGACGATTGCAGGGCCTGTATCAGCGGGTGAATGGCGTTGACCACCGTCTTGAGGGTCACGAGGGCTTGGCGATCTTGCTCTGGGAGCCCTTCTCTAACGACAGGTGAGCTCAGCGATGGGAGCTTGCACTGAGGAGGCTCAGCAGGACGTAACGGTGGAAGCGCTGGCCAAGAATCCGCACACGTAGATGTCTGATTATCCTTGGCGATATTTCGCGGACTGGACACATTTGTACGTGGCGGCACGGGAGGAGGTTGAGAAGGAGGTGCCGTGGGCGCGTCGATGTCGTTGCTTTTTGCAATACACTTTCTTGAGTTCTTCTTGCAGCGAGAACGCCTTTTCCGAACAGTCGCGGCAGCTTCACTGTGCGTAGAATGTCCCGAACCATTTCCTTTAGAACGGCACGTTCGTTTTTTAAGCACCGACAATTCTTAGATGAGGCGTCATGAGGCCCGTTGCAGTTGGAACACTTGAGCACTTGTGCATTACAAGACTCAACGCTGTGAGCTCCGGCACAACGAGAGCACACTCTCGTGTTGTCGCAGATCCCGCTCACATGACCCAGTTTCAAACATTTGTGGCACTGCAGGGGTTTCGGAATGAATGGCCGCACAGCATGACGGAAATGGCCCACCTTCACGTGTGATGGAAGGCCTTGGAACAAAATCTTCACACAACGGGAATTACTCAGACGTGATACCCGTAGAATTACGGTGTCATCATTTGCCGGCTTCACGAGTATGGGCAAATCATCTCGCGTGATAGCATCGTCGACATCATAAATTACGCCGGAAGAGCCCTCGTTCCCGCCGAGGGGGATAACAGTACGTACCGATAATCCGCCGAGCTGAGTTATGGCCCGCAGTGGTTCCAACGCAGCCGCATGGTGGACATCAACGGCTACAATGTTCTTCCGCGCATTCACTCGAACGTCTTTGATTTCGTTAGGGACGAGGGCCTCGAGTTCTACAGAGACGACTTGCCTGTTAAGCCGCCTCATGTTGCCGGTTGGCTGCACAGGAAGGATGAGGATGGTGTGGGCCGGTGTGTTGCCACTTGCTTTTACAGTGGACTCACTGGATGAAAATCTGGCTCTTAGCAGTCTTCTCTTGGTCCTCCGGCTGAGGTAAGTCTCAAAGCCGTCCTCACTGCTGGTCTCGCTGAGGTACTCGATGGCGTCATCGCTGTCGGGGTCGCTCGGACGGCTGCATCGCTTCCTCGACGAGCTCGAGGAGGAGGCCGCCAGGCCATTCGGATGCCCCGGAGGGTTCAGGTCCATCGCTGTATGACGGGGGACGGCGTCCCCGCAGTATACACGCAAAACAGAGAAAAAAGCTTGAAACTGACTGAAAGCGTTCCAGCACTTCGTCGAACAGAAAGGCCATTAACGATTAGGGGTAAGAGAGAAAGAGAGGAATTCAGGATATCGCTTCAAAACGAATATTAAGCTTCAAGCGAGGGCGACGACGTTAATGTGCAAGCAATGAATGATAATCTTATGGCGGAGTGCACAGTAGAAGTAGGCGTTAGGATGGTGCAACAAGATACCGGCAAGCTTTTTCAGGAGACGAAAGTTCTTATTAAGAGACGCCAAAGCATGAAAGCATCAAACCCCACAGAGAGAATAGAACTGGCACAGCTATCAAGGTTAATCAATAAGCGGAAGGTGACCGACAGACGGAATTCATAGAGAGAATTAAAAATGCTCTAAAGAAGGGAGGTAGCCTAAAAGCGGTGCAGAGGAAACCAGGCGTAGCCAAAAATCGGATGTATGCGCTAAGAGTCAAAGAGGGCACTCTCATTAGCAATACGGATAAGATAGAGTAGCCGATGAGTTGTACAGAAATCTATACAGTAGCCAGTGTAACCAGAACGTTAATGGGAGAGGCAATAGAGCACAGCAATCATACACCCCGCCAGTAACGAACGAGGAAGCAAAGAAAGCCTTACGAGCAGTGCAGAGGGGAAAAACAGCTGGTGAAGATCAGGTAACAGCAGATCTGTTGAAGGACGGAGACGAAATTGTGCTAGAAAACCTAGCCACCCTGTTTGCTCAATGCACTATGACGTCGACAGTACCAGAAGCTTGGAAGAATGCAAATATTATTTAATTTATAAGAAAGGAGACGCCAAGGACTTTAAAAATTAGACTGATGAGCTTATTATCCGCTGCCTGCAATTTATTCAATAAGGTAATCGCTAATAGAGTCAGGGCAACCTTAGAATTTAATCAACCAAATGATCAGGCAGGCTTTCGTAAGGAATATTCCACAATAGATCATATTCACACTATCGGTAAGATGATATAAAGTGCGCAGAATCTAAGCAGCCCCTATATATAGCTTTCATAGATTACGACAAAGCATTTGACTCACTCTAAACCTCAGCAGTCATGCCGGCATTGAAGAATCAGGGTGCAGAAGAGCCGTACTGAATATTACTGGAAGATATCTAGACCGCTACATAGCTACCATAGTCCTCCATAAAGTCAGCAGTCAAATTTCAATTAGTCTTTCTGAGCTCTTCCGTGCATATTTGTGCTTCGTTTATCTACAACCTAATGTGATTGTATTCTGTCAGCCTGGATATCTCAAGGCCTGATAATGTAAGCAGCTGCTCAGTAGAACCTTGCTTTGTGATAGCGTCATCTATAGAAAGTGCTCAGGAGCGAGGCTTCTAACCCAAAGGCCTATATAGTAATATAAAGTAGTTCTTTAGTACCTGCATGGTTGTTTATTCACTACAGAATGAGGGTATCATTCGATAAACAAAATGTTATACAGTCTCGTTATACACTGAAGGGTTAATTAATTAACCCTTCAGTGTATAACGAGACTGTATAACATTTTGTTTATCGAATGATACCCCTCAGCAGTCATACAGGCATTGCGTAATCAGGGGGTAGAAGAGCCTTATGTCAAAATACTGGAAGATATATATAGCAACTGCACAGCTACTATAGTCCTCCATAAAGTCAGCAATAAAATTCCAATAAGGAAGGGCGTCAGGCAAGGAGACACGATCTCGCCAATGCTGTTCACCGCATGTTTGCAGGAGGTATTTCGAGGCCTGAATTGGGAACAGTTGGGAATAAGAATAAATGGAGAATACCTAAATGATCTGAGATTTGCTGATGACATTGCCTTGCTGAGTCACTCAGGAGGTGAACTGCAAATCATGATCAACGAGTTAGACAGGCAGAGCAGATCGATGGGTCTAAAAATTAACATGCAGAAAACCAAGGTAATGTTCAACAGCCTAGCAAGGGAACAACAGTTCACAATTGGCAGCGAGAGCCTAGAAATGGTGACGGAATACGTCTACTTAGGGCAGGTAGTGACAGCTGATCCGGATCATGAGAGGGAGATAACTAGAAGGATAAGAATGGGGTGGAGCGCATATGGCAAATTCTCGCAGATCATGAGTGGCAGTTTACCAATTTCCCTCAAGAGGAAAGTGTACAACAGCATAATCTTACCGGTACTCACCTACGGGGCAGAAACGTGGAGGCTAACGAAAAGAGTTCAGCTTAAGTTAAGGACAACGCAGCGAGCCATGGAAAGAAAAATGATAGGTGTAACGTTAAGAGATCGGAAGCGGGCAGAGTGGGTGAGGGAACAAACACGGGTTAATGACATCCTAGTCGAAATCAAGAGAAAGAAATGGGCTTGGGCAGGGCATGTAATGCGAAGGCAAGATAACCGCTGGTCTTTAAGGGTAACGGAGTGGGTTCCAAGAGAAAGTAAGCGTAGCAGGGGGCGGCAGAAGGTTAGATGGGCGGATGAGATTAAGAAGTTTGCAGGCAAAGGGTGGATGCAGTTGGCAAAGGATAGGGTTAATTGGAGAGACATGGGAGAGGCCTTTGCCCTGCAGTGGGTGTAGTAGGGCTGATGATGATGATGATGATGATGATGATACACTGAAACGCGGTAAAAAGCATCATCAGGTGTAATTTACCTCAGTAGAGTTAGTTCTTGGGCTAGTTGTTATTCTTGTTTGCAGCTCATAGTTTTTCAGCGCACCGCCACACAGCCAAAGAAAAGAAGGGAGAGAAGAAGGACGAACACCGCGCTGACTGACAACTGTTTATTCAGAGACGCACACACAGCTTAAATACACTCAGACCAGCGCAGGCGCACACCGTGAAAGGGAAAAAAGAAAAAAAAGAACAAAGAATCGCATCACATCTTTATCGAAAAAACTTTGAAAGGAACGCCTTTTCTGCGTTATGGAGGTGCGCTGCGAGCAGCCGAAGCGAGCGGACGTGTGTCACATGCGCTCCGCAGTTTTCGGGCTTTTGGACCCGAATAATCTGATTGGACCACCACAATATTGGATGGGATCGACGCAGGAAGTGAAAAGGACCACGAGGACCCAAAATTCAAGCCGGTTGGTCCAATATTTTGGATTTTATCGGCATTTGAATTTTCCTAGTGGCCGACCAGGCGTTAAGCCTAACGAGGCTTAGCACGAGAGCGGGACTCCGCGGCCTCCCCGGCCTCGGCCCGAGGTAGAGAAGACCCGGAACGATGTCCCGAACAGACCTCCTCAACTACGACCGACCCTCAGCAACAGGCCCGATCGCAAATGGAGGAAGACATCGAGGTGATGCCCGAGCAGCAGCAGCAGCAAGTTCGAGGCGAACCGGTGGCGGCAGCGGCGGGTAGCCAAGCCCTAGGAAGCAGCACCCCAGCAACGCAACTTTCACAAGTAAGCACTAATGACGGATCCAACGCGGATTGGGAAATCGCCATGTCGAGAAGACAGAAAATGCGCCAACAACGCGGCGAGCAGCAGCAAGATTTGGTGGGACAGAGCCTAGGGAACGGAAATTCCCTGGGGAATTCCCTAGGGCGGGAAGGAGCGCCGCCGAGGAGGAGACTCCCGCCGCTTCGAGAGACGACCTCAAGGTGGTCCTGCGACCGAGGGGACTTGCGGTTAAAGACCTGCAGACACATCAAGTGGCGCGGGCGGTAGTCGCGGCTACCGGACAAGGGTGTAAGGCGGAGGATCTGATCATCCGACTGCGCAACGGTTCGAATATTATCATCGTAAGCACAGACAACGAAGCTGCGGCCCAGAAGATTTGGTGCATCCAACAACTGAGATTCGGGGGCAAGAGCTACACCGTCAACGGCCAAGTGGCGGCGCCGGAAGGCACGCTGCGCGGAGTCATCCACGGCGTGGACCCAGGGACCTCGCCGGAGGAACTGAAGATCAACCTTCGAGTCCGCACGCAAGGCGTGAAGATCCTGGCGGCCCGCATGCTGGGGAACTCCAGCACAGCCGTCATCACTTTCGACGGACCCGCGCTCCCGAAGCAGGTGCTGTACTACGACGGGGAGATGTGGTGTTACCCCCACCGGCCCACAAGGCAGGTGTGCTACGCCTGCGGCCAACAGGGGCACCGAATAGACGTCTCCCGATCCCGGAGACAAGGACCTGCCGACAGTGCGCCTGCCAAAACCCGGAGGAGATGCACCAGTGCACGCCAAAGTACCTGCTCTGTGGCGGCCACGCGGCGGGGACCAAAGATTGCAAGCAACGCCTCAAGTCAGCGAGCGAGCTGAGATGGGGCCCTCAACAACAGCAGCGACGCAGTCGCAGCCGCAGCCGTGGAAGGCGGCCGCGGTGGTTCCGGGACGAGAGCCAGGGCCGGAGCGAGTCACGGAGCGGCAGCCACGGCAGGAGCCGGAGTCGGAGTCGGGGACCGCAAGGCCGGGACGAGTCCTTCCCGCCCCTGGACAACGCCGGCAAGCCGGGGCAGCGACAACAACAGCAGAAGAAGAAGAGCGGCGGCGTTAAGGTGAGCTGGGGAGACGGCCCTCCCAAATCGCTTTATGCTCCGCACTCTAACACAAACATGCAAACACAAAACAATCAATTAATGGCAGAGATTAAAAACCTTAGGTGCGAGCTGGAGCAGAGTCGCAGAGAATCGAACGAGCTGAAAAGACAGCTCAACGAGCTCATTAGAGAAAAACAAGAGTTGAGAACAAGCTACTCGCCAATTAGAACACCAACCCCGACGCAACGAAACAAAAGTGAGGGGAGCAATCCCAACGACAAAATAGAAACCTTCATGACTCAAATACTTGAGCGAATGCAGCAAATGCAAAACGAAATAAAACAGACTCAACAAAAGTTTGCCTTGCAAGAGCAGAGCTTCAGAAATTACGTTAAGAACCAAAACACCCAAAGAACCACTAACGACGCTAGAGACAGAATATTTAATGAACGTAGGTTCGGCACAGACACCCCAAGCACACCCAACAATAACCAAACACGGCAGAACGCAAACAACAATTAGAAATTTGGCAGTGGAACTGTAGGGGGTACAAGCGTAAGCAGGGCCTTCTACAGCAGTTTATTCACACCAAAACAACCCCACCAGACGTAATCATGTTACAAGAAACTAACACCACCCCTACACTCTGGGGCTACACATGTCAGGAGAGCGGCCGTACGGCAACCCTTATAAGTAACCAAGTAGTAGCCATAACACACAAAGCAATTGAGGACACCCAGATCGAAGACGTAATTACAGAAATAATACCCGAAAAGAAAAGGAAAGCTAAAAGCACCTATATCATTAACTTATACAGCCCGCCTAGGCAAACCAAAGGAGACTTCATTAGACTCTTCGCGGAGGCAAAAAAGATGGCGGGACAAAACACCCTAGTGATAGCAGGCGATTTCAACGCCAAGAGTCCAAGGTGGGGCTACCCTAAAGAGGACAAAAAAAGGCGCGGCATATGCAAGGCGGCAGAAAACGCGGGTTGCGAGCTGCTAACCAACGAAAACCTACCAACTAGACAGGGAAATAGCGTGAGTCCAGACACGTGTCCTGACCTAAGCTTTGTAAGGGGCTCCAAGAACGCGGAGTGGGAGAACCTGCTCGAGAACCTTGGCAGCGACCATCACATCCTAAGAATCAGCCTCACGGTGGAAAACGTCCGGAGGAAGATTGGCACGGCCCGGCTGACAGATTGGGATGCCTTCAGAGCGCACTGCAGACAGCTCGAGGGAAACACTATCAGCTCAGCAGAGGACTGGAGCCAACAACTAAGGCAAATCTAGGACCTTTACACTAAAGAAGTCGACAGAACAGAGCAAACACCCGAGGTGGACAAGCGGCTCCTCAAGCTATGGGAGGCAAGACGCGGACTCACCAAGCGGTGGAAGAGACAGAAACTCAACAGAAAACTCAAAAAGAAAATGGCGGACATCACCAGGCAGACGGAAGAGTACGCGAACCAGCTGGCCAGACAGGGATGGCAGCAATTCAGCAATTCGCTGAGCGGCACCCTCAGCACAGCTCGGACGTGGCAGATCCTCAAAGCTCTCCTGCATCCGAGCAAAAACAAGTCAGAAGGCAGCAAGGCTATACAGCGGCTAGCCCACCAGTACCAAGGGACGGACGAACAACTATTAGACGAAGCCAAGATCAAATGCTACTGCAGAGATCAGGTCGAAAACTACAAAGAATACCGCGGGGAAGACAACCCCACTATGGACAGACCCATCACGAGGGAAGAAGTAGTAGAAGCGATCAGATCGGCAACGAAAAACACGGCAGCAGGAGCGGACAAGATCCGGACCTCCCTGATCCGAAATCTCAGCGACGATGCAATCGACCAACTAACCAAATACCTCAACACACTCTGGCAAGAAGGAAGAGTTCCGGCGGAATGGAAACATGCCGTCGTCGTAATGATTCCGAAGCCAGGCAAGAAGCTACAAATAGAGAACCTCAGGCCGATATCCCTCACGTCGTGCCTGCGAAAACTCTACGAGAAAGTAATCACCAGACGAATTCAATCTTATCTGGAGAAAGAGCAACTGTACCCGGACAGTATGTTTGGATTCAGGGCCGACCTCTCTACTCAAGACGTGCTACTCCAACTCAAGGAGGAAGTGCTCGAGACGATGCCAAAAGCGGGCGAAAACGTGGTCATGGCCCTCGACATAAAAGAGGCATTTGACAACGTAAGCCACGCGGCCATCATGGAGGGCATAAACAATACCAACTGCGGGAAGAGAACCCACGACTACATCAGGGACTTCCTAAGCAACAGAACAGCAACAGTGGGCCTGGGCGAGCTGAGAAGCGACGTCTTTAACACCCAATGCAAAAGCACACCCCAAGGATCCGTCATATCGCCCGTCCTCTTCAACGTGGCAATGATCGGCTTAGCAAACAGACTAAAGAAGATCCAAGGTATCCAGCACGCTATGTACGCCGACCATGTTACAATTTGGACCACTCAGGGATCACTCAGTGAAAAGCAAGAGAGGCTGCAAGAGGCTGCCACCTGCGTGGAAAACTACACCAAAGAACGGGGCCTACGATGCTCGACGGAAAAATCGGAACTCCTCAGAATTGGCAAACATCCCACCCAGGCAACACAAGAAGTCACCCTCGAGGGACAACACATCCCCGAGAAGAACATGATTAGAATTTTGGGAATGTGGCTGCAAAGCAGCCGCAAGTGCCGCCACACCATCAGCCTGCTAGGCAAGGCAGCGGAACAGGTGGGCCGCATGATCAACCGAGTCTCCCAGAAAAGACACGGAATGAGAGAGGAAGACACCCTGAAACTCATCAACAGCCTCATCGTCAGCCGAGTCACGTACTCCCTGCCGTACCACGCAACCACCAAGACGGAAAGAGAGCAAGCCGACACCATCCTCAGAAAGGCTTAGAAGACAGCCCTCCACCTACCCAGAAACACGTCCAACGAGAAACTCCTGCAGCTGGGCGTCAGCAACACCTTCAGCGAACTCACGGAAGCGCTGCTGGGTGCACAGACCATCAGACTCGGAGGCACCCCCGCAGGACGGGCGCTCCTGAAAAGGCTGGGTCGGGACACGCGCGGACTAGTCGATAGATACGCGGAGGTTCCGGACCACCTCAGAAAATCCTTTAACATAGGGCCTATGCCAAAGAACATGGACCCTAATTCCACGCAAACCGACGCAAGGCTAGGGCGGAATACGTCGAACGAACGCTAGCCCCAAAAGACAACACTGACCACACAGACGCTGCCGTCTATCTATGCGGAGCAGAACATGCAGCCGCAATGGTGGTAGTAGACAACGAAGGACCCCTAGTGACGAACGCCACGGCGAAAGTCGCTGGCGCAGCGGAGGCCGAGGAAATTACCGTCGCGCTGGCGGCAGCAGAAGGCTATAGGACCGGCCGCCCCCTAAATAGTCTAACAGATTCTAAAGAAACGTGCAAAAACTACACGAAGGGCAGAATTAGCAAAACGGCCCTCAGGATACTCAGCGGGGTAGCCCCTACCGAGTTAAACAAACCCAGACACAATCTGATTTGAATCCCAGGCCACGCGCGGGTAGAGGGAAACGAAAGGGCAGACAGCCTATCTCGAGGCGAAGCAATCCGAGCAGGACAGTCTAACGCCCCGGAGTTCCATCTGCAAGCCTGCGAGGGGGGATACGCAGAACTTTTAAACTTGCACAGGGGGATCAGAATTAAATATTCACCACCACACAAAGCTCTGACAAAGGAGGAGGCCACCATCTGGAGTAGACTACAGACAGACACCTTCTCCAACCTACACATACTCAACAAAATGTTCCCATCACAATACAGGGCCACCTGCCCGTGGTGCGGAGCCACACCCACACTTTGTCACATTACTTGGGAGTGCGAACGCAACAAAGCATTCCACAAACACGAACACCCGACTGCGGAGCAATGGGAGAGCCGTCTCACCAGTAGCGAGCTCACGGCCCAACAGGCCTTAGTGAGGCACGCGGGCGATGCAGCGCGGCTCAGTGGAGCCCTGGAATAGGGGCCCACCCATGCTGAAGAGAAGACTCCGATCGCCAGCGCCAAGAACGAAGACGACGGAGCTTTCGAATCCGCGAATCTCTTGACTGTATCAATAAAAGTTTTCACTCACTCACTCACTCACTCTGCGTTATGCAAAATGGCTGAAGTATCGCTGACACATTCTGACCCAGCTATTTGAATATAGTATGCCTCTATCGTTTCTCGGGTTGTTTTTAATTTGCTTCTGCTCAGAATCCTCACTCCCGAAAACATCGGTCCACAATCATTGCAACTCAACTTCAGGGGGCGCTGCGAAGTCTGGCAACATGGCATGAGTGAAGGTCCAGGCATAGCTCGTCGCTTACGAATGGATGAGCGTTGCTTGCTTGTGCCGAAATTCTCGCTTTTTTTTTGCAAGGCTAATCGCGTCTTTGACGCTAATCACTTAATTTTGACATTCTCTGAGGTGCATCAGAGACTGTATTACCTAATTTGGGGTGACGGCGTGGCTGTCAAAACTCGCGAAATCGCGCTAACGGACGAATGTTTTTGTGGAATCTGCCGTGGAGAAGACTAAGTGTTCCTGTGTCGCCGGTGTCTGTCAAGCTAAAACGTGATAACACCGTGTTTATCCATTACTACAGGTAAGGACATTGGCTGCTTTGCCATTATTTAGCGGGAAGGCAACAACGCGCTCGCGGGAGGTGACTCCGGTCGTCGCACTTTTTATCTGCCGCGTTTGTTGCCGCTAACTTCTTGGTAGCAGTCAGCAATGGGCACGTCGGGTCGACGGTATGCTGTGTTCTCAGTTGAGAATATGCAGCTAACTGTGTCGAGAAGGGGCAGCAAACTAAGTCAGGATGTGAGTGTGCAACGCGACTGCACAAAGATAAATATGCCTTCGAAGAGATTCGGGCTTGTGCATTGATAGAACGTTCACAATGCATTTTCGCCAAAGTAGTCCGAAAAAAATTTTGCATGATCGATCGTGTCGGTTGCCTCTCTCAGCGGCATGACTTCTCCTGCGGTAACATTAAATCCAAAATGGTAACCCTTCAGAGAAAGTTGAGAAAGCGGAGGTGGAGGAAATCAAAGCCTAGATCGTGTAAAAGCGGTGATACTTGATACGTGACAGGTGATAATCATGAAAAGTCCACGTGCTGCATAACCTTTCTTTTTGTTTGTGTACCCGTCACAGCTATCGGACATCATTAACTCGTTCCCGAATGAGGGCCTGGAAATACATGCCGAGATAAGCTTGCAGAAGCAGAAGTTTATTGTCTTCCTTATGGGCCAGCGGAGGGGGTGTGCTGTTGTTTTGCTTTTCTGAAACTTCACATATTGTGCTGATGCGGCTGTCAGATTGTACTTAGAATTTTTATTGACCGTGAAAACACAGAGGTTACACGTCCTGATACTTTGGCGAGGCTGTATTCCCCTATAAATTTACTTTTATAAAATTTCTGCAAATTAGAGTAATCCTTCGCTTACAGCTATCAATTTTAGCAGTTCTGATGGTTTTCTTTTTCCAGCAGTGCAGCTGAAAAGGCCCGTCCGCCATGCTCAACTACTTCGATGGAGTTGCCTAGGCACTAAGCTAAAGAGCTAATGCAGAAGGCTCGAAGACACCCTGACGCATGTATGTGAAATATGTAGCACACAAACAGTCGTAAAAGGAAAATGGAGTCTGTGACACGCGACATCCTCTAAAGTGGCTCAGATATCGAAATGGCCCCTCTGTAGTCCATGCAAATACTCCTCATGCAAAATTCACATGAAACATTTAAAGTCGTGCCCCGATAATACGACCCCCATTAATACGTATAACGCGAATTCTGGAAAGTTCTGGGGACCAAATGTTTCAGTGCATTTACGCCTCGTTAATATGGAAACTCGGTGACTGGACAACGGACAGGGTGAAAATGCACCGAGCCCATTGGGACCCGTATATTTTTGTACCGTTAATATGCACAGCGATGAAAACAAAATCTCGATTGCCTCTACCAGATGTTCCGCTCTTTACAATTTTAGTCGAAAGGCAGACGAATGTGCAAATGCCTCAGTATAGTCGCCTATCGGTGTGTGCGTGGCGTCATACATTACAGTGGTAAGGTACCAGGTCTATGCACCTTACCGTTTGCCACATTAAATGACTGTTTGCGAAAAAGAATTATCCTTATGCCTCGTTGAAAACCGCATCCAGCAGTTGCCAGCCGAGTGAATACAAAGTTTTTGCAATGTGAACAGTTGCAGTAGGAGATACTTCATCAGATCAACAGGCACTATCATCCGTCTCATTGACCACTAGGCGCTTCAAACGTGCTTCACCCTAAACCGTTTTATTTTCAAAATAATGGCGACCAGAATAATGCACCTAAGCTGCTAAGATTGCCCGATTTCTCACTTCACTGCCCACCACTCTGCTTAGAATGAGTCTGCAATCATAAAACTATTTTTCAAAATATCTTTTTTGTTTTTATTCATCATTCGTGTTGCGGACGACTCTCTTTATTGACACTTTTGCTCAGAAACCGAAGCGTCCACATTAATGATGCATGACTGCATTCATTCTTTACTCAAATCCTGAGAAGCAAACATATCTGCAACCTAGTCAATGTTACTTGAACCACGAAAGATGACAGCGTATCTGTTTCATACACAAATGGCAAGAAATGGAGGCAAGGACTTGAGACGATGAGTAAAGCTGAAATTTGGGCGAGTTGGTAAGCATTCATGGTGGGTGAACAGCGCAACAAAGGCTTGACGAAGGCAAGCCAGCGCTTGTGTTGCATTTGTCCCGCCTTTGTTGCGCTGTTCACCTACCAAGAAGACTTGAGACGTGCAAGACAGGTATCGCTTCACACCACCTCCCTTTAATACAGTGCTCTACTGATGGCATTGCCAGTTTCTCAAGTAAGCGCTGTAGAGGGAGAAAGATGTTTTAGAGACCATGTGCCCGATTAAGCAACCAAATATCTTAAAAAAGTATGAAGCATGGCATGAACGGCAGGCAGGTGACGCAGCTCGCCGTAACACCATATAAAAGGGGCCACTTTGTCTTTTGCAGTAATGATTACTTTTGGTGTATTCGTGTGCATTTTAAGGCTACTGCTTTTCAGGAATATTGATGAAATGTACGTAGCACAGGTTATATCGCAGTTCCTACAGAAAGTAATGTGTTGGGCATTCACAGTTTACACTGGCTTTCACACAGGGTGTTCGTAAAGTATTAAATCGTCACTCAGCATCCTGAAGCTTAGCACAGTGTGCATCCCCAATGGTAAATGCTACCTAAATTTGCCCTGATGAACAAAACTTGCAAATTAGGGTTACACTTCACCTAAGAGTTAAATTTGTGCAGTATATAGTGATATTCCACAAGAATATATGTCTGTATATAGCTAAACAATTTTTGGGACCTTAAGGCCGGCACACACTGCATCTGGTGGGCTTTGTTTTGGATTCATAACTTAAGATTTACTTATGCTGTCAAGAAGGCTTCATGCGGCTTTATGAAAGCCTATATCACTTTATTGCGGCCCACATTTTATATCTCATTTACGTATTCTGCTTATTGCTTTTAAACCAGTTGCTTTGTGTACTCTGCAGATCGAGGTCTGCCACGATTGACATGAACAATTTGTGTTGCTGCTATGTAATTCATTCACTTGAGGTTTCAGTGCGCGTGGATGATTACCAGTGTTGTATGGATACTGCTGGTGGAGATTGGTATGCATTTTCTACAGTGGGCTTTAGTAAAGGTGATAGTGTTTTGCAAGTGAATCTGTGTGATTGCTGTGAAGTAGTGGTTAGAAAGGCTGAGACAGGTGAGTGGCATAAAACGGCAGTCTCATTTTTCATCAGTAAAAGCCACTTCGCACTTACCGCAAACACTAGTGTCGTTTCTTTGACTACTATGGTGTTTGGTGGGAATGGCATCACTGATACTGAATGACACTTTTCCCTGCCTACTGAAAACCAGGGGAGGGTGATGATGTGTATGGCCAAATTGTTTTAAATGAAAACTTGTGTGTCATTGTTCTGTGGTTTATAATAAAAAATACTCCATGCATAGTGTCTATGTGAGTATGCTTACTCATGGAAAAACAGCAAAATTCCTTTCCAGTGCAAGCTCATTATAATAGTGCTGTGGTTGAAGCTGGAAATTCGAAAATAATATTGATGTGTACATCAGCTCAAAGTGAAAGATAATGCATGAAGCGCAGCTCCAGTGGCAGTGCAAATACTATGTGGCTACACAGCAGCCAACAGCTACGTTAATAACCTTGCTTATGCGTGTGGTCAAGTTTTGCATTTGATGTAAGCTCCACTGTAGGGCTAGCCATAACACATGCTTGTGAGTTATGCCACACGGCTCCTATATATTTTATTCCCTGATCATATTATTTTACTATTCTGCACAACTCGAACATTGCCGCATTTGTGGCTGTTGCCTACTAAGGCTTAGGATTAGTATGCTAAATAAGTGAGACTACTGGACGAGGTAATATCAAGAGAAGTACGCATGTTGAATGCAGGCTCATTATTATGTACAGCATGTCCCTATCATGGGGACACTGAAACATATATGCCTTCTTACAACAATGTGGATATCTACTGAAAGGAATTCCTGACAGCCGGCCGACGCAGTTACTTTTATGTGTCGCCGCGGTGGCTGAGTGATTATGGCGCTCGGCTGCTGGCCCGAAAGACGCGGGCTCGATCCCGGCCGCGGCGGTCGAATTTCGATGGACGCGTAATTCTAGAGGCCCGTGTGCTGTGCGATGTCAGTGCATGTTAAAGAATCCCAGGTGGTTGATATTTCCGGAGCGCTTCACTACGGCGTCCCTCATAGCCTGAGTCGCTTTGGGACGTTAAACCCCCATAAACCAAACCAATTCCTGACGGCCTTCTCGGCTGACTTGCTGCTGAGCCTGTGTGGCTTATTATTCAGTGCTTAGAAGGTTTTAACAGCAAGTTCGGCTGGGTATGAATGCTAAGACTCCTTGCGAGCGAGCAGCGCATAAGTTCCAGCGCGCGTCTCCCCGCTATATGTGTGGACTTCGCTCCTAGGCGTGTGCCCTTCGCGGACATTATTCGGAATAAAGGCACTTTTGTTACAGTTGCCGTATCGTCTGGTCGTCGTTTACTCGCAGCCCACGCCAGACAAATACGGGGGCATAAATTTACAGTCCGGCGAGCGACACCGAATACGCGAACGATCGTGCAACTCCCAGTCGCCATTGACCGCCACTCCACAGTGCGACAACGTGACACCCAGCCTTAACCCCCCTTCCTTCCCCTCCCCCATGCTTTTCGCATCAGAGCTTTCGTTTCTTTGGCCCCCTCCTCCCCTCCGTACATAAAGACGCTAGCTGCTGCCCCAGTCACCCCTAATGAAGGAGCCGAGCCGGATTCGAAACGTTGAGTTTCAAATTAAAATTTTCTTGGTTGGAGATTTGCAGTTTATTATGTCTTCAAACCCAACCAGACAAGCAAATTTGTCGAAATGTTTAGTTTTCAATACTGAGCCCGGTGCTACTGACCGTTAAGAAAAGATGCGGCGAAAAAAGCCGACAACCACGAATTGCCCCCATACACGTATACTTATTGATAACTCTAACTTAAAAGCACGAGCTTGAAGTGCGCTCTGATCCCAGCTGTTGCAGTTCATGCGTGCCAACGTTGCGATAGCAAAGGCGAGTATGAGCACAACAGCTGCGTAAGAGTTTCGCACCTAAGTACCAGTAGGAGAAGATATTAGATGCTAGGAGACACCAAATCGTGCCACCGGCACTGGCGAAAATAGTACTGCCGGTGTGACTTTTTTTCAGACCGCAAGAGAATCTCAATGCGGACAACCCTGCGGCGCCGATAGTTTCAATATGAATTTGATTTATGAAATGATGTGTGAATGCGTTGACACGGACTGCGGAACAGAGCAGATATGGCTTCACGTCCACTTTTTTTTTCGTTTTTTGCCGCTCCATGAGCGATATCCTGACGCGTTTCCATTAGGCAGGCGAGGGGCGTCTGCTATTGGACCTCCACTCTGCGTTTCTTGCCAGCGCCGCTAGGCGTCGCATGGATTGAAGAATTCCGAATACGAACCGAATTAACGCCTCAGTCCACGGCGTTGGATTGGGTACCAAACCCAGACAAGGTCACCTGCCAAAAATTTGGCATCTCGTCGGCGCAGGTTGTGGCGGCGCGCATCCCTGTCCAGCTGATTTCGGATACGCACCCTGGTGAGCTGGCGAGCATCTTCGGCGTGTTAGAAAAAAGCGGCAATGTCGCCACTTATGTGGTCCAAATAGCGAAGCATGGCGTCAAGCGATGTCGTTACCATGCGTCCGTAAACTAGAGAGAATGTTGTCATGTCAGTGGTTTCCTGGACGGCGGTATTGCACGCGAACGTGACATAAGGTAAGACGCCATCTGACGTTCTACGCTGCAAGTCCAGGCACATCGACAGCATGTCAGCAAGTGTCTTGTCGAGACTTTCCGTTAGTCCGTTTGTCTGGGCATGATAGGCGGTCGTCCTGCGGTGCTTTCTGCGACTCAGAACAAGAATGCGCTGCATTATCTCCGCAGGAAAGGCAGGCCCTCGGTTTGTAACCAGAACCTGTGGTGCGCCGTGCCGAAAGACAATATGATGAACGAAGAATTTGGCGATCTCGATGGCGATGCCACTGGAGCTGCCGTTTGCGCGCAGAGCGTCACGTAGTCAGTAGCTACTCTGATTACGCAGTTTACAGAGCTTCATGTAGGGAACGGTCCAAGCAAGTCCATACCAATTTTTTAGAACGAACTGGACGGGGGTAGAATGGGCCTGAGAAGACCAGCAGGCTTGAGAGGCGGAACCTTGCGTAGCTGGATGTCCCGGCAAATTTTTACATAATGCGTCACGGCGGCGGATAGACCAGGCCAGTAGTACTTCCTCAATTCTGGCGGGGGTTCGAGTCACTCCGGAAGGCGACAGGCTTAAAAAATTTTGTCGCGTGGGCTTGCTGGCATTACAAGAACTGGCGACTGTTCGGAGCAAAATTCTTCTTGATAATATAGGCTATTAAAAATGTGTGCGCAGATTTCTTCTGAGGGTCTTTAGGTCCGCGCACTAGAGATTGGTTTATGGCTTATGTGGGCTTAACGTCCCAAAGCGACTCGAGCTATGAGGGACGCCGTAGTGAAGGGCTCCGGAAATTTCGTCCCCCTGGAGATCTTTAACGTGCACTGACATCGCACAGTACACGGGCCTCTAGAATGTCCCCTCCATCGAAAATCCCCCGCCGCGGCCGGGATCGAACTCGCGTCTTTCGGGTCAGCATCTCCCACTGGAGATAAGGTTTGCCTATGTCATACTGTTTTTTGTTATAGTTTCTATAGTTTCCGAGGACAAGCTTGGGAGCGAGTTTTGTATTTTTTTCAAGTTTGCCGATTAACTATAATGTGTAATGGTCCCACATACGCAGCGTATTCGAGTGTTGATCACACGTTTGAGAAACACAAGTATTTCTTTATTTATTTATACATGCTATCGGTCCAATGAGGACAAAAGTGGGAGAGGGAAGAAGCATCATATTGTGGCATACGCAGGACAGTACACAAGCCAGTACAACTGTTGCTTCAGACCGTTGGGTAGCCAACAGAAATTTCGCCTAAAAAAGCCCAGCCGTTTTCGTTAAATACTGTATGTGCCTAGTCAATCGCATGCCAAAAGTGGTAAAAACATCTAAGTATTTGAATTCCTGAGTGAAAAGTATGTTACCAGCACGGATTCGATACGTGTGCTCTTGGTACGAGCACTTGATTGTTAATATGACGTGCATACATTTGCTCACATTCAGTGACATCTGCTAACGAACACACCAAGTTGCCACCATGTCCAAGTCATTCCTCAAAGCCTTATACTTACAGTGATTGCAACTGACTCTGTACAAGACAGTGGTCAGCATACATCCGAAGCGATGACTGAATGTCGGTAATGGCGATCAATAAGGAGTAAGAACAAGAGCAGCCCCAGTAGTAATACTGGAGTACTCCAGAAGTGACTGGGGCTTCATCGAAGTGAAGCCGTTCAGAGCTACAGAAGCTACCGGAAAGAGATACATCCAGCAATCCATTTCAGCACATTGTCAACCAGATAAGGTCAAAATTTAGAAGTAAGCAAGATATGCGCAACGACATCGAACGCCTTGCGAAAATCTCAGATATCGCAGCCGAATAGCTGCTCATCAATAGCGATAGCAAAGTCAAGTCTAAATTCCACCTGCTGTGTAGCGCAAGAAATTCGGCAACAAAATCTGTGGTGTCTGTCGTTTAGCATATTATGCTTTTCAAGGTGTCACATTATAGAAGAACAAACTAAACGTTCCATTGCTTCACATGTAATACTTATTAAAGAAGGTCGGTCTCTAGTGTGAGGTTTGTTTTGTGACCCTCTGTTAAGTACAGGAAAGACCCGTGCCAGCTTCCAGTCTCCGGATAAAGCAGCGTGGTTTAGAGATTGTTGAAATAACAGAAAAACGTATAAACTCCTAGCCGTTCAGGCGGCTGAGTGATTATAGTGCTCGGCTGCTGACCTGAAAGACTTGGGTTCGATCGCGGCCGCAGCGGTCACATTTCAAAAAAGACGAAATGCTCAGCTCGTGTACTCTGCGATGTCAGTACACTTTAGAGAACCCCAGGTGGTCGAAATTACCCCGGGCCATCTACTACGGCGTCCTTCATAGCCTGAGTCACTTTAGGAACTTAAACCCGATAACTTTTAAAACGATTCAAAACTTTTTCAGAATTGAAGCAGGGATATTAACAGGAGCATGCGCTTTTATCTCTTTTATATCATTAAACAGTCGATGAACTCAATGAGATACACTTCACTGAGATACAAAATTTCAGTATCTTGTCAGCTACAAGGGCCAAATACGGACGAAAAACAGCGAGCAGAACACTCTAATTTGGACTCATATTCGTTAATAATTGTCCCAAGGTACTGTAAGGCAGGGATGAAGTTGTCACTTCTGCCAATTCGGCAGACTTACTTCTAGAAATTCTTCAAGTCCGCTAGTAATTTTTGCCCGACGTTTTAAGACTAAGTTGTTCTTGTTAAGTCCTTGATGTGTTTAAAACTACTTCTTATTTTACTATGCGAAGCAAAATGGGCCGGCATGTCAGTTTCCTTATATTTAGTATGTACCCGTTTCAGACGGCCAACCAGAGAGCGTAACTCAGCGTTGAACCATGGTTTATCTCGGGCGCGCTTACTTAACAGGAGACAACATGGCACAAACGCTTCGTGTCCTATCCTCCGCTTTTTGTTCAGTAAGTTTCATAATTATTCAATACTCAATTCTTGAGCGAGCATATGAAATGTTGGGAAGCATGCTCCTAACGACGAAGTGATTGCCCCGTAGTTCGCTTTACTCTAAACTTAGATCAGCCTGTGATTTCTTTGGAACAACCAGATGTACATTTGAGACAACATTCCGTGTACTGCAATAGCAACAAGTCGAGAAAATGACCTGCACTGTCACCGTTTCACGCTTCGCGAACAATCTGCTCAAAAGTGAAATGGCCCAAGATGTAAAAAATCTAAATTGCATGCACCTCCGGTACGAATCTGTGCGGTTACTGGAGGACATGCCGATTTGGGGTAGATAAAAATCGCCTCCTAGAATATTGTTTTCACTCGTAAGAGTTTCAAGGCAATCAAAGAAATGCACAAGTGGCTGAGAGGGCACATTAGGTGGACGATTAAACCAGCCGATTAAAAACCGTTTCTCGTTTGCAACAGCCTTCTACAAAAAACTGCTTCGATCTTGGCATCGACGAATTCCAAGAGCTCACTGCTGCTGGAGCGAATGCGTGAGTGATTAAGCGCGAGCATTATGATCGCATCAGAAGCACTGACAGCTCTCAGTAATTATTGCAGCGTTCGAGGTACTGCAGTCAGCCCGTGATTCCGCACCCCACACTACTTTTCCTCAATTAAGCTACAAAAGGCGAAAGCGGAAGTTGTAAATTTCATTTTTTCATGCTAAGGAAGTTCATCATCAAATCAGCATTTTGCCGTTTGGCACTACTTGCCTCCTGAGCATATATCTGAATGACATTTTCAGTCGTAATGTCCTACTGCAGCCTTCTCCTTCAAATGCAGTTTGTCATACTTTGGGTGCGTTTTCATGCTTTCTTGGGCGCTTTGCTCAGCGCATGGCAACAGGTTTTGTGCTTTTCACTGACGGTGCGCGTGCAATCTTTGGGTATACCAAATCTTGTCCTTTTCAACTTGTGCGCACTGCTGAGAACTGGAGAAACAAAAACTAGTTGAGTCGGGCCGTAAATGATTCCTCAAAGATCTCCGTGCCGTCTGGCGAACCCACCTCGATAGAGGAAATGTTCAGGCCTCGCCCCGACTGGAAGAGAGAGACGCCGGCTCGGAACTGGACAGGCTGGTCGTCCCGGAGCCATCGGACCACAGGGGAGGGGAGGCCGGTCACGTTGCAGAAGAGAGCCACGCTGTTGCCCTTAGCCACTTGCAGCTGATGGCGCTGAGATGGCCCTGCCTCCATCGTGGGCCTCACTGCGCACCAGAAGTGAACGGAGGACCGCACAGTATTCAACCTAGGTAGCCACAGGCCACATGGCTAGCGTTTCAGTATGTGTGAAGACGAATCGTCTTTTCACCCTACCGAAATTTAGCGCTTAAAGAGGGCCATCATTGCCCTTGCACAATGCTGTAAAGCAAGCTGTGCTACCCGAAGAATTTGACCGAGACTGTGGACTACAGAACCAGCCGCTTCAATCATAAGCCGACGGTAAAAAGTGCCTATTCCTAAGCGCGTCACAGAAAATTGGGCAAGCTGCAAAGACTGAAGAACACGAGAGCGAAGGCGCGAAACAAAACGCACGTTTTCTAGTATTCGCCTGTCATAGCGAAAGGCCAATAATTTCCTTGATTAGTCAAACTCTGGAATATTTTCAATCTGTAGGAAGTGGGCTGAAATGAGGAGTGCCATTATTGGCGACACCCAAAGGACCGTCATGAAGCGAAATTCATAAAAGACATTTCTGAAGATTACGCGAGGATCGAAACGCAAAGCACCGGCGTAGCATTGTGTTACGAGAAACAGTTATAAATCAACATTAAAAACAACTATATGAACCAAGGTAGCGGTCGTTTCAACGGTGTCATTGAGAGCGCTTCAAATTAATTACAGCCGCTCGTAACCATATGCGTTGGAGAAGGAAGGTGCCCGGAACGACCTTGCTCACCGAGAACACTGAGGGAGAAGTTGCGCGTCGCACGGCCCAGCTCGTTGATCGCCGCGCACGAGTAGGGCCCGGCGTGCTCGCGGACCACGTGAAACATGCTGAGGGCGTGGCCTCCTCTAATGACGTCAGTTCCTCCTTGCAGCAGCCATGCAGCGCCAGGGATGATTTCGGAGCTGCCCTTGAACCACACCACATCTGGAGCCGGGTTTCCGGTCGCCGTACAGTCAAATGTGACGGGTTCGCCCTCGAGCAGCTCCCAGGACACGCGGCCGCCACTCTTAAACCCTGGAGGAACTGGTCGTACGAAGAGAACTGAGAAGTTTGGACCGAATGCGTTTACCTCACCGTCCTAAAAGCTAGGTTATTTACAATGAATACTGCTCTCATACTCGTCGGTGCAGTGAAACTGCTTGTGGCGCTTGCTCTTCTGCACGTTCAAGTAACCACGTCATCGGACGTGAATACATATAGGCAACTGTTTCAATGATAAGCAGCAAGAGCGAGCAATGTGTTCTAGCAGCGATAAAGGACCCGGGAGCATTCATTTTTTCTTAAAGAAAGGAAGAAAGAAAGAAATCTGGCACCAGTCTTGAAGGGTCATTTCTGTTATACCAACAGCCAAAGCGCTACGCAGAGGTGCACGCGACAGTGACTACGGAAGATCGGGAACAAATTAGCACACCAAGATAGGGAACCACTGAGAAACCATCAGAATGCTGAGGCCTAATGAGCTCTGCAAACATCGCTTGAAAGCGGTTTCGTGCAAACGAAATATGTGAAAGTCGCATGCCATCACAAACAAAGTCGTAAAGACGCATCATTCACAAAATGGGGCTCAGGTTGCAAATAGAGGCATCGAACACGCGGTTTGGCTGTAGAGTCCGTCCAGACACATGGAGCTTAAACAAGGATGCCAGATGCAACAGTCATTGAGTCCATGAATGCATTTATGCACGAAAACAAATACCTGCGCCTGTCATCGTGTCGTCAAGTCTTTTAGCCTCAATCCTCCCGGCAAGCGGGTAAGAAGTTCCAACAAGTCATGGGATTCCTGACGAGCAGCTTTTGGACGCTTGCAAGATGTAGTGTAAATTACACCAACTTTACAAACGGTTTGCGGTAACTTTGGCAGCACTGCCGGAATTGTTATTGTTCGATCCCCACTGAAGCTAGCCAAGACTATTTGATACTGCGACTATTAAATTTTCTTGTGTCGCAACTTTTCACGTAAGGGCAAAGAAATACCCCGACCGAAATGGTTGGAAGCGATTGCACATAGAATAAAAAGAGCAGTGGTAAAACGCGCGAGGTCACCCTAGTATTGAGTGACGTGCACACATAAACATGATGAATAGACGGGCATGAAATTCTCCTTTTCAAGAGACACTGAGGACAAAGCGCAGTTGGCCTCATTAACTCGTCACAAAAGCGACGTCTTTCACTGGAGTTAAACGAAGCAAATAGAGCCGCAGAAATCTATTCAGGCTGAGAAGAAAAAAGGAATAGATTTGTCCTCGGTGCGCCCCCAATGTGACCGTGCAGCGCGCTCACCGAGCACGTCAACGAGGAACTCCCTGGATGCCGTGCCGACCTCGTTGACGGCGCTGCAGCGGTAGCGGCCGGCGTCCTCTTGGCGCGCCGTCTCGATGACCAACTCGGAGGCTCCGGGCCGCAGCCGGCCGTCGGCACCAGAGATGCGTGATGCGCCCAGCAGCCAGCTCACCTCGGGGCTGGGCACGCCCGTTGCTGCACAGCGCAGCACCGCCTTGGAGCCGACGCGCACACGCACGACGCCCAGCGTCTCGTGGTCCTCGATAGCCGGAGGAACTGCGAGCGAAAACTAGCATGCTAGATCTATACAGTCCCTCGTTATACCACGACCGCGCCTTTTATGAATCGCGCTCGTTTCCCATTCGTGTTATCGCAGGCGCCTTTTAAACAGACACTGCAATCATTTCTTAATGCGATATCCTTTAGGTTGTCTTCTGGCAGGAACCACTGGTTTGTCCGTTATGAAATTCCCTGACTGTTCAAGTGGGTCGTGACGTCATGAGCACCGCCAAACTTGAAATTCTGAGGACTGGAATGATCGAGTCTGTTCCATTCGGAAATCCTACGTGATTATACTAACCGGACCCACTACACCACCTTAATCAGCCCACTAACTTCAACAAATCCACATTAACCCACCCAATATTCTTTTTTATCCACATTTCTCATCAATAATTCCCATAATTTACTTTATCCACCCACTAATCTTCGTTAATCTATTTTGTAGTGCGCGCTTACTTGCGCGATTTGGGGTGGGGTGGGGTTCTGGGGAATAATTGGGGGTGAGCCAATTTACAAATCCTACTGCATTGTCTTCTTTAAGAATGTGTTTACGAAGGTCCCAAGTTTTGCAGGTGTGCGTTCTAAGTACCGTGTCTACTTTCAGGAACATATGCAGGCACCCGCATAGGGAAAACCAGTAGCACGAAAATACCGCGCAACTTTTTGCCACCGGTGAATTATGTGAAAGTGGTTGCTGGCGATAGCTAGTACATATATTTTAAGTAATAAGTTCACGGAGAATCAGGCAAGCGCGTGTGCCTCCCGCGTGCTTGTCATGCGCTGCGCTAACTTATTATCCTGAAATCACAGAGGTCGGCATGCGGCACTCGAAAGGTCTCATCGGATATTTTCCTTATGGCATGAGTTTCATAGGTCCACCAACAGCTGTATATTGACTGCGTGTGCTCCGCAGATTTGGACCTATATGTCGAAAATTTCTTTGCCCGCTGTTGCACATGGTCTGCGTCCACACCCACTTAATGTCACAGATGCCATTTGGCAAGCACAGCCAGGTTGAAACAAAGCGTTAGCTGCGTAGGGTACCGCCTGATCCAACAATGCCGGTAACTCGGGTCGGTAGCTGCTTCCTAGGGCGTGCCTTCAAGCAGATACATTTTTTAGGCTATTCGAAAGTAATCACCTTCCGACACTTATCTGTGCTGAAAAATGTTTCACGTTTGTTAAAAATTACTGGAACAGGCTTCTGTAAGACGTGCTGATAACATTTGCTAGTGTCCATACTGCACGTACCCTTAAATGAAATAAACGGTACATTCAACTGTTCACACTGCCAAGCTGCATGATCAGGAAGGTGGAGTCTGAGGGAGAAATCGGGTTTAGAGCTAATTAAAAAAATTTCTGTAGTGATAAAAGAAAGGGTTATGTTGGAAACCGAAGTGCGCTTTGCTTAAGGGGAGACGCGGTTCTTGAACAGTTTTATTATTAAAGATACGTAATGAAAATATCTGTGTATAAGTGTTTCTTGTTCCTGTTTTCAAAAACATAGTTTATGTGTATCTTAAACAGTTACCGTAATATAAGAAAATAACTAAAGCATTATTTGAATTCGTATGGGTCGTTAAGACCCTTTTCTACGTTTTTGGTTTCAATTAAAATGAACCTGTATCCAAAGAACTGCCATCTGCAGCTATGCTAATTATATTGTTTTTGAAGTGTATCCTCGCATAAAAATGTTAAATTTTGTACGAGCACAATAACTATGAAGCATGACCTGTACTTTCGATCACTGTGAACGAGAAAAAGTCAGAGAGAGAAAGAAGGCAAAAATGTGAGTAGGAACAAAAAGTTCAGCTCGTAAAGAACGAAAGGAAACAGAACCAGTGACATCCTCAAGAGGGCATGGAACGAGTCATCGCATATGCGAGTTACGTTCTGTCTCGCGCCGAAATCAACTACTCTACCTCGGAAAAGGAGTGCCTCGCGGTTATATGGGCCACCATGAAATGTTGGCCTTACCTCCACGGCTGCCGCTTCAAAGTCGTGACAGACCACCATTCTTTGTGGTAGCTGGTCAGTCTCCGTGACCAATCGGGTCGCCTAGCAAGGTGGAGCCTCTGCCTCCAAGAATATGATTTCAGAATTGAGGGTAAATCTGTACGCAAGTACGAAGATGCCGACACGTAGCGCTACCCCCACGTGCTCTTTCGTATCAAGGCAGCGGTCTGGGCATTCCGAAATGACCACGCTCTACATAGCAAGCGGCCATCCGACCATAATCATCATTAGCACGATATCGACGCCGGCCGAATGGAAGGCAAGCGGTTGAACGAGAGGGCCGCGACAGGTAGGGGCGTGCGCACGGGCGTGGCGACTTTGAGCTTTAGCTCGTCTCGGCTAGGCGGCGCTGACACGCAGAGGGAGATGACGCTGTGAACTACATTGCGTCAGTTATACCTAAGTCATTTAGGAAAGACGATAGGGTAATCGCCCCTAATGAGGGAGCAGCACAAGACAGCACAATAGAAAGCAGCTTAGAACTGACCAATCTTAACTGGAAAAAGGCGGAACCAAATATTTCAAAACGCACATACGGAGGAATAAACGAAATTCCAATCAACTTAATTAATGAACTTGGTCGAACAGGCAAGGAAACGCTTATAAAAGCATTGGAGGCAGTCATAAGAAACAAGCAATTTCCGCACAGCTCGGAGCAGAGAAAAATGAATTTGATTTATAAAGGGAAAGGCGATAAGACGAACCTAAAATCCTTCCGACCGATTACGATAACATCTGTTATATACAGGCTGGCGGTGCAGGCGGTGAAAATAAAAATGCAGTCATAGGTAGAAAGTAATAGAATACTCGGAGAACTTCAGAACTGGCTCAGAAGTGGTGGCGCTTAGATGATAGCCTGTTCGTGCTTACCCAGTGCATGGAAATAGCTAAGACGGAAAACAGACCTTTGTATTTAGCATTCTTGGACATAAGCGGTGCATACGATAACGTGAACAGGGAACTCCTGTGGAACATGTTAAAAGATGAAGGTATCGGTCATGAGGTAATTGATTTTCCACAGGAAATGTATCTGGAAAATGAAGTTGAAATAACATGGGAAGGAATTAAGAGTACAACTGTCTAGGTACACAAAGGATTAAGGCAAGGTTGTCATCTATCACCGGCTGCTGTTCATGCTTTATATGATAAGTGTGGAAAGAAGGCTACAAGGACGCAATCTAGGTTATAATCTGTGGTACAGATTAGGCGGAAAGGTTGTTGAGCAACGACTACCGGCTTTAATGTATGCGGGCGATATAATACTGTTAGCACATACCCAGGAAGATTTGCAAACATTGGTTAATTGCTGTGGAGACGAAGGAGACAGTCTAGGTTTCAGTTTTAGCGCAGATAAGTCCGGTGTGATGATTTTCAATGATACAACTGATGAGGAGCTCAAAATACAATGCCATGAAATACCCCGAGTGGCCGAAAACAAATACCTCGGGTATGGGTAAACGAAGGGCAGATGTACACGGAAAATCACGAACAGTCCCTCATGCCAAAATGGCGAAGAGATGCCGGGATAATGAAGCATAGGGCATTGGGGGGGGGGGGGGGGTACAACAGGTATGAAGTCCTCAGAGGTATTTGGAAAGGAATAATAGTGCCGGGGCTTACTTTCGGGAATCCGATTCCATGCTTAAGGACTGAAGTTCAGTCGCAATTAGAAGTAAATCAGAGAACTATTGGAAGATTAGCACTAGGTGCCCACGGGAAAACCACAAACGAGGCAGTACAGGGGGATATGGGCTGGGCAACGTTCGAAGCACGGGAAGCTGAGAGTAAAGTACTATACGAAGAACGCCTGAGGAAATTGGACGATAACAGGTTGGCAGCTAAGGTATTTAAATACCTGTACAGAAAGAGCGTTGACACACAGTGGCGAAAACTAACTAGAAAGCTGACCAGTAAGTTTGGCAGAGACGAGGAAGGAGAATGGAAGAGCATTAAACGACAGGTTAAAACCGCGGAAGGTAAAAATTGGATAAATTCAATGAAAAAGGGGCATAGTGTAGAACTATATCGACACTGGAAAAGGCAGATCAGGAAGGAAGCGTTTTATGATAACTCAAGAGGCAGTGCGGCTGCCAGTGCCCTGCTCTTTGAAGCTAGGGCAGGGTGTCTTAGAACGCGAAGCTACAAAAAGAAATTGAATGAAGAAGATGACACGTGCTGTGTGTGGTAAATATGTAGAAACCACAAAACACCTCATACTAAAATGTGATGGTATCCATCCCGATGTCGATGCAGGCACAGTCACACGTCCAGAGGCCCTAAGGTTTAGAGATAACAATCGTCATGGAAATAAATCTGCGGTTGTAATTAGCAAAAAGCGATTGGAAGATTTTGGGCTCAAAAGCAGAGAGGTGACATAATGTTGAAAGCGTGGGAAGACTTACTGAAAGAAAATGGCAAATTATAATAACTTACAACACAGTTAAACAAAAATGAAGAAAAGAAAAAGCTGAGCATGGTGGCAACTGCAATCATCTTATTTCAAAGGGGACGCTCCTTCCTTCCTCTCTCACTCCCTCCCTCCCTTCCTTCCTTCCTTCCACCATCCATCCATCCATCCATCCATCCATCCATCCATCCATCCATCCATCCATCCGTCCGTCCGTCCGTCCGTCCGTCCGTCCGTCCGTCCGTCCGTCCGTCCGTCCGTCCGTCCGTCCGTTCGTTCGTCCGTCCGTCCGTCCGTCCGTCCGTCCGTCCGTCCGTCCGTCCGTCCGTCCGTCCGTCCATCCATCCATCCATCCATCCATCCATCCATCCATCCATCCATCCATCCATCCATCCATCCATCCATCTTGTGCGATTCGCTCCATTTATTTCTGTCCGCACCTGTACAGTGAGTGTAGGCCCTTAAACGACAACAAACTGCAATATTTCGGACAGAAGTCAAAGAAATTGAAAAGCATGGCTCTGCGCTGACGTCTAAGCAGCAATTAGACCGCTTGTTGAAACCTAGATTAACGTACTTTAATCTAAACCACTTTGAGGTGCACTAGATAAGCGTAGGGAGACCGCTAGATTACCAAAATCAGTGCCCAAGGCTTTTCGTCTTGGTGCACTCTTACAAAAATCTCTATGATCATGAATGCGCACCGAAGGTTTCTGACGTCATAAACAAGGCCTACAAGAGCCTCCAGGATCAAGAGCAGCGGTTGGAAGAGTGCGCTGCGATTGAAAAAGCCGAAGGCCGCGGCGACACAAGGATCGATGAAAAGCGCAAGAAGCTTCGCAAGGAAGGAAAGAGGACACAGATGAAGAAGTTGACGCTGAAAACTACAAGCATATTCAGTGCACGTGATCAGCACAAATGTCTTTGAGGACATAGAACGCAAGTGGCAACAACAAGAAGCTGCGTTCAGGAGGAGTGGAAGCTAAGGCGAGAAGCTGAAATTTGAGAGCAAGAAGAGAAAGAGTGTCAGGCAAATTTTGACAAGAGGAGAGAGAGCGATGACACGAGTTGGAGGAAATTACAGATACGCAACAAGAGCAAATTCTGAAATCCACCAAAGCAAAGTGCTCAAAACCGCTGATGGGGCCGCGCAGCTTCCCATGTTTTCAGCCTAGACGAGCTCGTCGGGTACAAAAAAGAGGAGCGGGAAAGTTATAGAAGAGGCATGGTCTGATTAACCCGTGCATTAAATTGCAGGTAGCGGGGTGCTGGAAGTGATAAGGGAATACGCCTACATAAGGCAAGTAGTGACAGCAGATACGGACCTCGAGAATTTACAACACAGGAACTGTTGGTGCCTTGCTTGAGCTGTCGTGCCTGCTGCTGTTTCCCAAAGCGAAGTTTTCTTCTAATGTGTTCTTGAGCTTCAAATCTCCACCCTCCAGACTTCACTCGCAAACTGCTGCCCTGGCTGCGGACCTTCCCACTCATTGAGGTCACTGACACCGTGTCAGTGTTGTCGCGTTTCCGGTGCCGGAAGTGCAACTGGACACGCGGGCGGCAGCGGCGGTGTTGGAAGGATGCATGCCTGATGTGCTCTTTTTTGCCTATCCAGGTTGGTAAATTAGCTTATTTTCCTGTCAAACGCTGTGTTGCTGCTACCGCCGGTACCCCCGTGTTCTGTGATTTGCTCAGTGCTGTTTTGCTATATGTACCTTTTGTTTAACTGAGTGCTTCGGTGCGCTTCTGCAGCACGTGTCATGGCAAACACACACCAGCCCTGCGACGACCCCTGGCAGTGACGGACGCGTCCCGAAGTACAGCGAATGTGATCCCTCTTGCCATACTAGTAGTTATGGCTGGTCAAAGTCAGTACTTAAGACTAAAGGCGGGGGCGGCCATAGGGCGTGGCGATGTGTAGCTTGCCGTCCATCACAAGCCAAATTTGGGGACAAAACGAAAACGGACTCTGAGCTATCTTTCTGGCAGACATAACTCGGAGGCTCGATGCTCTGGCAGGATGGCCTACTCAAGTTGGTGCGATTGAAGACTCAGCTGAGCTATTGTCCCAGAATTATAATAACCTCCTGAACTGGCAGATTAAACAAGAGAAAGACATCGGACGCTTGAACAGACTTGTAGGCAAATTAGGGACGGTGTGCACTTCGGGCGACATTCAGCAGCTAAAAGCGACAGTAAATGATCTTGAGTTTCGTAGCCGGAAGCTAAACATTGAAGTTCATGGTATCCAAGCTACGCCAAACGAGGACTTTCTGTCTGAATTGAATGATTCGGCCAAGACGTTAGACCTGTCACAGCTGACAATGAACGACATCAGCGCTATGCATAGACTTCAATCAAAACCATATAAAGTGTGCCGGACACGATCACTCAATTCCATTCACCGCCTGTTTATAGGAGGTATTCCGAGGCCAGGATTAGGAACAGTCGAGGATGAGAGATGAGCTGCAAAGCATGACCAATGAGTTAGACTGGGAGAGCATAAAGGTAGGTCTAAAAATTAACATGGAGAAATCCAAAGTAATGTTGAACAGTCTCGCGAGGGAACAGCAGTTTCCAATTGCTAGCGAGATACTGAAAGCGGTAATATGTATACGTCTACTTGGGGCTGGTAGTGGCCGCTGATATAGATCATGAGAGGGAAATAAGTAGAAGTATAAGAATGGGGTGGAGCGCATATGGCAGGTTTTCTCAAATCATGAATGTTATTTTTCCAATATCCCTCAAGACAAAACTATACAACAGCTGTATCTTGCCGGTGCTCACCTATGGGGCAGAAACCTGGAGGCTAACGAAGAGGGCTAAGCTTAAGTTAAGTACAACGCAGCGAGGATTGAAAAGAAAAATGGTACGCGCAACGTAGAGACCGGAAGCGAGCAGAGTTGGTGAGGGAATAAACGCGAGCCAATGATTTCGTAGCAGAAATCAAGACGAAGAAATGGGCTTGGGCAGGGCATGCAATGCGAAGGCCAGGTAATCGATGGTCCTTAAGGATAAGAGACTGAATTCCATGGGTAGGAAAGTTTTGCACGTGGTGGCAGCAAGTTAAGTGTGCGGGTCACTTTAAGCAGTTTGCGATGATAAAGTGGCACAGCTCGCATAGGACAGGGTTAATTGGAGATATATGGGAAAGGCCTTTGTCCAGGAGTGGGCGTAGTCCTGATGATGATAATGAAATTGCAGAGCGGTGTGAGAGAAAAAGAAAAGAGCCGCAAGTGGGCTTTACTGAAAATGCGGTTTTAACAACGCAAACTGAACAATGGAGAGGGAAGCCTTAGGGTGCGAGCCATTGTTTCGACAAGAGGACCTGATTTAAGTTTTTTTGACGGGCGTCAAATTACTGAGCCGTCAGGAGAACGGTTGAGAAGTATGCCGCCTGCCACACATATCCCCCCAGCCATTCACGGAGTACGCCAGGGTCAGGCCCCTTTCCAAGAGAGAGTGCACCGTAAGGGCGGATTACAACGCTAAGGAGAGCTCTTGTACCTGTCTAAGTCGGGTCATCTTCGGGTCCGAAGGCATTCCCATAGCGTTGCGAGATGGTTAACTACTGTCACATCGTTGGTCATGTGTGCGTCTAACCCACGTCCTTCGGATAGGCGGGGACACAACCCCACTTCCGTGCAACGCACCACTGCCAGGTGCTGGAGCGACTTAGATTTTGGGCGTTCCCCTTCGTGCCGCGCCCTCGTTTTACGCCGGCCCTGGTTGCGCAAGCAAGGACCCGCAGCCTACGTACCAGAAGCTTGAGTGTGGGCTTTATCTCACACTCCTCGGGTCTCACGGCGGTACTACAAACATGCGCATCAAGGGGGGAAACTTCAACCTTGTTCGCTTCGTTTTCACTCTCAGCCTGCTGAGACGCTCGCAGGTCTCAGCGCTTCCTAGGGACGGCCAGGATTTCTGTAAACAGAAGACCGATCCAAGCAGCGGCCCCATTTGATCCAAAGCCACGGATTGCAGAGCGATGTCTCTGCCACTGATGCCTGTACCAAGCGGGAATTTATCTGCAGTGGTCGACTTGAGACCTAGCCAAAGCAGCCCCATTCATGGATTGCAACGGCGTACAAACCCTCACCCACAAGAAGCTGAACTCCATTTAGGAAGCATTAGCTATGCTCGGAGCTTGGCTCCAAGTTTTACACTTAGGGCATTCATCGCCAATGGCGCACTCCGCTCGGTTAGAGGAGGGCACTAACCCTCCCAGTGTTAACCGGTCTCAAACGGGCTCTAACCTCTCCCAGGCCCAGGAGAGCACTTAGACCAGGCCAGCTGATCAATCCTTATGTTGATGACCAATAGCTCGCAAAAGCCAGTCCAAGACATCGCCAGTGAGACTACCAATGTACTATCGGCTGAAGCCTTCTGTGGCACAGGGGCGCCCCACTGTCTTACAGGAAAGCACAACTCCCGGCGACTCCGCGCAGGTTGAATTCATTGCACATGTGGCAAGGGTCTAGTACCAGCGTGATCACCTGCAGCCTGAGCCTATTGGCTTTAGCCAAGGGAAAGTGGGTGGGGGCTCACCCATGTACTACGGAACACAATCCATGTTAACCATCGATTTGCTGTATAGGCTCATGCCAACCTGCCCGGATAAATGGCTATAGATAATATGGAACACTTTTCTCCGTCCCCAAAGAAATATACTTGGCGCCGAAATGTTTTCCTCCAGCCATACATGGAGTAAGCCAGGCCCAAGCCCATTCCCAAGAGCGAGTTCCACGCACGGACTACTACGCAGGGGAGTCCTCTTGCATGTTTTTGAAGTCAGGTCAGCTTCCGGCATGAGTAGCTCTCCGATCGAGCGTATCGTGTAGTCAACTACTGTCATTTCTTTGGTCATGTGTGAGTGCAACCCACGTGATTCGACAGAGGGGGGGGGGGGAGGCAGCACGCTTCTGTACTGCGCACCCCTACGAGGTGCTACAGCTTCCGCGGCATCGGATGCTTCCTTCGTGCCGACTTCAAGAAAGAGCCCATTTCCTTGTTATTGTGGAAGAACTGATCAGATAGGTACCCACCGCGAGGAATATCGTCCTTTGTCTTTTCCTTCGTCTGTTAGCAGCTGGCCTAGCGCGATCTCTTCGTTCCTCACCACTTTCAGCTCATCGTCGTCTTCTAAGTAGCACAAATCCGCCTTACGCACTGATTCGAATGTAATAAACGTGCTCTGTAGTTTTTAGGCGTAACGGTTTTGACGCCGTCCTGGTTGCACCAACGGTGTTAGCGCCAGTTCTGCATTCACTTCGTATTCACTCTCGTAGTTTACTGAGACGCTCGTGGGCCAAGGGGTTTCCCAGGGACGGCCTGGGTTTCCAGGAAGGGGAGTGAAGTCAGACTGAAGCAGCGCTCCCGATTGACCCAAGGGCTCGGATTAGACAGTGACGGCTCTACTCCTTATGACTTCAGTCAGAAGGAATTTTCCTGCAGTGTCCTGCTTGCGACTTTGCCGGAACAGCCCATCCCAAGACTTCAGCGGTATATAACCCTCCTGCTTAGTGTCCTGCCAAATTTTGGCCCAAGCCTAGCGATGATCACTGGTGCGGCTTCCATACCGATTACAGGGAGGCGTTAATTCGCCATCTTTGGCTACCACAATATTTTTACGGCCAGTCGGTGGCTTGGCCCAATATCCTTTTCCAAAGCATTTGACCCCTGAAATGTTGAGTGCCAGGCCGTGGGAACCCTTGTACCGGTTCAAAAACCCCGGTGAGTACCAGGCGGAAGTGGGGGCCTCTCTCATATCCCTCCACTTAACCCTGTCCTGTGCCGGCTGCGGCCACCCTATTCCCGAAAACTTAATCGCTTCCCCCATCTAATTTTCTGCCTCTTCTTGTTGCAGCGCTTGTTAATCGTCTCATGTGTCTCCTTCGTTGTCCTTTGTCTTTGTTTTTTGCGCTAATTTATTTACCCTGCTAACCTTGCCTTCTCTTGGAATCGAGTCCGTCACCCTTAAGGACCATAGGTTATCTTGCCATTCGAGTGCCAGAATGGAGTCCGCTCTGCGGACAGTGCGTGCGCGTGTCGCACTCCGGTGCATTGTTTGGGATCAGTTTTATGGCTTTTCGAGCGCGGTGTCGAAAAAAGCTCTGAAGACGGTTGAGGAGTGAGCCTCGAGTGGAAGGCTCCTGGCGGGCCACCCGCTGGGTGCGCTTGCGAACGTTCGTGCTGCTGGGTGGTGGTTAATGAGCTGTGTTTGGTCTGCTTCTCGCCAGCGCTGCTCAGATGCCACCCTGTATCTGTATTTTGAGCCACGGCTGGTGGAAGTTCTACTTGTGAGCATTTTGTTTTCTTGTCAGTGCTGTTTTCAGAGTTTGTGGAAAAGGGCGATCGACTTCTTGGAGTGCACGCAGTCCTCGCGAGTAAACAAGCTCGTGGGCACCGCCGTGCCATTGGTGCTTTCAATTTAAGAGCTAATGCTCCGATTGGCTCTAAGAAGCTCATTCCTGATTGGTCACTAAAATGGTCCCCAGAATGCTGCGGAAATTGATTTAAGGAGTCGATTTGGCTCCAAAACGGGAGACTTGGGCAGGGACTCTTGGTGGGAAGGCGGAGTCGCGAGAGTACGGACAGGGCCATGCTTTGCGCTGGCCACATTCCGAAGAAAGAGTCGCCACTACATGTACGCGAGTTAGGTCGGTCAGGCAGGACAGAGCTTCGAAGGGGCGAGCTTTGGCCTGATTGTTCTTGATGCTAGTGACCACCCTGGTCGATGAGTATAAGTGCAGATAGTTTGTAAATAAACTCAGCTATATGTTTTTGCCAAGAAGTTCGTCTACGCCTCATCTTCCTCCTACGACGTGTCGCACCCAAACGGGCCACCAAAACCGTCGAGCAGGACTAGAGTCTAACTTGCGCAGTCGACAGAATTGGGCGGCGGCTTTCTGCGGAGGGTGAGCGACTTCAGCGACAAGTAACAGAAGATTTATGCTGGTCCAACATCTGCGAAGAACATCCAGGATCTGCTCCTTCAAGCGAAGTGGGTTACAAAGGAATATCCTCAGAGGGCGACTCTCAGCGGAAGGCCTGAACGGCCAACTCCAAGCGACCAGGTTCGAAGCCACGAAGTTGACCGGGCTGACGTTCTGACATGTGGTGAGCTGACCTGCGGACGAGAGAACTTGGCCAGACATCACTGAGTGTGCCAGGCGAAACACGGAAAGCACCAAGGCAAAGGTGGGTCTCTTCTCTGTTCATTTTCAAGTAGGGCACGGTGGTCACCACACGAGGGACAGCTCAGACAGAAGACGGGATTGCGAGCCAAAGTGCTGGCCAGGAGTCCGTATGTAACAGACAAAACTGAAGGATATTCAGTATTACAGGAAAATGATTGTGCTACGAGTCCACCAATTCACAATTTCCCGCCGATCGAGACAAAAAGCAGTAATGCCGTCCTTTTAAGTCAGATCGACATAAAAAAAATTGGAGCTCGAAATTGAGCTCCAGAGACTCACATAGAAGGGCCAGAGCAACAGCGAGCTGGGAGTTCGAAATAGTAAGAGTAGATATGCCGAAAAGTTGAGGGCGGTCCTTGCTCCCATGTCAGCGTCCCATCAGCTGGTGCCCACTTGGTTTATTTATTTAGGACGCTAAATGTGCCGCACGGCATAAAAGGTGATGCCATTAATGTACGTTATTACGTTAATACGTTACAAAAAGGCATAGAGTCGAGTAAGATGTAAAAAGTCACATAATCCTCGGGCATAAATGTTTTTAGTTATCCACAAGGTGAAATTGTAGACATTGTTTGAGGACAGGCCTGCCTCTTGCAGAACGCGAGCGCGCACCAGCGAAGTTCCTGGGCAAGTCCACAATAGGTGGTGAACAGTGGTGTCAGAAGCGGGTGTGTCGCAGTGAGGGCATTTTTCTGGCGCAGGAATCTTCTCACTTTGCCACTGGTGGTGAACTGCAGGCGTAACGGCCACTCCGACACGCAGCCGCCTCAGAGAGACCTCCTCCATCCGTGATAAGTTGGGAGGAAGAGGGTGTGTACACGGGGGAATAAGAGCACGTGTACGCCGCCTGAGAGAGGCTGAAGATGTTAAATGTGTCAGAAGTGGATCTGGTGGCAAAGAGGCAGGAGGTGTTTGCGGTACGTCCGCTAGACGAGATGACATGTCAGATGCGATGCTATCGACATCTGGGCGTGCTTGAAGCCAGTGTATGAGTATAGGGACTGGGTAAGATTTGCAAGCAGCATGTATGTCCTGGGAAACCCGAAGGGTACCATGCACTTTCTTTAGGTGTTTGAGAGCTTCTTGGGAATGAGTGAATAGGTGTACCTGCTTATAAGGAGGGTCGTCAGGTAAAGCTGCTATGGCATTTAAGATCGCTTGGAGCTCCAAGGGAAGAGGTGATGAATTTTCAGTACAGTAGGTCTGGCGGCTGTAGAGTTGAGGGTGTGTCGGGCTTATAAAAACAGTTGATCCCCCCGTTGAGGTTATGACGACATCTGTGTACAGGATGCAGTCATCATGTTGGGTAGAAAAAGTTGATGGTAATGGCGGAGAGAACTCCGACTTCTTATGACAAGCTGGCTTGTTTGATGTAATGTGACAGTAGTCCCATGGAGGTGGTTGAGGCTCGAACATTGGACGAAGAGAAACTTTCCGTGCTCTGTTGGTTTGTCGCTGGGTAATTAAATCTTCCAGTGTGTTGAGCTGCGCATACTCCTGCAGCAGACAAATAGGAGTTGCTCGGGGTAGACCAGTAATGACTCGCATGGCTTCGTGGTTGAGTGCTTCGAGTGTAGACCACTGTCGTTTCGTAAGTTGGTGAAACTGAGCCTGGTATAGGAGCCGAGGTTGAAAGACAGCACGATTAAGTTGACGAGCTGTATCGGAGCGGGCACCTCCAGAGCGATTGGCTATACTGCGGATGAGGCCAAGTGTGTTTATAGCACTCTTGCGCATAGCTGATAACCAAGCCGTGCCTTTGCCTGAAGAATGAACATGCAGGCCCAATACATTGGTATGTTCCACTTCAGGAAGAGGCGCGTTGTCAATAGTGAGCACGAACGGAGTGGCTTTGAAAATACGGCGGCCAGCTTTATTGCCCACATGAACGTAACAGGATTTGGAGAGGTTGAGGGAGACTCTCTGCAAAATGCCCTCAATCTTCTACACAACTTTCTTGCCACTTGGTTTAAAAAAGGGCAGTATGCTGGAGAGCTGCGCAGTTCCGGACGATCTCCGCGGGAGTATATTATTGCCATTGTTGAATGAGCAGAGCCGCGCGCTCATAACAGACAAAGCGGACGACAAGCTACTGCCGTATGAGGAAACCAAAACGTTCGTGCTGGCGGAACTAAAGTTGACACCATAGGAATAATAACGCAGGTTTTTCTGAGGCAGAAAGGGCAATGAAACCTGCAGTCGATTCGCTGCCAGGTTGCAAGTTCTCCTGGAGTATTACTTCATCAGCAGGAAGATAAAATTGTTAAAAGAGTTGCGTAAGTTGCTCATTTCTGACCCGCGGAAAGAGCTCATGAACGATGGTCTGAGGACCTACGTGCTGCAGAACGAATCCGGAGAATGGTTTATACCCGCACGGTTAGTGGAACTAGCTGAAAAATATGAGGATCGCAAAAGGAGCCCCGCCGAATAGGGCAAGGAAGGGCACATACCCAAAAAGGGGATAAGCTGAGGCGACCAGACCTGAAAAACACTTGTATTCGGCCTGCACCCAAATGTTTCTATTGCAATCACCCAGGCCACTACCAACGGAATTGCCCAAAAACTAACTCCAAAGAGTGGGATACGCAGGTGGTATCTAAAAGGTCACCACTGTAAAAACTAAGTGCTAGGGCAGCGTGCAACAGCGTACCAACATGTGACGTATACATAGTGAGTGAGGCGGTGGGAGTTATGAAAATAACATGGGTGGAGCTGCTTGCGGAAGGAACGCCTTTCAAGGCCGGTCTAAGGGGCAGAAATCACCATCCTTAGGAGAAGAGTTGTCCCACAGAAGAACCTATCAGGGGGTGCCGGCAATATATGGCTCAAAATGCGCGTTTGGACATAATGTCATAGCTTACCTAATCTACGTACACTTGACTTTGTCGAGGCCGACACAGGATGACAGTGAAAATCCCCCTGTGCTCACCCTGCGTGCAGCAACTGAGGAGCTGGCGCAGGAAGCCTTGTTAACGCTCGAGACATTTCAGGAGCTCAAGCAAGTTCAGAGTGAAGCTCAACAGCTTGCAATACGAAGAGTAAAAACAGAGATCGAACTCTTCGTACATGAAGCCATACAGGAAGTAGTACCCGTCCGAGGGGATGACCAGGAGCAGAGACATGCGTGTTCTGCACTTGCGGTAGATATTAAGAAAATGGTAGAGCAACGGACACCAATTGAAGGGGAAGGACTCGATAAGGCTTTTGCCAAACAGCAATAGGTAGACACTGGTAGCCAACATGTTTCGCCGGGGACCGAACGGGTGGGGTTCCACCAATGCCAGTTTATTCTTGCACTTTGCTGTGAACTGGTGCTTGAATTTGTTCACCTCTTTTTGTTTGCGACTTGGTAATCTTTGTGCTCTTGGCCCATGTATGCAGTATATCGTTTGTATATTTGTGTTGCTTGCAGGGGCCCTTTCGCTGAGCCATGCTTACGTTGTGCGTACGCCTGATTCGTTTTTTTGTGTTCGCTGTTTTGCTGTCGGTGCGCAACTTTTATGAATCGTTTACTCTCTAGGCGTTGGCTAATGACAGCGCAGAGAATTTGGTGTGCGCGTACACCAAATGTACCCACACCAATCTTGGTGGGGAGGAGTTGAGCTTGCGGGCCGCCGGCCAGTGGGCCATCCACATCTCACCCCGGGCGCCGCTGACATGGTCCTTGTCTTCAGGTTTTTAAGCAGCTCGTCGCGCGGCCCCCGCCCCGGCGACGGTCGCCCGGCGATTCTGAAACAAACAGAGCAAATGTTTCTGGGAGAGGGCTGCCGAGCTATGTGTCGAAGTAAGCTCTGAGGACGGTTGAGGAGTGAACCTCGCGTGGAAGGCTACTGGCGGGCCACCCGCTAGGTGCACGTGCGAACGGTCATGCTGCTTGATGGTGGTTAATGAGCTGTGTTTGCTCTGCTTCTGACCAGCGTGGGTCAGATGCCACCCTGTATCTGTATTTTGAGCCACGGCTGGTGGAAGTTGTACTTGTGTGTATTTTGTTTTCTTGTCAGTGTTCTCGGAATTTGTGGAAAAGCGCGATCGACTTCTTCGAGTACACGCAGTCCTCGCTAGTAAACAAGCTCGTGGGCACCGCCGTGCCATTGGTGCTTTCAATTTAAGAGCTAATGCTACGATTGGCTCTAAGAAGCTCATTCCTGATTGGTCGCTAAAATGGTCCCAAGAATGCTGTGGGAACTGATTTAAGGGGGCGTTTTGGAGCCAAACGATGAGACTTGGGCAGGGACTCTTGGTGGAGAGTCGGAGTCGCGAGAGCACGGACAGGCCCAAGGTTTGCGCTAGGCACGTTCCGAAGAACGAGGATCCGCAACGAGTAGCGCGAGTTAAGTTTGTCAGGCAGCACAGCGTTTCGTATGGCCGAGCTTTGGCCTGACGCTCCCGATCGTTCTTGATGCTAGCGACTACGCCGGTCGATGTGTGGAAATAGTTTGTAAATAAAACCAGCTGTACGTTTCTGCCGAGCAGTTCGTCTACGCCCCATCTTCCTCCTGCAAAGTGTCGCGCCCAAATGGACCCGCCACCTCCACCGGGGAGGACTCGAGTCTAAATACATGGGAGAGGCCTTTGCCCTGCATGGTTGTAGTCAAGCTGATGATGACACTCCTTTGAGGAACACCTGACGATACCGGAACAGGTGAAGAACATCAGTCATCAACCTCTAGAAATAGTGTTCGTTGGCTGAAATAGGCGGCAATATCGTTAAAAGAGGCTGAAGGGTATCGATAGTTTTAATCTTGAGAAGATATTTACTGCGCGGAGCCATGTCAAATATTTTATGAATTGAGAAGCAATTGCACCTACTACTCTCCCTGCTTATATTGGGTGTATTTCTTTATCACCTGGTTGATGTTGTGTGTATGGTGTGCTGTCGAGTATCATTTCGGAAGCCAGCCTGATCCTTTTGTTTAGTGAAGTCTAAGGCTTCTCTAATTGGGTTAGTGATTACCTTACTAAATATACTAAATATTTTTTCAACAGCGGAGAGAAAGTTGATGAGTTTGCTTTTTCTTCAGCGTGAAACATCCTCTTTCGCTTGGCTTGAGATAACGTTAGCATTCTTCTAAGATTACGGTGCGCTCGATGTCGTAAAACATGGCTCATGAAGCGTGGCCACTTTTCATTACACAATGACTCCACCATCCTTCATCAGCCCTCATCTACAGCTACCTCGCATGGTTTTCTTGCACCGTTATATTCTTTTGTAAGGTTTGCGTTTCGCATCTTGTGCTTGCAAGAAAAAAGCCGGCACCGGCAATGTCTGTGACGAAGTAAGAATAAATGCAACTATTTCAGTGTACGTCGCAATAACTCCGTTCTTTGCAAGTGCCAAATGCACTCTATACACCTCTATGCACTCTGTGCATATATATAGAGGGCACTTTTCCATATAAATCTTAAGGGTGCTGAGAACTAACTGCCTACCGCGTCTCCTCTCCTCTGCTGCGCCATGGCCTTGCGCTACCTGTTTCATGATACGAAACAACGAAGCACAAATTTCAAATTATTGAACGAGGTGCCTACTTTAATTCCTCCTACTCGAACAGTTTTTTGAGCCGCTCTTTGAATAAATCTCAGCGCATTAGTTTCGCGTCCATGTTGCATCACCTTTAGGTAGCTATAAGCGATCGTTGGAACACAAAATTGGGATGAGGCCACTATACTAAACATCCTGTGCAGCTGGCTGCTCTCATGTGGTTTAAATGACAGGACACACTGCTGGTAATGATGCTTGAGAGTTAAAAATGAACTCGATGCTCATTGCTTTTGAAACTGGCAATATCATTGGAAAATGGCAATGCTGCACTACGAATACCAATTTTTGCAAATGAAAACAAAAAAACTGTGTCGTCACAGAACACCTACAAAGATATCTTGGGCCGCATTTTATAAGCAGAAATTATTCATTTTTCATATCGAATCCATTTGGTCCTCCGGCATAGGTCATTGTTGTTCGTTGACGTAGCTTCGGCATGCAAGCGTCCGTGGGAAGGGACCGGACCATTACCTTATTCGCCATCGGACCTCGCCATTGGCTGCATATCGCTGGCAATAATTAACCAGCGCATGCTACGAGTGCTAAAAGGTAGCAGTCAAAGTGGGGACCGCTGCCTTGTGGCTTCAGTGACTTCCGTTTAATGCTGCCGGCACGCTGAGGTGATTAGAAACTTCATGTAAGAGGATATCCATTTTAAGGGATTCATATACAATACGGTGCCAGCTGACTCTTCGAGGTAATCAACTTACAAACTTCCATCAAAAGTAAAACTGCAGGACAATCAAGGCCATGATGCGAGAAAGCTGGGATAGGAGTTTAATTGACACTCGATGATTAACTTGACACGTTTAGTCTAATACATCTTTTTTACTATAAGCCGAGGCTTGACACACGCGACAGAGTTTTTCTTGAAGGTAGGGCGGAGAGGTAACTGGTTGGTGGTGCTTCTCGACAGCAGCTGACTTTCCCACTGCGTCTTCGATTTCGCCGTCGCTTTTTCGTGCTGTTCCTGTCTGGCCTTCTAATGAGAGGAGGTCATGTGGAGGGCGGCGCTTCTAGGCGTTATTGACGGACGGACGGACGGACGGACGGACGTATGGATGGACGGACGGACGGACGTATGGATGGATGGATGGATGGATGGATGGATGGATGGATGGATGGATGGATGGATGGATGGATGGATGGATGGATGGATGGATGGATGGATGGATGGATGGATGGATGGATGGATGGATGGATGGATGGATGGATGGATGGATGGATGGATGGATGGATGGATGGATGGATGGATGGATGGATGGATGGATGGATGGATGGATGGATGGATGGATGGATGGATGGATGGATGGATGGATGGATGGATGGATGGATGGATGGATGGATGGATGGATGGATGGATGGATGGATGGATGGATGGATGGATGGATGGATGGATGGATGGATGGATGGATGGATGGATGGATGGATGGATGGATGGATGGATGGATGGATGGATGGATGGATGGATGGATGGATGGATGGATGGATGGATGGATGGATGGATGGATGGATGGATGGATGGATGGATGGATGGATGGATGGATGGATGGATGGATGGATGGATGGATGGATGGATGGATGGATGGATGGATGGATGGATGGATGGATGGATGGGTAAGTGGGTGGGTGGTTGGATGGATGGATGGAAGAATCCATCTATCCGTCCGTCCATGGATGGATGGATGGATGGCACTTCTGGAGGGTAAAGGTGGGCAGGGGTAGGGCGGGCAGGTGGATCGAGGCTGGCGGGGTCAGGGTGGCTATCCTCCTAGCTTGGTGACGCTGTGTAGAAGTGGCTAGAAATTGGAGGCTTCATTCTCTGGACTTTGCACAGACAAAGCCAGCAGCCAGCATTTTCGCGAAGCTCCATTGGTACTGCAATGACAGTAAAATTTCAAAGCGGCGGCTGAAAGGCACTGTGATGACCCTGCTTTTACCATGTTTCCCTTGGCCACAGAAAGCCTCAATCACCCAATTAACCGACGCCTGGCAAGGTCCGGGGGATCGCCACCTACGTAGAGCCCCCTTGTGACCAGCGCCCGGAGGTTTCCGCCTCTGGGAAGAACGACAAGGCCAGCACGAGTTCGCCTTCCCAGACAAGGCATGCCAACGGCTAGTGCACTCCGTGACATACAATGGCCCTGGCGGGGGAGACCAGTTACACCCCCCCCTCTTCGGGAGCCCACCTACGAGTGAACCTGCTGCAGCTGTGGTTGCGCCGACCACCCATGCCCTTGCTATGACACCCTCCATGCTGGCGTTCCTGGAAGCTCGTGGTGGCTTTTCGCACCGGCCTGTGTACGCGCGGGACACTTTACATAGGCACTGAGCGCCTAGTGCTCTACACAAATAAATAAATACCAATGAAAAATCAGCCACCTCCTGCAACAATGCAGGGTATGTTCCTGGGCTAGTTGGTAGTTGTCGAACATCATGAAATCGCAGCGCAGGCAGACAAAGACAGACAGAGAACGCACATACACAGAGTGTGTTTTCAGCTCAATTGTGTGTGTGTTCTCTTTGTGTCCTTGTCTGCCAGCGCTGCGATTTGATGATGTTCCTGCAACAAACGTTGATACCAATCGGTTTTTGCGACAATATTCAAAGCGAGCGGCCACGACGTGCCCTGCTATGTCGCGGGAAACTGCGGGAACTTGAGGACCATCGTACTGAAGACCGCCCGACTTTTTTGTTCATTGTATTCCCCCACCAACGTCTTTCACTCTCTACCGTCTATTTCACTGCTCCACTATAAAATAATATGAATATATTTGTTGATTTTCTTTAACCTTCCTGTCTGATCATTTTTCATGAGGGGAAACCACTGTGGACCCGGCCCACAACAGTGCTTCAATGCCTGCGGTGACAGCAATGAAGTCGCCAATGTGCAGCAGCCCCACAAAAAAAAAAGACAATGGCCTTAACAAAATAAGCGCAGTACTGCACCCACAACTTGCATGGGCTAGGCCAGATTATGATCTGCGTCACCTGGGTGATATGTTATGCTCCCCTCACAGTCTGACCACGATAAACGAGAGCGTATTTTGTGCATTCCTTGTACCAAATTTTTAACCGCAAGCAAAAAATACACGCTGTATAAAAATTCTAGTTTCGGATGATGAGCGCTGGCTGGCTTCGTGTTGTGCTTTTGCGAGTAATGATAATGTGATTTATATGCTTTTCCCCAAATCAAATATTTTTTTTATGTGTCTCTCAGAGGCGGCTTCCACTTTCCGACAGCGTACTTAAGGATTTCGCCATATTTCACGGGAAGGTTCGCGCGCGCACTTATTTGCATGCGACGACCATTACTCTGCTTGCGAGTTCCAGCTGCTCGTTTACGACGCGCGTCTTTCGTCCGAGTCGCTGCACGATCATTCACGCAAGTCGCGTAAGATTCACTGGCGCATAGAAAATTCGGTACTGGGTACAATACACCAGCTCACCCTTCGGTGGCCCCCATATGAGAGAACTGCTTCTCGGCACGACTCACCATCAGCATACGCAGCTTAGGTCTATGCGCCACTCCTCCTCTCCGTCCAATGAATGTGTAGACAGCACCGACTACTACGCACAGACCTTCGCTGTAGGTGTTGCTACTCTTGAATCGCATTCACTGAGAGCTCGCGGAAGAACGCTGGGCTCCCTGGGAGCGAGCAAACTCACCGAGCACGACGAGCTCGAAGAGCTTCTGGGCGCTACCAGCCTCGTTGGTGGCGCGACAGACGTAGACGCCCGCGTCGCGCTCGGCCATTGCAGTTGCGAAGTAGAGCTCGCGGTAGCCGTCGCCCCGCTCGTCCGAAGGCCACGAGACACCGTCGCGCAGAAAGGTTGCCGAGGGCGCGGGAGTGCCCTCCGCGCGGCAGCTGAGCGTCACCTCTTGGCCCTCCACTACGCGCACCACCTCCCGCGGAGGCCCTTGGATCTGTGGGGGAACTGCGGGGAAATGCGGGCAAAAGAACATATTCCAAGGAATCACAAGTCGTTCGTGAGCTCCTCCAAGATGACATAAGGTATTCGTTAGCGCCCACAGGGTAACTTGATAAGGTTTGCAAATAACTACAGATTAGCCCGACCGAATACTTGCTTCGTCATCGATTTGGCACGGGAAGTCCCGAAAGTGCACATGGGTTATGAAAGAGACCGCAGTAAAGGACTTCATTTGGTGTCCTTGGGCTCCTTAAACGCGCACTGATATTGCACAGCCAGGAGGCGGGCTTTTTTTGCGTTCATAGAAAGCCGGACGCGCTTGTCGGCTGCTGCACCCGCCACTTAAGCCTCAGCACCCGCATGCCAAAGCCACTGAGCTACCGCAGCGGGTTCGCAATCAATTGCGGAATATCAATCATGCTTAGGCGGCCGTTTACTTTTCTTGAATGCGTGGCGGAAACAGCTACGTTAAACGTGCATGCGTGAGACGCCGAGTCTACTGCCAGCAGGGTGGCTTCCAAAAACTTCAGGTACTCGCAGAGATCCATGGTATATGGGGAGCGCAAAAACGGCACACGGGACAAAGAAAGACGGACAACATAGGCGCTACACTCGACTCGCCCAAGTTTCCGCTCTTGTGAACTCGCAGAGAGTTGTTATTCATCTATGCTTATTGCGCCCTACTCACAACAAACTAGTCCCTGTCATAGCTTTACCACAACTTATTCACGGCCTGCGGCAAGAGTTTCAATCGACAGAACTAGTCTCCTATGGCATTTCTCGTCCCAGCATGCGAGGATGGCTTCTTACCGGGCCGCCAGCCGCAATACCAGCCGCTGCAGTAGCGCAGTCTCTCCGAACCACACTGTTTCCAACGCAAAGAGGTGCGACCACGCCCGCACGAAGATCTCGCAATCCCGCTTGGTACGCTGGTTACATACCTCACATTCGTTTAGCGTTGCCTTGTGTACAGTTGGCGTGCAATAGGAAGAGCCGGTTTTTTCTATGAGGGGAATGATACAGCCTGCTGAGTCAAAGGTGCCCACGTTATATGTTGCTGAATAGGATGCAGCGATGGAGTAGAGGTAGGGCTCACGCCTCTCGTGCGAGAGAACCACGATTTAAATCGCGCATTCAAAGCATTTCTCCGCTGGTTAAAAAATAAATCCGAGTGTCGATGGAATTCAGTCACCACGCCTGTGGCGCAGCCTATCCCTGGCGGCCAGAGCAGACCGTGCACCCTTTCATCAAAACAAACTTGCTAAGCCTAGTGTTGTGCTTGGCCGCAATCTGCTGTAGCCTGCTCGTGTAGATAGGCATGAGAGCGCAAATTTTAACTTCCAAACGTGAATGGTTACGCGTACTGTATTCTCGACATTACGGCAAATGCGGTTAAATTGGAATACATCGCGATGGAAGATTCCCAGAAAGAATAGGTACCGCATTTTTTCTTTAATCTTCATTGTCACATCAAAATAGCGAGCGTGCGTTGTTATCACGCCTCCGCGTTGAAATGCAGGCGAACATGCGGTAGACCAAGAACCCGTGTATCTAAATTGAGAAACAGTTGCGAGATTTACAAAAGTTCTCAAAATCAGTTCAGCGCAACCGAACCAGGATAAATATGCACTATTAGCGCATTCGCAACACCTTCTTGCGCTGCGCTGAATAGGGTCAGCTGAGATCTTTGAATCACTAAGCCTAGAATCGAGAAGGGCGAAGATACCAAAAGGAGTTAGAACGCAGGGGCATACAGTTGGGGGTGCGGGAGAGGCAGATGAGATTAAGTAGTTGGTGGGAATGGGTGCCCGCGACTGGCAAAGTGCGGGGTGAACTGGAGGGATATGGGCGAAGTCAGGCAGATGATAATAATGATGTTCGTACGAACGACATCGACGAGCTTCTGATCGACAGCGGCGCTTTCGCTGTCATGCCATCGGCCGTACCGTCACCGGCCAGCTGATGGCGGCGTCGAATCGCCGCCCGATATTGTTTGAGCAGAAGCAGTACGGGTATCGAGCATTGTGAGACGCAATGTCGTTCTGCGACTACTCACGTAGGACGATGACGCGGAAGCGGCGCTCCGTGCTACCGGCTGCGTTGCTGGCCACGCACTTGTAGACGCCGTCGTGGATCAGCTTGGCCGCCGCCACTCGCAGATCGTCCTGCTGGGCCGAGAACGTGATGCCCAAGTGGCCGACCGCGGCGTCCACTAGGCGGCCGTCCTTGTACCACTCGAGCTGGGTGGAAATCCACAGTGGTGACTTTTCAAGCCTGGGGTGCCTTTTGTGTCCCGTGTGTCGTAGACGGTGTGGGCAGGACATTATTTTTCTTATGTACTACTTACTAACCACTATAAGAAGTATTTGTGCTAGGCCGTGTGCGCTCGTTTTCACATTTCAGAGGAGACGCTGCCACGAAGCCTGCGCAGTGAAAAGCGGAGTGTGATGAAATCTAGGGTTTGACGGAAATTCGTCCGGTCGGGTATGTTCTTGGCGGAAATTCTTTATGTGCCGACCAATCGTCTAAAAAATGACGTTTCAGCCCTGGCTTACGGGGGCGTTGTTCAGAATGAAAGAAAAGAATGAAGGTAGGTTATATGGCAATCAGTGTATTCTGGAAGGACACGCCCACTGACATGTACCTCAATTTCAGTTCCGTACACTGACCTGTCACAAGAAGTCCGTTGTCGGCTCACTTGTCCGCAGATAAGAAAACCTCTGCTCTACGCCGGAAGAGAAAGCTACAGATCTGGATACCGTTCGCCCCGACCTGATGTCTTCGGGTTATTCCAGTTCCTTCATACGAAAATCAGAGAATCGCCTAGCTCACCGGCCGCTAACAGCAACCCCAGCACGAGAAGAAAAGGATTCCGATACCCTACTTCCCCGGAGTAAGTGAAAGCTTATCCCGCATATAACAATTGTACGAAGTCGACGTCGCACATGTACCCACGCGGAAGCTCCGACATGTGATGGCTGCTGTGAAAGACAAGGTAAAGAAGGAGAAATTCCCGGGCATCGTGTATAGTATTCCCTGCGCTGATTCTGAGCATGTCTGCATTAGTGAAACAGGCGATTTGCGGAAAATATTGCCGCAGCACCCCAATGATGTCAAGCATAAGCGCATGGCAACCAACGCACTGGCTGATCATGATGTCTCCGAGGGCCATGACATCGACTGGGATGACATGAAGATAATTGGAAAACGAAAGAGCAAGATGAGAAGGCTTTACATGGAATCTTTTTATATTCAGACGACGGCAAACACGCTTAATCGCAACAAAGGCAACCTACCACCGATATACTCCCGCTGCTTACGTCATATCATGAAACCTATATAACCTACCTTCATTATTTTCTTTCATTATGAGCAAGGCCCCCATAAGCCGGGGCCGAAACGTCGTTTTTTAAACTATTGGTCGCCGCTTGAAGAATTTCCGCCACAAAGTTGAGTGCGCAACCACAGTTAAGTTTTAGACAGCGTCAAGCCTATCCCAGCTGGCTGCCTTCATGCCCCGTATATAGTTAGCGCTTCGCCCGTTAAAAAAATAATTCAACGTTGTGCTCAATTAGAGAAAGCGATAAGCTATGCTGTCGTAACCTTAAAATTTTCCATCTTGACCAAGGTTCAAGGACAATGTCGAGTCAGAACGAACCAAACAAGCTTGAGTGGGCTTTGTGCGTATCTGGATTTTACCTTCAACGCCCTCAACAGATTTTACCGTCAATGTTGAATAGCTGAGGACAATCGCTTATACATGAGGCTCGCGTCTTCTAAGGATATCACCATAAACGGCGAGTGTTAGGTGGGGCTGAACGTTGTTTATAAACAAGGCAGGTGAGTGCTGGTCGCCATTTTGCACCTATTGACTGAGTTTGGTTGCTGACCGCCCCAAACTCGTGACTGCATACTTGTACTGTGTGCTCAAAATTATTATCTCTAGATGGAAATTTATACTTGGTCGACTTACGAAGAATGTTTTTATGATGGAAAGAACTCTTCTGGGTGTGGCGGACGGCAGTCTTACTAATGACTAATATGTCAGCAGCCAAGCGACATACGTGATCTTTGAGACGCGCAAACCTTTTGACAAACTGTGACTGGAATGATGGCTCCTTGCCACAGCAACTATCTGCTGTTAGCGAAAAATTCGACACGTTGGCTGCAAAGTGCAATTCTCGAATCATCACGTAGTGATGACGGCAATAGGGAGAGCTGGTAGACTGCGAAAAGGATTCCAAACAAAACACTTTGTTAGGCTAACTTGCGCCCCAAAATAACTTAATTACTCGGCGCCGTTGCAGCAACAAGCGTGCTCGCTGGTCGTTGAACAGGATGACCGCCGCTCTCGGCAGTTCTCAATTCGAGACTGGTAGCGAACTTCACGGAACTTACCACGGAACTTCAGGGAAAGTTACCACAACAGTCTGGTACAACGTAGGATCTCCTCCGCCTGGATGCGATTGATCAAGATAAATATGGTCGCGTCTTGCATCAAAAAGCGAAAAAGCCGCATGCCGGCAGCTTTCAAGAATGAACAAACAAACAGTGGAAACGTTCGCGGCGTCACTATCCCCTAAAACAAGCATCGACCCGATGCTTTAGAACAAATAAGGAGACAAGAAACATATAAGGTGACTAGAAAACACTGTGCACAATAAACACCGATAGTGGAAAACAGCGTACTGTAGCGCGCATAATAGGCATTTAGACGGACGAGCTGAACAACTTCTGGTCGTGCGCGGCGTCGCTGTGATGTAGTCATTTCCTCACGGAAAACTTCGTAGTCCAGTTCACCTAGCCGACGAAAAACCTTGTACGGGCCGAAAAAGCGGGCAAAAATGCTTTACTCAATCCGCGCCGGCGAATGGGGATCGAAAACCATACTCGGTCTCCTGGCTTGTATTCCGCGTTGCGTCTTCGTAAATTGTTGCGTCTCGCGTCGGTCCGCCGCTGTTACTTAATCCGTAATCGGGCAAGTCTTCGGGCTTCTTCTGCACATTTAACATAGGCGGCGACGACGACGTTATCTTCTTCGGTAACTTTGGGTAGCTGGTCGTCTAGCGTCTAGCGTCGTGGCCTCCTTGCCATACAAAAATGTCCTATGGCCGGCTATAGAATTTTGGCCTAAATAGCTATAGACCTTTCCTATTTCTGTCTATAGCTGTCTATACAGGCTGATATATTTTTCTATAGAGAGCTTAAGACAATTGTATGGTTCCAAAGCTATAGCTTTAGTGGCATAGATTTTTCAATAGCTGTCAATAAGCACCTCTGTGAGTGCTTATAGACGTTCATAAAAGGCCATAGACAGACATAGCTTTTTCCACAGACGCCCATAGGACTTTTTTGTATGGGTTGTCATGGGCGAGCCTAAAAGGTGTCATCTGGGCGGTCTGCTGGACTTCGGTGTTGTAGGCAAAGACGACGTAAAGCAGGATGACAACACAGGTCTTGTATTCAGCATCGACATATATGGTGCGCATGTCAGCGATCGTTTTGTTCAGGCGCTCGGTCAGCCCGTTGGTCTGTGGATGGTATGCAGTTGTCCTCCGGTGGCTGGTTTGGCTGTAACGCAAGATGGCTTGCAAAGTTGCGCCCTGAATGCTGTTCTGTCCGTGATGAGCACATCGGGGGTGCCGTGTCGCAGAAGAATGCACTCGACAAAAAATTTGGCGACTTCTGCTGCTGTTCTGTTCGGTAGGGCTTTCGCTTTGGTGTAGCGGATCCGGTAGTCGCTCGCTGTGGGTTATTTCTCGATATTGACTTCAGGAAAAAGCCACGCAGGTCTATGCCGCTGAAAGGGCCTTGAGAAGGGTTCAATAACGTTCAGAAATTCTGCTGGTTTGGTGGGAGGGGTCTCTCGTCGCTGACAATCTCGGCATGCCTTCACATAATAATGTCCTGCATCGACGAACAATCGGAGCCAGAAATATTATCTTGAATGCGGCGGAGAGTACGAAAAAACTTGAGATCTCTTGCGGTCGACTCGTCGTGTGAAGCCTGTGGAACTTCTTCACGAAGACTTGCAGGTACAGCAAGAAGGTAGGCTGTTTTGTTCGCTGCGAAGTTCTTTTTGACGAGGACATCATTCTGTACATAGAAGGAAGATGATACTCGCTTGAATGAGAAGGGGGTGAAGAAATCTTGCCATCCATGTACTCGATAAGGTGCTTTAAGGTCAAGGTACGAGCGTTGATGATGTGCAAAAGAGCTGGGGCTGAGGGATTCCAGAAAGGCGTCTTCATCGTCGTCCGGCGGCGGAACATCTACAGGGGCTCCTGACAGGCAGCCGGCGTCAGTGTGCTTGCGTTCGGAATTGTAAACGATGGTGTCGTCTTATTCCTGAAGGCGCAGGCTCCACCGAACGTGAAGGCTGGAGGGGTCCTTCAATATGGCAAGCCAGCACAATGTGTGGTGATCGCTGACCGCCTGGAATTGTCCGTAGATATAGGGCCGGAATTTGGTTTCTTCCTCGTCACTTGTCTTTTTTTGCGCCGTTTCAAGGCGCATAATTAGTGCGTCAAGAATGTGCATAATTCAGGTGGAATGGCCTAAAGTCGTGTATAGTGCTTAAAAAGTGTGGCAAGAGTTATTACATATAAAAGACGAAGCGAGGCAGCTTCAACCACTATCCTTGCTTGAGCAAGAAGGGCAAGGCATCGGAAGCTGACGCTAAGCTACGCTTTCTCCTCACCAATGAGGATGAGCTGAGGTTACATGATATAAGGGATCTCTTGTAAAATGCCTACATGAAGTAAAAATTTTAAAACCCTATCCAATGAAAACTGCGGTCACCAGCTAAAAATAAAGGTTGCATTGGTATAATGAATGTGTACAGTTCTAGGCAGCGCTGTCCCCTTCCTGCCTCCACTCTCGGGCACATCATTAGTGCGTGAACAATTGAGATGTGGGCCCCACATCTCGCGCACTGTGGTGCCGGCGTACCCTTTAAAATATATGTGTGATGCTGGTGTGTTCTATCCTCAATGTGCAGAGAGAAACTTCTCTGAATCTTTTTTTTATCATACCTTCCAATCATTCATTTTACTGAGAGCAATTTGTTCTCTTTTTTTTTTTGCCAATCCTGTTGCCACTCTCTGCGGAGTGCAGTCCTAATATGCGGCCTGAGGTCCTCGTATGGAAGTTGGTTTATACTGGTCAGACTCTGTTCGGCAGCTGACGCAGCAAGCTTATCAGCGTTCTCATTACCATCTATTCTACAGTGACCTGGCACCCAGCATATTAAAAATTTAAGGTTCAGTATGCTTGCAGACATAAGGAAGTTCTGTAGGGAATTCATTACAGGGTTTTTATAGGGTTTCCCAGAGGACACTTAAAGAATCTGAGTAAATAACGAGGTTGCAATTTTCTTTTGCAGGATGAATCTAAGAGCGAACAGTATCTCATGACATTCTGCAGTAAATATGCTTGTGTGCCTATCCATTGATTCCGTTTCCGCGAACAGACAGCTGTGAGCTGCGCATGCAACTGACGAAGTTTTGGAGGCATCTGTGTAGACCTCTGTGCACTGATACTTTGCTACTTTGCTTGTAGAGACATGAAGGGCTCTTTTTTTGCCAGTTGGCAACCCGTGTTTGCCCACCTCACGAAAAGATGTGTCACTGTCAACTAGATGCACCACTGAGGGAGAAATTATGGCTTTAGAAGTCAACAGAATATTGGAGATTGGTATGTTCATGAATAGGGCAAGTGTGGCCACTCTAATAGGTAAAGGTGGGGTTTCACACGGTCATAACAGCAGTGTACTGGTTGGGTTGCGCAACAGCGCGTTGCATGGATGGTCAGCCTGAGATAATACCTTCTTGGCGTAGGCTATACTTGTAAACTTGCCCCGTCTTTCAAGAGACCATCTGTCCGCCTCAACGTACAAGCTGGCAATTGGGCTTGCACGGAAAGCACCATTAGCCTACCGCAAACCGAAGTGGTACACAACATCGAGCATTTTAAGGTAGTTTTTTCCTGCTGACTCGTACACTACTGCGCCGTACTCTGTACGTGATATAACTACACCAGTAAGAAGACTCAGCCGGCAGTCACGATCTGTGCCCCATGAATGGTGTGGCAGGATCTTTAGAAGGTTCAGTGTCTTCATGCATTCTATCTTATAGTGTGTGATGAATGTACGCAAGTGTGGCTTCTTTGCCTTGCTTTAATGCCACGAGAATAATCGATTAATTACAGGCTTCGGTAAAACGTCAAGCGGCACATGTAATATTAAACAGCCACATGACAGTTTCAATGGATTATTTATGCAGGTGCCTGAGCATTCCATATGTGACCTTGTCAGGGCCTGCTGCTGTTGAGTTGCCACATGTGCCTACGGCAACCTTCAACCTTTGTAAGGTAAATGGGCTATTGCATCCTCCTACAGATGGCTTTTTATTGTGAATAGGTTACTTCCCCTCAGCTAGCTTGTATAAAAAAAAGGAATATGAATAATGTGCTGAGCGAAAAGTGCATTCTAAGGGTTTGCTTATTGCATCTGCTTAGTGCTCCAATGTTTTGCAAGCAGTGCAAACAAGAGCAAGTGGATGCACACCATGCCCTTTAAGTGCATTTAGTCTACTGTACACTTTATGCGTGCCTGAGTAAGAGTTATCAGAGGAGAGAAACGCCTGCCAACTTTCTCGTTTGGATATACGTCCAGTATGACTGCCCTTTACTTTAGCACGCTTAAAGTTTATTAAGTTGTCAACCGTAAGATACCGGCGGAGTTTTGACCATGCATTTTTTTGGTTCTTCCGAGCTTACTTAAACTGTACATTCCACAATTGTCTTCAATTGTTTGCTATTTTACCATATGTCTGTGGAATGGATTTCTGTGCAGTGTCTGTAATATGCAGTGTGATCAAGGATTGGGATTCATCTGTACCTATCTCGGTTATTGGTGAACAGAGCAATGCCGAGAGCTCTCAGAACATCTTCCAATCAACAAACTGTTCTGTAAACTTCCTAGGATCATTTACTTTGGGATTTATATTTTCTCTGTATTTTAAAGAAATGGGAAAGTGGTCACTTGCAGAGAGTTCATCAATAACAGCACACTCAATGGCTGCCAAGAGCAACGAAGGGCCAATATCAAGGTCTATCTCTGTGTATGAGTTTTTTGCTATATTAAAATACATTGGCTGTTTTTTATCGAAAATACATGAGCCGGACTGCAATAAAAATTTTGTGATTAGCGCACCTTGAGAATCGCTCTTGGCACATCCCATAATGGGTGGTGTGCGGTAATATCACCAACAACAGCAATGGCTCCGGAGCTGGTCAAGAAATCTTTCAAGTTCTTCAATCGGCAGGCGATGGCCTGAATGGATATATAGAGAACATTCTTAATGGATAAAAATGCTGGGCGGAGAGTAAAAAATTATATTCACAATCTGTCATGGCGACAGAGGGCTGGCAGATCGGTGTGTGGTAAGATTAGATAATTTCACGGATTTGCTGGTTGCGGTGTCTAAAAACAATGGTTGCTCGTTCAAATACACGTGCGCACTTCTTTTTCTCCTATTTTCTTTCTCTTTATTTTTACATTCCAGGCAATATTCAGGGTGATTGATATGCCAGTCTTTAAGTGAATTCCGACGTTCAATTAGCCTCACATTAAGGCAGCGCCCCGTTTGCCCTATATGCACCGCTCCTCATGACAGCGCCAGTTTGTACACTGCGCCAACGGGGCAGGGAACAAACGGAAATGAGTGCTTAACGGTGCACCCACGTCTTTTTGTCCCGCTAGCACTTTCCCGCAGGTTCCGAACTTGTCTGCTCAATTTTTGTAATCTTAATCGGATCAGAAAAAAACAAAAGTAACGCCATAGGGACTTGCCACTTTCTTTACGCCATGCGCAATTCTGTGCACATGCGGCACAACGCCTACCTTCCGACGCTCTCTATCAGCAATTTTAGATTTGCGCCCGTTTTAGCCCATCGCACTGGCTTATCACAAGTTATGAAGGGGACGTGTGCGGGGTATGCAGCATCCTTGAGCCTGATAGCCAGCGCAGAGACGCTCTCTTACATGGAGTGAGTGCAAGACTTCGTTACGGTTGCCTTAAGACATGACGTCGCTATAGGATTTTTGATGACTTCTGAGTTCCCACAGGCGTAGTCAAGGAGAGCTTTCGGAGACCGGGGGCTGTCCAGCAAATGTGGTCTTGGCGAACGGTCAATGATTAATCTAGAAATTGAAGTGCACCATCTTTTGGCTTTTAAACTGTGAACTTCAGGCCTGAGATGTTTGCTGCGGAAACTTTCAAAGTGAGGGATGCTCCGTTTAAGTTCATAATTTAAGCAAAACACAAGGTAGTCATCGACATACCTAGAAAAGTTTTGAACGTTCCCCACCGGATTACAGTGAACGTTTCTGTCCACCTGTGCAAAAAAAAAATTTGCTCAGAAACTTTAGACACACCATTGCGCTGAACGGAGAACTTTCCCTTCCACCCAATGGGTGTTGAAGAGAGATGTAAAGACAAAATTTCCATGAAGAACTCTACTGATACATCGCACTTGGACATAAAACCGGTTTCATAATTATCATTCATTACGCAAAGCTTCGCACTTTTCATTTTGCAGCAAGAAGCGCCTTGCGTGATGCCGAGAGTTCTGTCTCTCTCACCGAAAACATGACCTAGTATTCTCGAAAACCGCTCCGACTGGTGAAGGAGAAGGCAAAGCGGTCTGTATTCAAATTTGCTTGGTATGTGAATGGGAAAATACTCGTTACGAAGAAGGAAGGGGCCCCTGCCTTTGTCATTCGGTCCGAGAGTGACCCTGCTGTACGGACTCAGTACTTTGTCCAGTAACACGCAGTATCATTATTTACTACTTCCACATCCGTGGATCAAGTGTTTGGCAAAATGTCCTTCAACGTTGTGTTTGCACTGCCTGAATTCTGCGCTGAATCTTCTTCTGAATGCACCTAGCATCTCTTAGGTCTAGGCGCGACTTTGTGCGTCAGTATCTGCGCTCTGCCCTGCGCTGTTGTGATCGCAGTCGCTGCAATTGGAAGTCAAAATCGGTGTAGTTAACGACAAGGTTAAAGGGGCAAGTGGCGTGCTCCATGGCCTCCTTAATTTTTGTTCAAGACCTCTTTGTTCAAGCGTTTGGAGTGTAATTCGGGGTCTTCGCACGTCTCCTGAACAGCGCTACCCGTTCAAATCCGTAGCGCTCCACCAAAGGCGCAGTGTGGTTGAGGTAGCCGAAGATTTCTGCGCAAGAATAACAGGTCCTCCGAATCCAGGCGCAACGCTGCACTGCAACAATGTTCCACCCTCCCGGGATTCTCGGATGGATGTACTATTCTCCATGGAAGAACTTGATGCTGCGCTGGCTTGTTGTAGAAGGTCATCATCACCAGTGCCGGATGGTGTGACGTACTCCGCACTTGCCAACGTTGGCCAAGAAGCTCGACGGGCTCTGTTGGACATTTATAACAAGTCATGGACTGCTGGCATAGTTCCTCATGATTGGAAGACCAGTCGTCTGGTTCCATTTCTTAAACCGGGGAAATCACTGCTCGACCTTTCTTCATGCCGTCCAATTGCACTCGCCAGCTGCGTCGGCAAAGTCATGGAAATAATTCTGCTCACACGCGTGGAATGGTACTTGGAGCGATATCAGATTTATCCAACCTTCATGTCTGGGTTCTGACGCGGCCGCTCTTCTATCGACAACGTGGTTGACCTTGTAACGTTGGTGCAACACAGTAAAAGTTTGAACAGATTGACCGTGGCATTGTTTTTGGATATCATGGGCGCGTACGACAATGTAACGCATCAGGCCATTTTGGACTCAATGAAAGCTGCTGAGATCGGAGGCCGCACGTTCAGCTGGATTCGCAGCTATTTATCAAAGAGGTCGTTTTTTGTCTTGACTGCGGACGGACCAACGTCCTTACACCTAAATTCGCGCGGAGTACCTCAGGGTGGAGTGCTGAGCCCAGTTCTCTTCAACCTTGCTCTCATCGGCCTGATCGACGTATTGCCACAATCTGCTCAAATCTCTGTATATGCAGATGATATCTCTATTTGGACATCAGGAGTGACCCGTCCTCAAGTTCGTGCAAGACTTCAAAAGCCGGCATCGATATTGACATGTTCGCTTGCAGGGCCTGAACATGTCGACCGAAAAGTTTTCACTTGTGGCGTTCACACGCAAAATAATGTCACGTTACACATTCGCATCAATGGCGAAGCCATTCCCTATGAGAGAAGCCACAGATTCCTTCGTGTTGTCATCGACAGGAACCTTTCGTGGAGTCCACTTATCTACGACATGAGAAAGAGACTAATTGCGATTGTCCACGTCCTCTCTTTCCTCGGGGGAAAGTCCTGGGGCACGTCAGTGCGCTCTATGCAACAACTGTACCATTCCCTATTTCGGGGCTACATGCGATACAGTCTTCCGATGTTCAGTTCCATTACAAAGACAAATATCAAGACTCTTCGAAGTGTGCAAGCGCAAGCTCTCCGTATCTGCCTTGGACTGCCTAAATGTGCATCAACAGCAGCAACTGTTCTTGTTGCCCGGGAACATCCTGTTACTACATTCATAGCTGTTGACACCATGAAAACACATATTCGGCACCTCACACGGTTTCCCTGTCATCACCTTGCAACACTCCCAATAATTAGGCCGCGTACTGCATTCGCCAAAGTCATTGATGCCCATCGCGCATATCTTCCATCGGAGTACACCCCTCCGTCAAGACCGTGCTCACCCTTATAGGCTCTTCATGAAACTCGGGTTCACCTATATATTCCTGGCATTACGAAGAAAGCTGGTGTATCATTGCCCGCTCTCATACAACTGACATTGAATCACCTGCATTCTTACCACTGTCACCGCATACATGTTTACACAGATGGATCAGTTCACTCGACGAGTTCTGCGGGGTCGGTGGTGATACCGGCCAGGTCCATCTTCATGAAAGTGAAGACGACCTATCTAACATCTTCAACTGGTGCGGAACTCGGAGCCTTACGGGTTGCGGTAGAGTTCATCAGTCAAGAACCTCCACATGACTGGACGGTTTTCACCGACTCTAAAGTAGCCCTTCAAGCCCTGCAAGCTGCGCTACGCCGCGGGTCGCAGGAACAACTTGTTACTGAGATCCGTTTACTGTACTACGGCACCGTATCCAAAGGTCATGACATCATTTTTCGATGGCTGCCAGGACACTGTGGTATTTAGGGTAATCACCAGGCCGATGCGGCTGCGCGTTCTACTCACACCGACGGACTTCCAGTGAAGATCCCAATATCAAGACCTGACGCTGCGTGTGGGCTTCGCCCTTTTTCGCTGGAGCTCACACTTTCAGCGTGGAACACGGGAGAGTTTTGCAACCTCCGCCTCAAGGCACTGGACCCTGGACTGAGCCTTCGTATTCCACGTAACTTATCACGTCGCGAAGCAACATTGTTATGCCGTTTATGGATCGGTGTTGCTTTTACCAACCACTATGCTTTCCGGATGGGGATGGCTGACAGTCCTGCCTGTGAAAGCTGTGTTTGTCAGGAGACCATCGCTCATCTTCTCTGTGGGTGCCCTGCATTTGCGAGTGCAAGACATACACTGTGTTGTGTTCTGGACCACCTCGATTCTCGCCCATTAACAGAGCAAAAGATCCTCGGTCCGTGGCCACAGCAGTCGACTGCCCTCAAGGCATACAAGGCACTCTTTGCCTACTTGAGAGCGACTGGATTGAGTGACAAATTGTGACAGCGTTGTGCGTGTGTGTGTTATGCTTTTTTCCCCTTCTCTCTTCCTCCTTTTAGTCCCCTAATTCCTATTCCCCAGTGCAGGGTAGCCAACCGGAACCCCTTTCTGGTTAACATCCCTCCCTTTCCCTCCTCCTCTTTATCTATCTATCTACTTCCACATCAAGTAAATCGCTGCTTCGATTGATATAACTTTTCCGCCTTGCATCTTAATGTCCGATCTCTACGCAACAAATATGACAAATCTTCATACTGTATGGATGATCTGCAGTACAATTTAAATGCAGTTATGTTAACTGAATCTTGGGCCGTATGCGATGCTGACTTTGTGAAACTGCCCGGATATGATCTTTGTTTTCTGAATCCGGCTTGTTTGGAAGGAGGAATTGCTATCTACGTAAAAGGCACCCTAAATTGGGATATATTGTCAGGATTCTGTATAGTGGCCTCTGACTGTTAAATGCTTTGACTAAAGATTGCTGAGAAAATGGTTTCTGTTGTTCATAGGCCACCGCCTGGTGATCCAGCTAATTCCTGACATACCTCAATAAATTTCTTGATTTTACCTCGCAAGCCCAATTTTCTGCCATTATTGGTGGTGACCTCAACATCAATACACTAGAACCTTCTTCTGCCAATAATCAGTTGAAGTTCACAATCGGTTGCAATGGCTCCGCTAACGTTATTGCTACACCCACAAGTATGACACATAGTTCCTGCAGTGTTATTCGCATTTTAAGAGTAGATATTTCTTCACTCGTTATTTCTGCTGGTGCTATCACATGTGATTGGAGTGATCATTGTGCCATTTTTATATCCGTGTCATATTTATGTACTACTCGGTGTAACCCAAGGAGTAGTGCACGGTTTTCCATACCATTGTATAACTGATGTGGCACTTGTCCCATTTCATGAGTGTGTACGCGTTGCGGACTGGAGGCGCGTTCTTGCCTGTTCTTCAAATTTTGACTCTTATGAGCTGTTTTTGAGTATGCTGGAAGATATTTAGAATAAGTGTTTTCCCTGGAAGACGAAGCTATCAAACACTAAACTCCGTAAGCCTTGGGTGACTGCTCTGCATGTGAAAATGATAACTCATAAATCCAAGCTCTTAAAACGTTTTTTGCCCACTGGAATCCTGAGCACCTAACTGCTTCTAAAAACTATCCGATCAATTTAAATAGTGAGCTGCGAAGGTCCAAATCTGCAAAGCAATCGCGTCACCTTGATAGCGGTAACGGTTTAAAAGTGTTTTGGAAACTTTTAAATCAATTATTTCCCAATATGGACAAAAATGCGCGTTTGGGTCAGCTTGTCGTCGACGGTGTGCCCTACTCTTGTTGGTCTGTGGCAGACAAATTAATTTTTGTAAAGCTTTAGAATCAGTGGATTCCTCAATGAATCTCTTGGTTTGTTCGAAATATGGGTTTTAAAAATTTTGCTTTTCATTTATCAGACAGTCAGGAAGTGTTTAGCGCAATAATTAATTTACAATCAACAAGTTGTATTGATTTTGATTGGTTACAAATAAAGCCAGTTAAGTTTGTTTCGAATTTGTAAGCGCTATACCTAAGCTATATTTTTAATCTATTACTCACACCGTGTATTTTTCTTACAAGGAAGAAGCGTGCTAAAGTGTTCATTATTTTTGAAGAGGGCGATAAAATCAAATAGACAAATTACCGGCCGATTTCAATTCCTGCTGTGTTTTCGAGGGCTGTAGAACTAGGAATGCTCAAGAGAATCAATGGCTTTTTCTCCAAACATTCCTTAATAATTGACAGTCAATTTCAGTATCGAAAGTGCAAGTCCACGGAATCTTTTGCTCTTGCAAAAGGAAATTATGTTAGAGAATATTTAAACCAAAAACTTGAAGCCCGATATTTTGTCGATTTAACCAAAGCATCCGACCTTCTTAATCATGAAGTACTACTCTGTAAACTTCAGAGCTATGGCCTCCGTGGTACTACTCCACTTTTTCGGTCAAGCATGCGTGCGCAAGTTGTTACGGTCGATAATTACAAATCTGTTTCCCTTTTGATACAATTTAGTGTCCCCCAAGGTAGCATTCTCGGTACATTTCTCTTTAATGCCTACGCAATCGGCATTGCAAGTATAGCCCATGACGTAAGTTATAGTCAGTACGCTGATGATAGACGTTTTTCCTTAGCGGCTCCTCTACCAACGAACTAGTTAAAAGAGTGAATCTGATTATTTGTGATCTCCACAAATGATCCAGACCTAATGGCTTGGTAATTAACTCCAGAAAGACTAAGGCTAGGTTTTTTCGGCCTCTTGACCTAGATATTGCTGTAAAAAACAAATTAAAGCTAGAAAATAGTGTTATTGAAATTGTGAACAAGTTTCAATCACTAGGCGTCGTTTTCGACTCTCGCATGAGATGGTCTGAACATGTAATGCACACTGAAAGCAAGCTTTCGAAATCTGTTGGCTTGCTCTCTCGATGTCGCAGTGAGTTTTCCACAAAGCATATCCACACAATTTGCCGCGCATTATTTCAATCGTACATAAATTACTGTCCCCTTGTTTGGGGCACTACATGTGAAACAGACCGAAATATAATACTCGCCCTCCAAAAGAAGGCAAATAGACTTATCGCTGGTGCGTGCTACACTGCTCATACGGGAAGGTTATATCCACAGCATAGGATTCTTCGCGTGCATGCCACGTTTGAGCTTCGCTTAGTGCATTGCCTTAGGTTCTCGCCACAATCTGTATCCGACTTTCTGAAGACTCTTTCTGCACTTAAATAAAAACGTTTCTTCACCAGAAGCAAACAAGAACGGGACGTTCTTCAAACGAGGACATTATATGGCAACCAGAGCCTTCGGTTCACTTTACCATACACGCTAAATCATCATTTTAAAAGCAACCCAGCCATTTTTACAGCACCCATGGAGGACTTATACAATATTTTTTCATGCTGCTCCGTCATTCTTTCTCTTGCCTAGGGTAGCATTATATTGAGAACTTAATTTCTTAAGCTTTAAGCGACGGAGTATTTCACACTGTTCGACGGTATTTGGTGGTTTACCGCTTTTCTTTTTATTTTGATTTCTTTCTTTTATGAGCAGGAATTTCGCTGTTCTGTGCTATGCCACGACGTGCATCATGTATATGTTTGCCTGTGAGTGTCCATATGCTCTGTTGCTCTGCCTTTGTATTTCTATATATATTTTTAACTTGCCAAACTGGGCCTCGGGCACCCTTCAAGCTGCCCTCGTAGCTTTTTGTACGAGGTCCAATTCCTGTATTTCATTGGAAGGAATAAACATTCAAGTCAAGTAGTTTATCATGGGGCATGGGGTAAACAAGTCCTCGACATCAACGTTAAAACACCCCACAGGCCCCGGTTCCTATTCCTCTAAAGGTCGAGTACAGCCTCCGAGATCGGGATGCGAAAAGGTTCCTCGACATCCAGCAACGTAGGATGTTCAGGCAGGTAAGGTGCGACCTCACGCTGGCACGTATGACGCTCAGAAAATATATACCGGAATGGGACGAAAACTTTGTGAGTCTTTGCCGTTAGGAACACTGCTAACTGAAAGCCTTTCGCCTTCCTTACGGAGCTCGATCGTCAGATTCTCGAAATTGTGCACACGCAGCCCGGAAACTGCGTCTTCCTTCACTCTACTGCAAAAACTGCCAATACAACACAATACTTCTAAATACTTCTGGATGGCCGCTCCAGCCTTCTCCCCGAAGGTGCCTTCCGGCATCATCACAAAACATCCTTCCTTGTCCGCACATATCAGTCTCAACCCTTTGGAGACAAGAAATTCAACGAGAGACAGTGTGCTCTTTAGCTTTCTTTGATGGCCTAAGATGCCGACGCATTCTTCAGCAGATCTCGACCAAACGTTGATGCGGGTGAGACCGGGTACTGACTTCGCGGCTGCCAGCTTTTCGCCAGGCTTGAGCACTGATTTGAAGCCAAATTTCGGTCTAGGTTGAACACATCCAGGTGCTCTTTCGGAACGTCTGTTCCGCCTAGGATGACGGCGTTTCTTCGCGTTTTGTTGTCCATCCTTCTTCTTGGTAGTTTCGGTATTGCGGAATTGCAGATTTTTTACATCATGAACCTTCACCAACTCGCTTAACTTTCGGCTTTAATTAGTCAATTTAACACGAGCCAGTAGTGAATTGGTCAGCCTCGGTGGACAGGAGGGAAAGGCTGAGTGCTTCAAATTAGTTGGGACGTGAAGCGGAAAGAGTTTCATAGGAAAATTTGAGGGCATTCCCTCATTCGCCATTGAAAGAGCGGCAAATGTTGAGAAGATTCTTTATAATGTGTGTGTGCGGGCTACGGTGATCCATAGTAGGCTAAACGTAAAGCGCAGCAAACACAGGGACGTAACAGAGACGACGGGCAAGCGCTTGTCCGTCGCCTTGCTTTAGTCATACGAGATCTGGCCCCGCTGAATTCTACCGACTGATCTCAGGTTCATAGCCTTTTCGCATCTATCGATTCTGCTTTCCAAATTTTGCATGTTGATATCCGCGATATTCGCAAACACTCGTGCCACTTATTAGCACTAGCAATACATTTGCGATCGTTAATGGACGCCTTCAGGCAAACCGAAATAAATTCTACGCATGACGGCTTCTCGTTATATTCAATACCCAGTTTTTGAGACCTCTGCGTACATTCAACGAGCAAAGCACGCGGGGAGGTGGGGGGATTGTGGCGGCATTTTTGAAGGATAAGCCGCCGTCCCAGCTCAGTCGAGCTGTTCCACTGCTGACTCGACAGACGCGGAGTCAATCCCAGCCGCTGTGTGCGCATTTTGTGGGCTGCGGTTGCAAGCGCATACAATATATATTGCCCACTAGAGAGTTTTAGCAAAGCAGAGACGCACTACCGTAGACGTATACCGGATTACTTGATGCCTTTTGCGCACGAGCAGTGGCACGGGCGAAGCCAGGGGGCCCACTGCGCGTGCCGGCGTACGTCTGAGATGGCCTTAAACCCTTTATTAGAGGGGTTTTTATTTACGCATATGCATGCGTACATACAGAGACAAATGCGTAAACGCGCACACAGACAAGGGCACACATACGCAGTCACAAACAGCACACGTGCACAGAGGCGCGCACAAGCACGTGCACTCAGACACGTACTCAGGCATATGCACGCATGCTTGCACACGTGAGCACCGGCGCACAGTCTATATACGCACCAGCGCAAACACTTCATCTGCTCGTTCGCTTGTTTCCGGAATAAACGCATTGGCCTATAACGGAGCACGCATGACATAAAATTTTAGAAAAACTTATCAGTCCGATATACACGAATATAACACAATCTGATTCCCTTTCGATAGGAAACAGCAAATACTCAAATAACCCGATGGAAGTAAATGTCTGAAATGGAGGCATGGCAGTAGAAAATCTTCCGCGCACTGAGTGTATTGTCAGCATTTCTCTTCTAATTTTTTACGCCAAGGGAGCGACATGACGGGTTTGAAGTGTGGGGACTCCTCCCACTACGACCCCCTTAGGGATGTCTTCTGCGTTGTGTCCTTCCGAGTTACCTTAACAAGGGTGGGCGCCGGCGTCGCAGCGACAGAAAGCAAAGTATCGATACCACTGAAAACGAACACAGGCCCCTAAGGCTACCCCGCCGCGGTGGCTCAGTGGTTAGGGCGCTCGACTACTGATCCGGAGTTCCCGGGTTCGAACCCGACCGCGGCGGCTGCGTTTTTATGGAGGAAAAACGCTAAGGCGCCCGTGTGCTGTGCGATGTCAGTGCACGTTAAAGATCCCCAGGTGGTCGAAATTATTTCGGAGCCCTCCACTACGGCACCTATTCTTCCTTTCTTCTTTCACTCCCTCCTTTATCCCTTCCCTTACGGCGCGGTTCTGGTGTCCAACGATACATGAGACAGATACTGCGCCATTTCATTTCCCTAAAAAACCAATTATTATTATTATTATTAAGGCTACCATTTCTGGGTATTGAGGGAGACTACGACACCGTTATTCGAGAGTATTTGTAAGACATACTGGACACATTCGATATGGAAGACGGAGTATAATCTTTTAAAACTTGTCTATACAAGTGCCAAAGTGGTTATAAAATGGGGGAAAAATGTATCAGAGACTAAGAGATATAGCGGGGGCTTAGGCACGGGTGTCCTCTGTCACCTTTCTCGCTCATGTTGTACCGAGAAGGGTTAGAGGCCGAACTAGACAGCAGCGGACTAGGCTTCAGCCTTGCTATTTTCAATAAAGGTGAATGGATTAAACAGTCATCACCGGGGCTAATATACGCAGACGATATAGTGCTAATGGCTGACAAGGATTATTTGCTGAGGTTGATGGACATCTGCGGTACAGAGGGAGATAGATTGTGTTTCAAGTTTAGTAAGAAAAAATCTGCAGTCATGATATTTACTGATGAGGTCGGCGAGCATAGAATACAGGAGTTCACGCTAGAAGTAGTGGATGAGTACAAGTATCTTGGGATATGGATAAAAAACTGCGCTGAGTATATGACGGAGCATGAAACATCTATCATTACTAAATGTAGTAGGAATGCAGTTGTCATGAAAAATATTGAATGGTGGAATTACAATAGATATGAAGTGGTAAGAGGGATCTGGAAAGGAGTGATGGTTCCTAGTCGGACTTTCGGTAATGCGGTCCTGTGCATGAGGCCAGATGTTCAAGCAAGGTTAGAAATCAAACAACGCGGCTTAGGGAGGCTAGCATTGGAGCACATGGCAATACATCAAATCAGGGGGTACAGGGTGATATGGGATGGGCGTCGTTCGAGAGTAGAGAAGCTAGCAGTAAGATAGCATTTCAGGAGCGATTGAGAAAAATGGAGGAAAAACAGTGGGCTACGAAAGTTTTCAGATACCTTTGCATAAGGAATGTTGACATGAAATGGAGAAAGCGAATTAGAAAACCCGCAAGCAAATATCTGGACAGCAGTAGGGGGCAAATCAGCAATTGTCGGTTAAGAAAAAGGTTAAAGAAACAGAGAGAGCTCTGTGGAAAACCGGGATGCTGAATAAATCGGCACTGAGAACACACAGAATCTTTAAGCAGGAAATTGCCAAAGAAAACATCCAAAATAATTCTAGAGGGCGCTCTTTATTGTTTTCGAGTCCTGGACTGGGGTATTGTGGACTAAGATTATGAAAAAGGCTAGGAAATTGGGCAAGTTGATATGGATGCATGATGTTCCAGCCCGAAACGAACGAGGAAAAAGAAGCACAGAACGAGTGCTCACTATGAACTGAAAAAAATTTTATTGGGACACAAAATGTGTACAAACGAAAAATAGAACAACAAAACGACATGATATGCGCAGTCCAGACCATCATTGCACCGCTGGAGCAAAAAAAAAAGAGTACGCGACACAACACCACCGATCGAAGCCTAATACTATCAAGAAAATCGAACTCTGCGTCAAGTAATAACAGTGATGGCGCACTCACACATGCATCAACTGCCTTTCTCATTCTAAAAGCCTCCATATTCTCCCGGACTGTCATATTCTTCCCGGCTGTCTCTGTGTCTCTACAAAACACTAGTTCGTTCAAAGAATAGTGTGCACTTATGACTCTTAACATGCTTTGTCAAGTGAGTCCCCGAACAGCCATCAAGTATTCTAGCATGTTCTCGCAGGCGAACGTTCAGACAGCGTCCCGTCTGACCTGTGTTATGCAGGCAACAAGATAAAGGAATGGAGTATAACACCCCGCAAGCACAATCAACTAACGGATCGGAGTGAGTCATGCCACACCCGTTTATTTTCTCCCGCGGTGTATCATGCCTCTCAAAAGCAGCACAGACTCGGCCAAGTTTGTTTCTTGCCGAAAACACCACGTCCACATTATAACGGCGGGCAACTTTGTTAAGGCTGTGGGAGCACCGTCCTCATTCGTTTGGTGCTGTAAGATATAACGAGTCAGGTACAACGAGACAGACACGTTATGCGGTGCGTGTGGGTAATTCTCTTTTTAAGACATTGACCCTACAGTTGAAAGCAGCGGGGCTAATTTATTATCCATCCATCAATCAATCAATCAGTCAGTCAGTCCGTCAGACAGTCAGTTCGTCAGTCAGTCAGTCCGTCAGTCAGTCTGTCAGTCAGTCCGTCGGTCAGTCCGTCAGTCAGTCCGTCAGTCCGCCAGTCCGTCAGTCAGTCCGTCAGTCGGTCAGTCAATCCGTCAGTCAGTCCGTCAGTCAGTCTGTCCGTCCGTCAGTTCGTCCGTCAGGTCGTCAGTCGGTCAATCAATCCGTCAGTCAGTCCGTCAGTCAGTCTGTCCGTCCGTCAGTTCGTCCGTCAGTCAGTCCGTCCGTCAGTCAGTCCGTCCGTTCGTCAGTCCGTCCGTCAGTCAGTCCGTCTGTCAGTCCGTCTGTCAGTCAGTCCGTCAGTCCGTCAGTCCGTCTGTCAGTCAGTCCGTCAGTCCGTCCTTCCGTCACTCCGTCCGTCAGTCAGTCCGACCATCAGTCAGTCAGTAAGTCCGTCCGTCAGTCTGTCCGTCAGTCCGTCAGTCAGTCCTTCCGTCCGTCAGTCAGTCCGTCCATCCGTTCGTCCGTCAATCCGTCAGTCAGTCAGTCAGCCCGTCCGTCCGTCAGTCAGTCAGTCGGTCAGTCCGTCTGTCAGTCAGTCAGTCAGTCCGTCATTCCGTCAGTCAGTCACTCTGTCAGTCAGTCCGCCGTCCGTCAGTCCGTCTCTCAGTCAGCATGACCGTCCGTCCGTTCGTCAATCAGTCAGTCCGTCAGTTCGTCAGTCAGTCAGTCCGTCAGTCCGTCCGTCAGTCATTTAGTTTGTCAGTCAGTCAGTCCGCCAGGAAGTCCGTCAGTCATTCCGTCAGTCAGTCCGTCCGTCCGTCAGTCCGTCAGTTAGTCAGTCAGTCCGCCAGTCAGTCCGTCAGTCCGTCCGTAAGTCATTCAGTTTGTCAGTCAGTCAGTCCGCCAGGAAGTCAGTCAGTCAGTCCGTCCTTCCGTCAGTCCGTCAGTCAGTCAATCAGTCCGTCCGTCAGTCAGTCAGTCAGTCCATCCGTCAGTCGGTCCGTCAGTCAGTCCGTCAGTCCGTCCGTCAGTCAATCAGCCCGTCCATCCATCCGTCAGTCCGTCCGTCAGTCAGTCAGTCAGTCAGTCCGTCCGTCAGTCCGTCAGTCCGTCAATCAGTCAGTCAGTCCGTCAGTCCGTCAATCAGTCAGTCCGTCAGTCCGTCATTCCATCAGTCAGTCCGCCAGTCAGTCTGTTCGTCTGTCAGTCCGTCAGTCAGTCCGCCCGTCCGTCAGTCCGTCCGTCCGTCACTCAGTCCGTCAGTCAGTCCGTCCGTTCGTCAGTCAGTCATTCCGTCAGTCTGTCAGTCACTCTTTCAGGCAGTCCGTCAGTAAGTCAGTCCGTCCGTCCGTCAGTCAGTCAGTCCGTCCGTCAGTCAGTCAGTCAGTGCGTCCGTCCGTGAGTCCGTCCGTCCGTCCGTCAGTCAGTCAGTCTGTCCGTCTGTCCGTCCGTTCGTCCGTCCGTCCGTCTGTCAGTCCGTCAGTCAGTCCGTCCGTCCGTCAGTCAGTCAGTCAGTCAGTCAGTCCGTCAGTCCGTCCGTACGAGGTAGTGTGCGGCGGTTTTGAGCTGTCAGCCGCGGTCACAGAGCAAGACTACACAGGAGGTGAAACTCCAGTCTGCGCGAGGGAGCGCAGGCGACCAGATGAAGTTACAGTTGTATGCGCCGACGGGGGCGCATGCAGTGGTGGCGCCTTGCGGCGCCTCGTAGAAGCAGCAGGGAAAAAAATTTAAAATGCAGCGCCCGGGAAGGCGCTCCGGCGGCGCGCTCTCAGAGCAGACGACAAGCAGACGACTCGGGTGTTTGCTTCAGCGGGCACGCCGTGACGTTGTGTTTCAGTAGTTTCTTTCCAGGCCTCCAGACGCCGCCAGCAGGATAGTGGCGCCGCGGGCTTGTGACCTTTTCTGGTCGCCGCAGACGGCGGAGTTTCCACTACTTATAGTCTTCCTCCGTGGCCGCGGTTAAGCAAGGTGAACGACGCCACAGCCGATACTTTGGAGGTTTGTAGCCGTGCCAAGATTACAGGAGCAGCGATCTTCAAAAATCCGCTTCTCTCAAAGTAATCGTCCCCTAAAAGCCAACTTTTGGTCACATTTTTGTATGGAATTCGTGTTGAATCATGTGTAGTCGACCTTGCACAGCTGGTCACATTCAGCTCAATTTTGATCGATGCTTCTTTGCGATGGAATTCAACGCGGCGAAGTGCAAACTACGCTTTCTCTTGGTGAGCGCTGCTGTTGCAGCTCTACAGTGTGTGAAGAAACGTAAACAGTGAATTTCAAACTATCGAGGCCATTTTGCTGTTCTGGCGTCGTAGCGTTGACGTCGATTACGCCTGGTGGGGATACGCGCTTCCTCGGCTTTTTTTTTTCATTCCCAGGGCCCTTGCCTCATTTGGCGTTTTTTCCCCCTGGACAAGGCTTCTATGAAGAACATTAAGCATGCTGATCTTTTGTTCGTGCTCAAACAAATGTACCGGGAAGCTTTGCTTTTCTTCTTTTGGCAGTTTAGGTGCCAGCGATTAGCGAGCCGCACCACACTCGCGAGAAGGGGGCGTGCGTGTGGTGATAGAGAGATTGGCGGCCGTCGTAGCAGAAGACGCAGTTGTTCTCACCCTACTAAGCATGAGCGCGCGCATCCAGACCACCCTAACAACTAACGGAAAAACATTCGCGTTGCACAGCTCTACCGGTCCTCTTTTTTTTTCCTTTCTGTCAAGTACATTGCTGTTGAGAGCAAAATATCATGACTTCGTTTCCACTTGAATTTTCAACAAACTGCGGTAAGCCTGAAAAACTACCCATAGTGGTTTAAATAGAGCTTTCAGCCACAAAAGAAGTGCCGAACCGTGTGTACATGACGCCCAATAATCACAACCGCGGATCGATTGTTTTCCTTCGATTTTTCCACATAAATTATTCTTATTTGCGGTAAGTGGCAGGTGCCTATTGCATATCTGCAGAAATCAAGAGTCCCAACCCGTATTTTGCTTAGCTGCGGGCGATTAATGTAGAGTTTGCTACTATATCACTGCTTCACTAATGGCCGCCGATCCTCACACATCATCTGAAATAACGCTATTGAACTAACGGCATCGGCTCGTAAACTGACGGCAATGAGAGGAAAAGGAAATGACGTCCTTGCTCAACTAAGACTCTTTATCCGTATTGAAGGGTATCGTACATATCTCTACGTGCTATAAGCTACCGTTCCCTCCGATTTCCCTAAGACTTCTTTTCATGCCGAAGAATTCATCTGCTTCAGTACGGATAGTGGCAGTGCTCTCATTGCCTTTAGGTAACATCCTGCTATTCCAAAGAAGTAGTCATAAGATGGCAGAGGCCTTTTTGCTCGAGTTGTGACCTGCTGTGTTGTGGTTTGTTCCCACGTTGGCCTCTCAGCTATTCTAGATTTTTTTAAGTGGTGTTTATTGCCTCGAGGTATAAGGTGAGTTTGTAATTGTGGATGAAGCACAATAATGGCTAAATAAATAAAAAAGTAGGACTCAGCCATGATGCGGTCCCTGCGCCAATGAAGTATATAGTGAAAGACTAGCCGTTCGGCGAGAGTCCCTCGAAGGCCAGATGCCGGATTCTCGTCGGCTTCAGGGCTGGGCCAACATACAGCAGTTAGACCTCTGAGTTTGCACAAGGCACGCATTTGTGGAAAGAGGAGCGCTATGCGCTAACGTAAGGAACTGACGACGGGTTTAGAGGATTAAAGTTATTACACCTCCTCACCCCTTCTCCTGATCTGGAATTGCTCTAAGACTGCGCGGTGCACATAACACTGTTCACGAGAGAGTTGACAACGCGCAACTTGATAATCGCTGATCTTATACCCACAGTTACCGTGTGCAGAGCTGTCTGTTCTTACGAGGCACGCACTGCCGCACTATAGGTGAGACTGTATCAAGCTTTCGTTGAAGAAAAAGGCCTGCCTGGTTAAGAAGGGTGTGTTCGAACTGTCGGCAATAGGACTCTGCCTCTTCTCACAGACTCGCGGCGAAGGAGCGTGGTAGAGAAAATTAGATGTGAAACGGGAATGAGTGTCGATGCGATGTGAGTTTCACTAGCCAGCATGAAAGTGATCCCTGCCGTCTTTCACGTGAGGTGCTGAACAACAAATCCATACATTAAAATAATTTGATAGCTTTATTTTCTCCTGTTTTTTTTTTTGCTATTTACTGAGGTCTTCACCGTATATGTTTGTTTTTCTCACTTTTGGAGAATGGTTGCCTCCATGCAAATTGCCGTCTTGTTCAACAAGAAGATCTCACAGTTACTAAAGACGTGATAAACTCATATAATTCGTTTGCTCCAGAGTACATAGCTTGTGGATTAGGTCATCACGCCTGGCAGAAGACAGAAGAATTTGAGCCTTGTTGCTAAGTTCGTTTGTGAGATAATTGTGCTGATAAGAAATCCTTATTTCACAAGATAAAAACAGCTTCTGATTGCAATGTTTGTGGGTACGTTTGTGAGAGAGTTCACATCTTCCCGAAAAATTTAAACAAAGGCTTTTAGCTCGCGCGACTGCCATCATGTGCCGTATGGCACTGGACGCCGAAAATTATTCTAAAAAGTCTGAACGTTTCTGCACACCCTTAGATTTCTATGCCCATCTAACTAGCCGATGCGAGAGCAGTAACCACTTTATAATCAGATTTTACTGTGCATAGAAAGAAGAGGCGATCATTACTATTGTTCACGCAGTTTCTTACCGCACTGTGTAGCTTTCGCACGATGACTGTGAAAATATCTCCTTTATGTTATGTGATGTTTGCTAAGGCCGATTCACAGATAGTGCTGTTGGTGATATACACACTAGTCTTGATTATCAAAGCATTTAGTTGAATTGTCTTAGTATGAAATGGCACGTAGTAATGACACACTACTTACCTTGGGAGCCGGGCTCCCGAGTGATCGGCAGTCTAGGGAGAAGGCAGCGTTCTCTACCACCTGGTAGACGTCCTGTGAAGCAGACGCTAATATCTGCGGAGGAACTGTGGGGAAAAATCGCGAAGCACTTAGAAGCAGGCTCGAATCGCAGCTCTCGTTCTATTCACTGAACAAGGAAAACGCAACGCAGGATCAGCTGCGGTAAAATAACATTCAAATAACCCGCTCACTTACGCTGCACGTGCACGCGCACAGTGTAGCTGTCGCTCCCGGCTGTGCTGGTCGCATCGCAGGTGTAGTCGCCTGCGTCGGCCTCGGCCACATCGTCGATCAGCAGAGAGCCGTCCGGCTGAAGTCCTTTCGTGACCTCCGAGCCGTCCTTGGACCAACGCACTTGCGGCTTTGGAGTCCCCGATGCGAAGCAAGCGAGTGTCCTGCTTGAACCTTTCGCCACAGTCACCACGGCTCCCTCACGCACGGTGATCTTTGGGCCATCTAGAGTAATGAAGTGGCGTTTAAAATAGCACCCGTGACAGACAGCAGCTCCCGTGACGCTCAAAGCAATGCGTCTAGGTTTCAGAGCAAGCCATATCAGCAAGCCACAGCACTCTTCCACTACCCTTTCTTCCGCTCTCTCTCTCTCAATAGCTAGCACTCCTCCCCGCTCCACGCCCAGTGAGTGAAGGAGAGAGCCCTCCTAGTCGGTGCTATGTGCGTAAATGCAAATTCTCCTTTCCATTGTTACCCATACTTCAGAAGTTCATGCTGTAACGCTGCTGCGCTCTCCATTCGTCACATCGCGACGAGTAAATGAACATAGCTGTCCAAATTGACCCGATTCATAACTTATATGGCCGGCAATAAAATAGGCGTGGTGGTGATCAAACACATGACAACGCCACACGAAGAAGCAAACTCCGCTGAAAGAGTACAATTCGGTATATAGTTGTCACCGTCATACCATATTATCTTCAGTAGCTATCATGTTCATCGTGGAACCAGTGGCGAATTACTTCATGAGCATTTGATTTGTAACTTGCAAAGGCCAGGAAGGTAACACTCTGCCTTTTTGTTGTCTCCCTAGTGCACCAAATTTTCATATTGTAGTTAGTGAATGCAGCTTCAAATGAAGATACCATTAAAACAAGTCTAATTTTTACAATGTCGATTATATTTTAGTGAGAAAGCTAAATACTGAAAAGCAAAGCCAACTGCTCTTGAACATTTCACTCGATGAATTCTGGCATCCGCCACATTTTATTTTTCGCACCACCCTTTTTTAGCTGGCAACGATCGCCTCACAAAAACATTTCCCGGCGCACTAAAGATATCATACAGGCGCAACAAAAACCTGAAACACATCTTAGTACACGCATGGCTTGATAAGAAACCGACGCCGACAGTAAGCCCGTGCTCTCGACATAGATGCGAGACATGCAAGCATTTACAAAACGATACTACTGTTAGAAGCACGACAAGCAACTTCAGCTTCGATATTAAGACTAGCTGTAACTGCGTGCGTGTGTCGTCTAACCTTATATACGTGCTTCATTGCACCTCTTGTGAGAAACAATATATCGGAGAAACCGGACAATCAATCATCTCCAGCCTAAATGGTCATGGAGCTAACACAGCAAGCAATTTACAAAAGTAGTGCCGGAACATTTTATTCAACGCGGTCACAACTTCGAAGAACTTAAACTGTTCATTCTTCAATCAGACTTTAAATCTGCAAGAGACCGAAATACACAGACGAATTCCTAATCGATAAATTTAAAACCTTACAACCAGCAGGGGTCAACATATCCAGAAAAGCTTCTTTGGTACATGCCGGCCAATTACTATTATTATTATGCCGGCACTGGCGTAATTTTTTAAACAGGTCGTGCGCATTGTCAGACCATTTCCCAGTACCTCATACTGCCAATCATTGCTTCTTTCACCCTACTCTTCCACACTGACCAGTACTTTACCTCCTCAGTGGCAATATTTTTTTTAGCTTATGCCTTGCTTCTCTTGCCATGATTTCTCAGGAACCCTTGACTTCCGCATTCCTCGCCACCCCCTTCCTTCTTTCACCCTACTCTTCCACCCTGACCAGTACTTTACCTCCTCAGTGGCAATATTTTTTTTTAGCTTATGCCTTGCTTCTCTTGCCATGATTTCTCAGGAACCCTTGACTTCCGCATTCCTCGCCACCCCCTTCCTTTCATGCTTTCTCTGAACTAGCCCCAATGTTTTCTATTTTTGTAATATTTTTATTTATTTTTATTTTCTGATATTTAGTTCCGCCATGCTAATTTCTTATCTGAGTTTTTCAGGTGAACGAAGCCAATCATACCAAGCCACCTGTCACAACTGGACACACAGCCTTTAAAGCACACACTTCCTATCCCTCCACACTCCACACCCCCGGATTCCTTTCTGCTGAGCTAGTCTTTTCCTTTCATGAATTTTGCAGGTCAACCGGTTAACCAACTTTAGCAGCCATCATGCCTGGACTGGACAAGATTCCCCCTCCCCATGCTAACGCCATTCCCACTTCACACACTCCTCCCCTAACCAGGCCTTCCTCCTCGGAAGGATCACCCTATTTAAACCCCGTTATTGAAGAGCGCTTTGTCCAGACAAAGACAAGCCTTCTTGTCGAAACTTTGGCAAGCACGATGATACTTTCCTTCCCTTGTTTGCTTTCTGGTTATGAGCACTTCTGTTTGGATTGGAGTGAATGACTACACGAAGATATTTAAAGTTGGGAATCCACTTATTTTTTTGCATCATTGGTTTTATAATTACAAACTAACGGCTGGTACATATCGCATTACTCCGCTAAAGATTCGCAGGTGACCAGCCACGCGGTTGCGAACTGATGTAATTTTGTGTCAGCTGTTACATGTGAGTGTTCGGCAGCAAGTAGCATGTCTTTTTCTTCGAGTCTTGTTTCCCCCGCATGTGCATATAACCACATACCATGCGCATGTGTTAAGAGTTTGTCACAGGCACTGGCCACTATCTACAGGACCAAGACAAAATAGCCGCATTTGGAAAAAGGAATACTGTTCTAGCGGCGCGGAACCAGAAATCAAAGTAATAATGTGACTCGCCTATTGTGCTGTGGGTTTTCACCACCACCACCAGTGAAACAACCTGCCAATTTCCGGTTAGCATTGTATCTGGGGAAATCCCCGAAGGCGAAGTAGGATTTTAAATAACCAAGTATCTACTCATTAGCAAGCGCCCAATAAAGCGCGGTCGTACGGCTACAAAAGAACGCAAAACAGCTTTCCCATCAGCTTCGTAGTTGAAAACTTAGTTGGCACAGCGTCCAGCCGGCTAAGCGGAGGCCCCTAGTTTGATCCCCGGAAGAGAAGCAGTGTTTATTCAACTGCGAAGTTTCTTTAGAAGCTCTGTAGCTTTTTTTGTGGCCGCACAGGTATATTCGAGTGGAAGCTAATGTGTAATAGTCTCTTACTCCTGTATCCATATAAAACGTTCGAGGCCGCGAAGCGGGAGTAAAACATTGTCCTCACTGCCTTGAATTCAAAGTTCACGAATTGTTCCGAGCAGCAGGGCCACAGAACGAGTACTATGGGCCGGCTAGAGAACCACCTTACTCTCAAAGTTGCGCGAAAACGGCGCCCGTATCAATGAGCAAGCAGACCTTAATTAAAGTAGTTTTTAGGCATACCAGCATTTTATGGTCCTTTTTTGGAACAAATCCCACAAACGCTGCAGTGCTGTATGTATGGCTGCAGAATAACAAGAAGTGGAAATGGGATCTGAAGCACCTGGCACAATCAATGAGACCAAACCGCTAGACGACAGTTTTGGGCGACGGGCACCTTTCAGCTTTTGTATCACGTACATTAGGTGCATCAGACAGAAATTACAGTCAACTAGACCGTGCATCTCTGGCTGTGGTATGTTCAGCAGAGGCAACGACGCAAAGGGACTTTTATGACCGACTATCAGCCACTGTTTTGGCATTCTGGGGCCGCAAAAACAGTGCCGCAGATCCTCTCTCCCACTATAGCTCAATGGTGCTTGAAGCTCACAGCACATGACTATAACCTGGGGTCGAGCAGGGAAGCGACATCAGAATGTAGATGCTCTGAGTACTTTGCCCTGACAGGAACTGTATGTGTAGCAGCAGCAGCGGCCTTACGGAGCAGGAACAACACCAGCCGCCGAAACCTTCGTCTCAGGCTGGGTCTCCCGGTACGTCCGCTAGAACACCCACTCCCACCATGGCCAACGCCGACGACAACACCTCCGCCATGCCCGGTGACGGACCCTCCAGCGCCGACCCTGCGCTGTCCCTTCGCCTTCCACAGTTTTCGACGGCCGACCCTTGACTCTGGCTCGCTCAAGTCAACAGCCAGTTCACTATTGTCCGCATCACCACCCAGGTGCAGAAGTTTCATCACGTCCGGGTCACCAGTTTGTCGCACCAATCAGCATGAGGCTGGCACGAAGAAGGAACTCATTGATTTATTGGTTGAAGTACTAGAACGTATGATGGCGTGAAGCCGAACGGCGCGTGACGCCGGCACTAGAAGGCAGCTGAATTCGGCTGCACTTCGGCGTTATCATCTTCGGCGGCTGTTGCTGCCCTGCTGCGTAAAGCCGCTGCTGCTACATATACTCCTGAAAACATGCTAGAAACCAGTCTAAGCGTAAAGTGCCACAAGACGTTCTACAACGGATAACTTAAGTCTGCAAAGTGATGAGATTATTTCTAATAGCTATTTTTTTAGACTTCCAAATTACCGAAGAACGGGCCATGGTTACCAAACAACATGCCATGATGCATGATGCAGTCATGATTTTTCGCTGTCGAATGGATACCTTCTTCAACTTGAAATTGCGCTTGTAACCACGAGAGGAAAAGTAAAGGGACCGCTTGAACATTATGAAACCTTGCAATTAGCACACAAGCACCCTTGGCGCAAGTTACTGCGCACTCTGCAAACTAAATCATGCAACACTAAAAATCATCGCGTAATGCATTATGCAAAAAGTACGTGCTCTGTGTGGAAGCCGTTTAAGTGCGTTCACTAAACAGCTTTTAAAAAGCTGTGACCTCTTTTTTAACCGTTCATTGCTCATTGTTTAAGGTAGCTGCCACCTTTGACGTCATGAACTGTAACTGGCGCGCGACGTCACTGGCTGGTTCACCCATAAAACGTGATGCTTTTGGGAGCATCGCATTTTATGGATGAACCAGCAGACGGACAAACGGACCGAAACGAAGCTGTTGGGAAAAGAACCGATACAAAATAAGACATCGGGGCTGCCCTGGGCGCCTTACCGACGTACTGGAGTGACGGTCTTCGTACGTCGCTGCCCGCCGCGTTGGACGCAATGCAGGCCAGTTCTTGGAGCTCGTCTCCTTCCCTGGCGTCGTGAAGGGTCACCGTGGAGCCGTTCACGTCCACGCGGTGCCGCAAGGGCGGCGAAACGCTCCATCTCACTGACGGCGTCGGACTGCCCTCCTTGGCCTCGCACGTCACGCGAACAAGGTCACCGGTGCGGAAGTGCACTTCAGCCGGGGAAAGACGCAGCTGGGGGGCCACTGATGCCACTGCAGAGTCCCACAAGTGGACCGCTACTGCAGACAGTAAAACTCTACCAAGGGGAGGCTGCGACGCCTCGGTCTGCTGACTACCCTCTTTTTTTTATCGTCTGGCTTCGTGCTGCTTTTCAGTCTCAGAGCCTTATTCCTACCCAAGACTAGGTAAAGTAGGCCATCGTCAGTGTAACTAAACGCATAAAATAAATGAAACTAATTTTATTATTTTCATGCCGCGGTCATGAACAGCAGGGATAAAGGTGGACAATGCATTCCGCAGGAAAACCGATTATTGTACGAACTGTGGAAAGCCGGCGATATTTCAAACGCCAAACCGAATGCCAATATCGTGTTACGCTGTTTGTAACTAAATCGTTGCGGCAATCGGTTCAGTTACTCTGCATATTGGTGCCTAAAAAGAGGATGTCCAAAGAGTAACATCTTACTTTTCTCTTCGCACTTGGCAATTATAAAAGTAGAGGCATTACTAGAATTCAGACGTGGCATGCAGCTCACGGACAAGTGTCAGGGAACATACTGAATTTTACAATTATAATGGTAGCCAGAGCTTGTCTGTCAGCTTAAAATGACTGAGCAACAGAAAGAAATAGACACGATCAGCGAAATCGAGCAAATCACAGCGGCTATGGTGAATCGTGCGTCTGAGTCTCAGCGCTGCATTTCTTTCGCCAATTAGAGCATCCTCGTCACTCGCCTTTTATTTCGAGTAATACGGCAGAGCTGGAAACTCCGATGTCGTTCGAGGCGCTGCACAAATACGTCCCTGCGTCTTCAAGTGACACCCTACTGATGTGGAGGGGAAACTGGAAGCTTCCACTGCAGGAGGTTGGGAATAAAAGTTTTCCCATGTCAAATAAATGTTTCCCTTCGTAAAAGGCAAAGCAGTATTAATTATTGATATTTTCTCCAACGCTTCAAGCACTTTGAGGCCTTTTTTTCTACAAAAAGAAAAGTTGAAATGGCCCGTTTTCGCCAACTACAACAACTCAACTGCTTCAGCCTCCAAGAAAAGTTTCTGCTAAAAATTTTTTGCCCGGCCTAATCGCAGTGGTGTTACATCACATAGTTCACCAAAAAAAACAAACCTTTCGATGCAGTCACACTTGAAAACAATATTGTGCCCTCAAACATTAAAACTTATAAAACGCTCTCTTCGTAATTACTGATGTCCGTATAACATACAAATCAACATTGGTCTTCGCACAGAGATCACGTAATTTGACGCGTGGTTTTCAACCCGACAATGAAGGCTGGAGCCACACTTTTGGGGCATGCAAAGTTGGTTTGCCACTCGGGACAAAAGGAAAAGTAAAATGGCACTCCTGTCATCAGCAGTGAAGAAATACGGGGACACAAAAGAACCGCACACGTTAAAACAATATGCGTCAAAACAGCGCACAAACAGGAGCACAGTGACAACATAGCAATGGGAAAAAACGGCACAGCGACAAACAGCGCAGGAAAAAAAAACTGCATGGTGACAAAAGAGCACAGGTAAAAACAGCCTTCGTCAAAACAGCACGCCGGACAAAATGGCACAGGGACAAACAGCGCCGTGAAAAAATAGCACGACGACAGAAGAGCACAGGGAAAAAACGGCACGAAAAGAAAACAGCACATCGGAGTACGGTGCAGCGCTACTGGAGGGGTGAAGTATCATAGCCATAACCGCAGACGGTAAATCACAACACATAAGGCAGCGACCTTAGCACTTAGCGAGTGCTCGTTTCGCTAGTGCATTAAGAAGCAGGGCAGGCTCATTCCTTGTGGAGCAGCGTTGCTTGAACAGTGCGTTTTACAGAACTAGTGGTTTTGTAGTCCTTACTTGCTTGGCTTCAATGATCTATAGTTTCAGTATTATGTAAAAATAACCCAGCAAACTGAGAGATAAATTGAACAGGGCCCCTGCTTTGCGAACAGATGTCCCGGGTAGTTTATCTTTTCTTATTTTAGAGCAACATTCAGTTTTCTTGGCAGCTTCTGATGCATTACATGCCACCACACGTAATGTATCTCGCTTGATTTCACTCTTTGACGTGTCATAGCCCTCGCCCGCTCTTCAGCGCCCACAGCTAACATTTGCGGCGATGACGACTTCCAAGGCATAGCGAGAGAGGCTACCAGTTAGAACAGGGAGAGCAAAAGGCTGCTGCGGTGGCCAAGTGCTCCATGGCATCGAAAAGCTTAGCCCTTTTTTGGCCTGATTCAGATTGACGTGTAACCATTTTTTTCTGCTTCCTACGGTTATGACGCAAAAGATCTGAAAATTTGTGTTTGTTAGGTGTTTCTTGTGGTCCCTGAGCAAAAGGGTCAGATTTGTCGAAAATTGATTTTTCAATAAAATTGACTCCCAAGTGAAAAAGTAGCTTCGTTCAAATTCTGCAATAATTCATGCCTCGAGATGACTCTCTTCGAAGCGAAAAAAGCTGCTTCAATATAAAATTACACTCAAAATATGCACGCTGATGCATGAATTTTCAGGTTAGCTGTGTAGCCCATTTCGCAAAGTAAAGTAACCGCCTGTCAGCCTCAGACAACCGGTGTTTAGAGTTGTGCCTAAAAACCAAACAACCTGAAAATGTCGGCTCCGGCAATCCTGCCAACGTTAAAAGCAAGCATCGCATACAGGATAATATCAGTGTATGAAGGCCCCGTAGCTCGCTCCATATAAAATTGCTGAAGATTCAATTGGCGACAGTGAGAATTTTAAAGAATAAGAACTTTTGCTAGACCCACAACCATATGTCTGGCGTACTTTCCGGAATTCAGCACCATGATGGTCAACCCGCATAATCGATGCTTTCAGAACTTCTTCATCGTTATTTATTCCATTAAGCACCAGAAAAACGGAGTCTTTGAAACGAGCACTCACTAATTGCAAAAGTCGCTGTCACGTGTATTGTAATCTACCCTTTTCGGTGATGGCTAGGATAGCTCACCCCTCCAGAAGCGCTGCACCGTACTCCGATGTGCTGTTCTGTCGTCGTGCCGGTTTTTCCCTCTGCTCTTCTGTCGTCATGCTATTTTCTTTTTGCTGTGCTGTCTTGTCGCTGTTCCGTTTTGTCCAGCGTGCTGTTTTTCCCTGTGCTGTTTTCTCTGTACTATTTTGTCGCTGTGCCGTTTTTTTCTGTGCTATTTGGTCACTGTGTTGGTTTGTGGGCCGTTTTGACACACTCTCCAGTTCGGTTTCGCGCCAAAACGTCATCCTGTTTACATGCTGCTTCGCATGCGTGTAACGACCACTCAGTCCCTGTTGAGCGCTTTGCTAGTTAGGTGGTCCTCCAGAGATTTCTGGGACACTTCTGAGAAATAGATGCAGAGAAAAGCAATTAATACTGCTTCGTTCTTGAGTGACGCTATGTCTTCATAAAAACGTTTGGAAAAAGTGTCTGTAGTTTGGTTTCGTTTGTTTTACGGGATTTAACATCCCAAAGTGACTCCGGGTAATTTCAGCCACCTGGGCTTCTTGAACGTGCACCGACATCGCGCAGTACACAGGCCTCTGTCGTTTTGTCTCCATCCAAATGCGACTGCCACGGCCGGGATCGGACCCGCATCTTTATGGTGAATTCAGCCTAGCACCATAACCACTGAGGCACTGAGGCGACCAGCCCGTAGTTTTGGGACGCAAATTATTGTAGCGTGCTTCATTGTAAGCATGACATCTGTGATGAATGGCAAAAAAACCAAATAGTTACTTAGTATGAAATTTACATGCCTTCATTACGTCCTCCACTTAAGTTATCATCAACTCTATAAGGATTGCTATAGCAGCTGACATAAACAATTTATTGCGACACTTGCCCCCTCCTAAAGTTTTAGCCGGTCACGCAAAAAAATCTTAGAACGTTTATCAGCGATGTTTCTGAATATCTAGATGTCCAATAGCACAATTTTAATGAAGTTAGCATCTAAACTGGTTACCATATTCTTCTTTTCAATATCCATAGCATCGAATGGCTGTATAATCCCAAATTTCCTTTAAAACCATTAAGCAGCTTTTGTTGCATTCTTGCGCGAGCTGTAGATGATATCTGGATGCTACTTAAGAAGCGGAAAAACACCAGTAGCCCCCCATAAAGGCTAAGTGCATTGGCCCTTTCTGCCACTGCTTCGGTTTTAAGGACGACTTGCCCTATCAGCAACCCTATGTCGCCTGCTCACTGCACAAGTTCTGCATGCCCTGACCATATCAGATATAAGGACAACAAGATACCCCTCAAGAGCTGCGGTTGTCCAGCTTTTCATCAAGAGTAGCGTGCTTCTATTTCTCAGCCCTTTAAATACAGAATTGTTGTCGGTGAAGAAATGGTCCTCATCCACGTTGTCGGCACTTTGAAGTGCGTTCGAGCTACAATCAAGCAGCTCATATCTTGTGCTTCTATACTGACGACAATCTTGCTGCACTAAAGTACTGCTTTCTTCAAAATGCCTTCTTGGCGTTCTGGCTTCGCAAGGCTCCTTGTAACCGGAAACTCCTTACAATAACGAACCTTTAATATTTGTACACGCAAGCTCCCTCGACCTTCTTGCCGAACACAGGTAATGGTGGTAGGTGCGAAAAAGCAGCCCACAAGACACACGGCCTGCCTCATTCGCTCCCCGCTCCCCGCCGAACTTACCAGCCTCTGAGAAATCGGAGCCCATACGCTTCTCCCACCGTCAGTGACATGCCTTCTGAACAGCACAAGGATCCCTTGATTCGTGCTCTTCTCGACTTTCTCTCCGACTCATCGGTGGTTACACCATCCTGCGCGCTGCGCCGTCAAGCTCCCCATTTTGAGATCAGAGATAACCTGCTTGATTGTCGTAATTATCATTCTGATGGCAGAAATTGGCTCCTCGTCATTCCTCGCCACCTCCGGTCCTGTATCTGCTCATGTTTTCACACTGACTTACAATGCGGTTACGCAAGAATTTTCAAGACATACAGGCGCCTCCGCCTCCACTACTACTGGCTGGCGTGGCATGTACAGTTTCGTTTTGAAATCCGTACGCTCGTGCCTCGATTGCCAATGCCACAAGACATCTACTACCCGTACTGCTGGCGAGTCGCAGCCACTATCTTGTCCGCCTCGCCCTTTCGACCGCGTTGGCATTGATTTATATAGACCCCTCCCGTGTACTGCTTCTGGCAAAAGATGGATCATTGTTGCCGTCGATCACCTCACGAGGTATCCTGAAACAGCCGCGCTCTCTGCTGCCACGGCACAGGATGTGGCATCCTTCTGCGTCGGTTCATCCTTCGGCACGGTGCCCCTCGAGAACTCCTCAGCGACAAAGGCAGTGTCTTCCTATCAGATGTCATGAAAATCTGCTCCGTCAGTGCAACGTGATCCTTCGGACTTCCACCGCTTACCACCCTCACACCAACGGAATCACTGAATGCTTTAACCGCACTCTGGGGGACATCCTGGCTATGTACGTTGGTTCGAACCACACGAACTGGGACTTCATTCTCCCGTATATTACGTTCCCGTACAATACTGCTACGCAGTCTACGAAAGCATTTTCTCCTTTCTTCCCTTCTTTATGGCCGCCATCTCTCCGTTCCCACTGATACTGCTCTCCCCTACCATACTGACGCATCTGAGTGCACCGTCGTTTCAGAAGCCGCCAGGCACGCCGAAGACTGCCGCCAGATCGCCCGATCGCTCACGACAGCTAGCCAGTCTCTTCAAAAAACGCGCCACGATGAAGATCAACGTCCCCAGCATTTCTCGCCCGGCTCTCTTGTCTGGCTGTGGATACCTCCCAGTACTCCGGGCCTCTCCCGGAAACTGCTCGCTAAATATTGCCGCCATGTGTCCCCGGGCGGCGCCTTGAGGACAAAGAAGTGAGACGCGCGTGCTCTTTGCAGCTGGGACACTGCTAGATTCCTTGCGGCCTTTTTGATTCCGCAACCCGTTTGTGACAATATCAAGGGCCATATCGGAACTTGGAGCAAACTACTCCAGTCAATTGTCTATATTGTTGAGCCCCTCACGCCGTCACCTGATCTCAGACGCCGCGGCAGTGAGACTGTCCATATCCAACGCCTCAAGAGATACTACGACCCCGCTGTCTTGTCCGCCCCTTAAGTCTCCTGGATGGCTCATATTCTGTTCGGGGGCCATTGTAAGGAAGACCACGAGCATACGCGCGAGCCATATGGCCATCGCCTGGTGCACACTCCTGGCGGGACTAGGTGACCACGGACTGCTGTTGGCCGTGCTCCCGTTAAGAAGCTTCTCCGAATAAACCCTACCTAACATCAGAAATTATTTAAAAAACGCGTCCAACACACAGAAAAACGTGGCACCAACATGAGTTAGGCTGCTAATAAATAAGACTTCTACCAAAATCTAAAGTATAACAGAGGGAGCATTTTAGACCTAAAAACACGACACATCCTTTTGCTATCTTATGGCTTATCTTGAAGGCGTAGCAGCAATAAAAGATGAAGACATGGCATTTAGAACAAGACCGCAATTACACGGTTTGAAAGAAGAAAACAACAGAAGAAAAACAAGCGCCTGAAAAGGATATATCAGTAAATTTATTTGGCTTACGTGCGTTCAGGTGAAAAACTGCAAAATTACTGCAAAAATAACCAAAATTATATGGTCGCTCGAAAACTACAAATGAAAGCTGCAATGCATACAAAATAGTAAATCAGCAATAAATGGCAACTTAAGCTTTGAAGCGGTAGTAACGCTGATAAGGTGAGCAAAAGTGTACTGACGTAAATGAAAAGTGGCTATCTTAATCGCAATAATTTTGTGCTAAAGAAAATAGACAGTGCAACCATCCTTAGAACTGCTTTGTTGAACTGGGCAGAATAAATTAAAGGGGCGTTGTTGATGCAAGAAACGTCACTTGAAAAATTCTGCCTCTGCCGTTTTCGCGAGTAGATGTAAGCATGAAGTGGTTAGGCAGCGGTTTGAGGGCTCCCTAGCGTGTATACAATCGCTTGCAAAAGGGGGAAACGCCAGGAGCTGACGCCGCGGCACAGTGACAGACTTGATTCCAAATGTCCGAACGCTTTTTAAACTCCTGCCGCCTCGGCCGCCGGTTTCGGGAGGCAGCGTGTGCGTTTTTCTACGTGCGTGAGGGTGTAAGACCGTGGCGCCACCCTTGGCGACGGCGCGGCAGCCGTTGTTCCGCGCAGCGCCCCTCTCATCCTGGAGCCCCTCTTTGGGCAGCTCCTGGAGTTTTTATGCTGGTCCTGTACGAGGGCTTGGAGAGGGGAGAACTCGTCTCGTCAAATCTCGTTTTGTGCCCGGATGATAGTTTCTGCTCCCGGTGACGGAAAGTCGGTGCTCGGATTTTGGCTCTAGGTTTTGACACGAAGTCACCTCAAGGTCGCCGACAACGGGAGCTAAAAACATCTCATGCTTAAGAAGCCGGCAATTCGACGGCAACAGTGGGAGGAAGCGCCGCAGGTGTCTTCTTTGTTCTTGTTGACTTCATCATATACCAGCAGTTTCAGGGAAGACTCAGTAATTTTTAAAATACGCTTTTTGGGCTAAAAGTATGGCTTTTGCACCATAGCGTTACCACTTTTGGTGGACACCAGAAAGTTGATGAATTTTCTTAAGTAGTAAGCTGGTTAACTAATTTCTGGTAATTACCTTTTTAACTATCACAGCTAGGCAACAGGTTGCAATTAAAGATCTGTAGGTGGTCGTTAGTAATAGCCACACCAGTTTTTAAAATTTCGAAAACGTGATTAGCCTCGGCGCTGTAGCAGGACAAAATTTGGCTGCATCGTGTCAAAATACATGCGCTTTCGGAAAACATGCAGGCAAAGCAACATTTCCACTGCACATAACTAGTGAGAAAGGCCGAATTTTTTCAAGCGACAGCGCTAAGGGTAACCGCAGTTGCGAAATTCTAAAACCTAATATAGCCATTACTAACGACCGGCTACAAATGTCTAATTGCAACAAGCGCCTGATTCTAGTAGTTAAAACGTTATTTATAAAAATTATTTAACCACCTTACTACTTAGGATGATTTACAGGTTTTCTAATTCCGCCAACACTAAAAATACTATCCTGAAAAGTCCATATTTTAACTCATTATCGAGAATTACTTAGTCTTCCCTCTAAAACACCTGGAATTTGCCTATCATTCATCTTTCTATTGGACGGTCCAGCGGGTAATTCGATTTCCACGCTCTCACACGCTGCGAGCACCAGTCCAGTGGCATTAAAGAGTGTTGGCGTCACTACAAAGGCAGCGCGCGGAAAAAATCTTCCAGACTTTCAGTCTTCCCAGAGGGCATAGAAACAACAGAGATACATGTTTAGGGCCTCCAGTATCCTAATAATGCTCCTACTCGCCGTCTCAATTTCACCCCACCATCTCAAATAAACAGAGGCACTTACAACTATGCTAAAGCAAATTCTACTTCACTTAATGATTTCCTCCAGTTTTTCGTCGATGACTTCAGCCTCAGTTTTGACAAACTGTTAACGACAACTAGCGCATGTTCAGAACTAACCGCATGAATTAAATAATTTGTACACCTCAAGCAGAATCATCACGGCTAATGGCAAGTTCATATGGATAAATTGTTGAATAAAACGTTTAGGAAAAAGAAAAAAGGCGGTTTTATAGCAGGGCGTTGTCGTCGGAGAAAACTGAACATCGGAGATTAATAACAGCTGCAGTTCGCACTTCTAAAAAGCCTTTAAAGAAGCAAGGGAACATTTTTGCAGTACTGAATAGTCAACAGATCAGGCCAGCATTTATCTCTCCTCCAGTCACAACCATTTCCTTTTCTTACGAATGGCAAGGCTAACGCACTTATTTAAACTTTTTCTAAGGCGTTTTGTTCCACTTTTAGCACATAACTGTAGACTGCGATGGCGATGTCATTTTTAAAATAGATCCTATTCGCTTCGACTTTGAAGACATAAGTATCATTGACGGTTTTACATTTATGCTCGTCTTGTGGTCTCGATAATATCAGCAGCAAAATTCTGAAAAAAACCAAAGTTTATACTTCCACAGTACTTTCGAAAGCATTTCAGCAATCCCTTTAAAATTACGAGCAGCCAGGCGACTGTAAATTGGGTAGGGTGGTTCCACTCAACAAACCAGGCAATATGCCCCTTTCACTCCACTATTCACCAATATCACAGGCTATTTTTTTTTTTTTGCGGCTAATGGAATGCGTCTTTTCTCTCCTAACGAAATTCATTCTTTTTTTTTTTGTCACCCCTTCAGAACGTGGTTTCATAAATGTCTTTTTCTGTGAAGCAGGAAATAAATTTTACCAACAATATCAACTTCATACTTTACCGTGGCAGTGAACTTGGTTGTATCTGGTAAGACTTTTACAAAGGACTTGATACAGTGTCTCAGAGATGCTGCTTGACAAATAGAATAAACTGAACATTTTTCGATTAGTACTGCCATGGATAGACTGCGTTTTGCCTAACCATTTTGAGTATGTGCAGCCTAGAGGCTTTAACTAATCATCGATTGTTGTGACCTCTGTCGTCTAACAAGGTTCTATCAGCATAACATCCTCATTAATACTCTTGTGGATAATTTTGCGGTTTCCGTGAAAAAAAAATACTACGTTGATTTACGTATTAGAGTGTAAGCTCGCGTAAGGGCAGCGTATTAGAGCGTAAGCTCTGCTACGTCTTGTCTCCAAAGGTCATTCGTCTGCGGCTGGATGACCTTGAGCCGGCTAGGAGCGGGAGTGTGTTTGTGACGTCGCGCTGTTACGTGACCCTTGCCGCCGCCACAGCAGCTGCTCCGCGGCGCTGGCTCCTCAGTCTCACCGTCGCCGCCATGAACGCTGCGCCGGTGGCTGGGCAGTCTGCGCGCTCGCTTTGGCGTAAGCCTCAGGCCGATTCCGATAATCGGGCGGATGTAGCTCGTCGGTAAACCAGTCTTGCTAGCCACAAAGAACACAGCCGTGCCCGACAGGCTGCTGCGCCAGGAAGAGAGGTTACACTCGATACACTAGGTTCAACAGTAGTATGAATTGGCAAGGGGTCAAACAGAAATGCTGGGAACATTAATGGCTAAATCGAAAAGTGGCAGGGGAGTAAACACTTGTCGGTTATGTAGACCTGTGAAGAGGAGCAAATGCCAAAAAACGAAACAAAAAAAATGGTAGAATGTATCGGCTGTGACATTAATGAAATAGGAGGAGAGGGCGAGATACAGAGGACCTGAATGCGCACATATAAGAAATAGATGGACACACAGATTCGACAGGCAACGTGCTGCTCGATATAAGTAAAAGGCATGACTTAGTTGTATGCAACAGTCTCATAACATGGAAGGCTGGGAGTCTGCGCTCGACAATAGATTATGGACTTACTTAATATAGGATGTATAATAAGCTAGGGCTAATGAACATCGCTCCTGAAGTCAAGGTATGGATCACAAACGTTTCAAACTAAGTTTCAGACGAGAAACCAGTGTGCGAACGAGGCAAGTTGCGCCACCAGATGGGATTTTTTCCTCTGGAAAGCAATTGGAAGTACCAAGTAAACAGTCCGAGGAAGTAATTTCGGAGGATGCAAAACAAGAATGGACTTACAGAAATTTAGCAACACTGTTTCAGGAAAAGCTTGCTAAGCTTCTAGTGAGGCCAAAAGTAAAAAGATGACGCAAAGACAAGAGGGGGTGTATTTAGGTTAAGAAGGCCATAGAGAAACTACAGGAAGCCTCCAGGAAACAAAGGTTGGATCCAGAGACTGATGTGGGCAAAACATGGGATACCGTCATATACTGTAGAAGGGATGCATCCTATTTGATCAATGAGCAAATTAGAAGAGGTCCGAAATGTTGTCAAAAGGTATATAGAGGATAGAAAAGCAGCTAAGAAATTTTGATAACATCAGAACTCCTGAGTAATAACACTAGTCTAGAGCAGAGGTGTATTTATGTATTTATTTAGGAATACTGCCAACCCCAATCGGGGTTGCAAAGTACAGACAAGAAAGCGCGCAATAATAAAGCAGTGAAGCAGCATGCGATAGAGTTCGTTTAGTTAATAGCATTGGTAATAACCGTTTACCGGTAACATGGGACTAATAAAAAAATGTCAAAAACGCAGAAATGCACTTGAAAGTACAATTTTGTTCAGTTAAGATAGAGCATTGAAACAGTCGAAATAGTGTTTATAATTCGAGTTGTAGAAGCAGCAGGTGGCTTCATGTGACACAAGTATATTTAAGTCAAGCTTGATTGTAGACTATTCCATTATCTAATTACTAAAAGAAGAAAATGGATGCCTAAGCCAATCTTTGTTGAATCGATATTCTTCTAGTGATTGTTAATGCTTATGTCATGTTACACTTGTTTCTGATGGTGAAATATACCTTGAGCTATCTATGTTCATCATGCTCTGAATTATTTGACAGAGTAACTTCGGTCGAGCAAGCCTGGCGTGGTTTTGTGACGTGAGTATTCCAGCGTCATTCTTAAATTTTGCTGATGAGTCAGTTTGCATTTCTTATAGATAAATCTTCCAGCTTTTCTGTGAATTTCTTTTGCTTTCTTTATTAGTTTATCTTTGAACGGGAACCAGTCTATATTTGCATATTCACATACGGGTCTGACAAAAATATTGTAGGAAAGTAACTTAATGAATTATGGTGCGTTGCCGTGGCATCTCTTGCGAATTAAAAGGCTTTTTATTTCTTTTGACGCAATGAACTTAACGTCATAGTCTCATTAAAGATCATATGACATCTTACAGCTGAAGGTATACGGCCAGAGTGAGATCAGGCAGCAGAACATACAGGAAAAATGACGGAAAAATTTAAAAACAACAAACCGCTGCTTGTACTTTATCAAAGTAGAATAGACCGGTTACTGCAATGGTTTCACTTGGAGAAAGTGAGTAGGAAATGATAGAGATGAAGATTCCTAGTAGTACGTCGACAGGACCACGCGGTATTCCAATTACGTTAATAAATCATTTCGGCCCAAAATCTTAGCAAACATTAGGAGAGGTAGTGGACAAAAAGGTAACAGATGGAAAAGCCCGCGATAGCTGGATACTAAGCAGGATGAGCATGATATATGAGGGAAAGGAGGACAAAGAAGAGATACACAACTATCATCCCAAAGCAGTTACGTCAGCCGTTTACGGGCCTCTGATGCCGATTATGAAGGACAGACTGCAGGCATGGCTGGAGAACGAGGGCGTGCTAGGGTAGGTGCAAAATGAGTTCCGAAAAAAAAATAATGAGGTTAGAAGACAATATGTTCTCCCGGACGCAGTGAATCGGAATTTAAACAAAGGAGCGCAGGCCACTGTGGCTAGCATTTTTGAATATCAAAGCAGCACAAGAGTTTAATTCAAGTCGACTTGCGGGGCGTACTGGGCACATTAGATGTGGAAGATGGAGTACCTAATCATTTAAAAGATATTTTCAAGAATAACAAAACTGTAAATTAGGAAATAAATGTATCACAGCCCATAGAGATATAGCGCCTGCTTAGGCAAGGGTCTCCTCTGCCTCCTTTATTGTTCATGTCGCACGTGCAGAGATAAGAGACCAAACTAGAGAGGTTCGGACACTTCAACCTTTCCTTTTTCCAAGCAAGGCGAATGGAATGAACAGTCATTACTAGGTCCGATGTACACGGATGATAAAATACAAATGGTTGACAGCAAGGTAGATTTGCAGAGCTGAATAGATAACTCAGGTACAGAGGAAAATCGGCTGAAGTTTATGACGAAAAAGCGACCGTCATTATTTCTAGTGATAACGACGGCAGCGAGCAATTATTATCTCCGATGATGGTCTACTTCTTTTCTTAAACGCATGAGAGATGACCTGCAGATATAATTCCTACACGAGATAATGTGGACAGCTTCTATCACCAGTTTAGTATGCAGTTCAGGGTGCCGAAATAGTACCTGTGCTTTGTCAAAGCTGGGCCGGCAATCGTTGCAATGGCTGCAGTGTTCACTCCCTCGATAAGAAATGTCATTCTGCATATTATTAATGCGAAAGCATTACTAGTCCCATTAAGAGAAAAGCCGGCGGCGTGTGTTCGTGTACTCGCAGACGGTACAGAAAATCTCTGAGATGGCAAGAGAAAAATAAGAAAATTCAAGGGGGGCACTTTGTTGACCTAAAGTGCATTGAGGCGAAAGCCTTTAGAGCGGTGTTGATTCTTGTGTCACTGATGTGTGGTGAAGATGTTAATTAATTACACAAATGTATGTGATTCTAAATGCAGGAGACACTTCAGGGCGTTTGAGAGGCATCCTTCTGATTCTACGCCTTTCTGCAAACACTCTCCAGCGTTCTAGACAAGGAGAACTACATGTGCGTTGGCAGGAAGTAACGTATTCGTTACCACGCTCGGCTGCGGAACGGAAGGATGGTGGTTCGCATCTTACTGTGCACGAAGATTTCTTTTCTTAACGAGTTGAAGAGCATAACGGACGGACGCAAGCATTAGCCATTGAAGGCTATCGCCTTTACATTTTGGCAGCTGCGCTCGTCGATGAGTCACCCCAGGCGCTGCATGTAACGCCGGACGGACGGACGGGAGCATGAGTCATTAAAGGCTTTCGCCTTGTATTAAGGGAGTAATTACTCATTGGCGTACACCCAAGCGCAGCCTTACGGTTACGGTGGTCCCAGGGATCGAACCCGGGACCACCGCACAGTTATGTAATACATTATTGAAGTGGACTACGGACCATTTATCTGGCATCGAAGGAAACACGAAGAAATTTGCTGTTATGCCGTCTGTGCACTGTGTGTCGCATGATCTAAGGCACGTTACAGAAAGGTAAGATGCCAGAGTCGCCCTTTCTGCCCGATAAGCTTGGGAAGGATATGCCCTCTGGTTGAAAAGGAGGCGGAAAATGTGGATCATGTTTCCCACTCCTCTAAGATAAAGCACATAGACGTTCGTGCGCTGTGAATGTAGAGTTTTTTACAAGATTTCCATTTTGCACTGACTTTCGTACACAGGCTACACTGGGTCCGGTACATTCATCAGAGAGAGAACACAAATTACAGGATTTCAGAAAGTCCGCTTAAGAGCGGAAATGCGAAAACATTTCCCTTTCCTCTCTTTCTCCCCACATTTTTCATTTCCCACGAAATTCATGGGACATGAGCCAACGACCTTTCCGGATCTCGAAGCCACGACATTTTTTTGCTATCGATATCATCATTACTATAATCACCCCTAACATCACTACTATCATCATCATCGCTATCACTAACTATTACTATCGCGATGAGAACTGGTGAACGAAGAACCCAGAGACGTCACAGGGGACCAAATTCAGGTGATACATTTTGCGCACATTTCCGGCGTCAACATAAGCATCTAATGATTTCGCATTAAAAATAATGTGAAGTATGACAGTTCATCGATGTTCAATGAATATTGCCTCCGTTGCAAAGATTGCCGGCCCATCTTCGACAAAACACAGGTGCTGCTTTGGCATCTGCAACAGCACACGAGAGAGGCGATGGAAGTATTCCACATTGCCTTGAGTGTAAATTGCGTCAGCAGTCTTAACACTCACACTGTGAAGGAAAAACATGGACTTCCCTCGCAATTGTAAATTACTTTTTTTCTGTAATCTTTCTGTTAGTTTTTGTTCTTGTTGTTAGTGCTGTTTCATATTTAAGCATTCATTTACTTCCAATAAAAATAAACAGTTGTGAAAACGGAGCGTGTCCTATGTCGTCTTTCCGCATCTCTGTAAAGTTTGTACGAACAAATACATCATGTATTTTGATTCATTGAAAAATACAGACATTCATGTGTACATAACATCCTTTATATTTTTTTAAATAAAAGCACATGAAACCAGTATGCGACAAAAAGCAGTCGGAATATTCATATTTTATTAAAACAATAAGCTTTTTAATGAACAGTAGGTGCGAATAGGCTGTTGTAGCAAAGTTTTTTCCTTGTCTGCCTTTGCCTTTGGCACCATTAGCCACGCGCACAATTCTTTTCCTGCGCTTTTTTGTCAGGAAGGTACATCTGCTCTCTTTTGTTATTGTTTGATGATTTGTTATTACAGTGCTTTCTGAATGCAGAGTGTGATCGAGTTGAAGTCCAATAAGCCTAAGCTGAGCAATTTGTATGATGCACACCGGCTTGTACAAGTGTTTTCGTTACATATTTTCCGGGTTTGTACATTTAAATACAGAAATTAATGCACGCACCTGCAATAAAGCATTTATTATTCCGAAAATTTGTCCACATGATAAAAGCCCCAGAACAAACACTCGGTTCAGTCGTCTATGTGTCCATTTATTGCCCAAGCTTCAGGCAGTTAGGACCCAGGTGCTAACATGAAATTACATATATTGCTTGTTTCTTCAAAAGAGTACAATGCATGCATAAATTAACTATTTAGTTACGCAACACAAGACTAACATGTTCTACCTGTTAATAATTGGTGCTTGCTTATTCGTAAGAGCAGCACAAGCTGCAGTTATTTTGTTCATTTGCGACACCAGGCTTAGCGGAATCCTGTTGCTCAGGATGTGATAAATCTTTATCCTTTCAATAATTTTTACAAAGATGCGCGAAAATCCAATCGGCTTCAGGTATCTAAGAGCCCTCTGAAATGAAGGTAGGCATTAGCAGCACAGCACCTTCCACCTGCGTAGGTTACGAATGCTTGGAAATTCTTTGTCGCTAAAAATTAACCACCTGCTCGGCGGAGCTGCATAAAACGAGGAGTCAAGGGTCATGAGCGAGTCAGCGTACCGCCCACGCTACGCCTTGGATTCGAAACTTATCACGACATTAGAAACTATTCCTATTAAAACGTTTAAAATGTACCCTCCCCTCCTGTAAATATAGTACAGCACGTGCTGATAATCAGGATTACAGGGCATTGCTGTGCGGATCTTGGTGCAGCCTAATCTTAACGTTCCATTTACATTGCTTCCTTTAAATGGGGCAGGCAGAGAAGGCTTGATTACCTCTCGTGATGGCATGAACACCCAATTTTTCAGAGCAATCTTTAAAATACCGGGTGTTTTCGTAAATACCGTTCATGTTGCTGTGACTGTAAAGCTGAACATTGTTTCGAAGGCACTGTACTTTATCCCAAGTCGGAGCTTGGTCAGTACCAAGCACAGCTTGTCCGCCCAAGACATGGCGTTGTATAAGTACTTGGGTGGAGGCGACAAGTACAAAAGTTGGCAGGCAAAATTTGGAAGTGGCTTAGCTCAGTTATGCCAGGCTATACGTAGAGAGATTGGTATTCTCCTGCCGATACTGCCGCTGAACAGCGGCCGGACTCACCTTCTCGTCTCCCATGCGACACGACTGCGATAAGGCCGCCGTATTTCATACATTTCATACACGCAGCTATGCATGGCGCAGTCATGCGCATAGCTAGCACGCGGCACCCACGTGTGTCATGCGCGGAACCAGCGGCGAAGGCCGGCCAGCTGCTCCTCTCTGGTTGCCGGGCATGCACACAACCGCTCTTCCACGTGACGTCACGCGTGGCGCCGGCGGGGGAGCTAAACGCACTCTGGAATATCTGGAACGTGATTTTTACTTAGTACCGGCACCTCTCGAGCTTCCTCGGCCCAATTCACTAGTCCTCCAAATCAGAATAAGTATGGGACCCTTTAACTAACTCTGTCACTGACGCCTTCCAAGCAGTACAGAAGTGGCCAGCATGTCTTCTCATGCGTAACTGTGCCCATTTGCCCAGTTCCACAGGAATTCAAAACATTTTGTCGCTAACCCGCATTTTTCTGCGCACAAAAGTACCACGCATGCGTCCCTCTATTCTTTTTTTTTTTAATTTACAACATGAATTCCACACGTGAGGATACATTGATCCAGCCTCATATATTTTTCACGCCGCATGGATCTAGCGCGCATAGTAGCCGTTACCAGGCGCCATACAACGTCCTGTATACATTATTTAACCCAAAGATGTCTTCGGAGCGCAAACACTTGCCAGCAGATGTAGGACTTGTCAATGACATTGATGAATTTAAGAACACGTTATCAGGTGCACGTGACAAGCAATCGGCGTCATTGTGCTTACGGCCGGACTTGTACACTACCGTGATGTCGTATTCCTGGAGGCGAAGGCTCCATCTCGCAAGCCGTCCCGAAGGGTCTTTGAGATTGGCTAGCCAGCATAACGAATGATGGTCACTGACAGCTCGAAACGGGCGACCATTGAGATATGGTCGGAACTTGCTAATCGCCCACACTACCGCAAGGCATTCCTTCTCTGTGGTAGAGTAGTTTGCCTCTGCATTCGAGAGGGAGCGGCTGGCGTACGCTATGACTTTCTCGTTGCCATCCTGCCACTGAACGAGAATAGCGCCGAGACCAACACTGTTGGCGTCAGTATGAATTTCAGTGGCCGCTCGTTCATCAAAATGGGCGAGTATTGGGACAGTTTGTAGGCGGCTGCGTAGCTCGTTGAAGGCAGATTCCTGATCATCATGCCACACAAAAGATACATTGTCTCTAGTAAACATTGTAAGGGGCTCGGCAATTGTGGAAAAGTTTTCAACGAAACGTCTGTAATAGGCACAGAGGCCCAGAAACCTACGAACGGACTTTTTGTCGGTTGGGCGCGGGAACTGTGCCAGAGCGGCAGTCTTCTCCGGGTCAGGACGGACTCCGTCAGCGCTTATCACGTGACCAAGAAAACTGAGCTCTTCGAAACCAAAGTGACACTTTTGTGGCTTTATCGTCAACTGTGCCGAACGGAGCGCCTGTAACACCATTCGCAGCCGGTTGAGGTGTTCCTCGAAGCTAGGAGCAAAAATGACAACATCATCAAGGTACACTAGGCATGTCTGCCATTTCAGCCCAGAAAGAACGGTGTCCGTCATGCGTTGGAAGGTTGCTGGCGCAGAACAGAATCCAAAGGGTAGCACTTTGAATTCATAAAGGCCGTCAGGTGTCACGAAAGCTGTCTTCTCTCTGTCCCTTTCGTCCACTTCGATCTGCCAGTAGCCATTCTTAAGGTCGAGTGAAGAAAAATATTTAGCGTCACGCAGTCGATCCAAGGCGTCGTCGATACGTGGAAGGGGGTAAACGTCACGTTTCGTGACACGATTCAACTTCCCATAATCGACGCAGAATCGCAAGGTGTTATCTTTTTTCTTCACCAATACCACAGGCGAAGCCCAGGGGCTCGTGGACGGCTGGACGACGTCGTCTGCAAGCATTTCTTGCACTTGGGATCGTATAGCCTCCCGTTCCACCAGCGACACTCTGTACGGGTGTTGGGATATGGGGCTAGTCTAATCGTTGACGATGACGCGGTGTTTGGCTACCGGGGTGCGCCCTACCTTTGATGTCGTGGCGAAGCACTCTGCGAAATCGTGAAGGAGCTCTAACAAGCGCTGCTTCTGACCCACCGACAAGCCGGGATTAATGTCCACGGTAGACAGAACGGTTGCTGCATCGCGTCCGTCCGGCGACGGTATCTCCAGAGCACATATTTCTGCGGGCTCAACGAAGTCGGTAACGTATGCGACGGCCGTTCCTCTCGCAATAGGCTGGAACTCTGTTCCGAAGTTGGTGATCAAGAGTGTCGCAGAGCGATCCCGTAAGCGAACAAGCCCTCTTGCAGCGCAGATTCCTTTCTCGAGTAGAAGGCTGACGTTTCTCTCTGCCATAACGTCTCGATCACCGGGCGAGTCACTTTGCACGGGGACCATCATGCTGCGCCGCGGAGGCACCGTCACGTCATCAGCAGCAATACGCAGGGCGGGTATCCTGGAGTCGTCTGGGTCGGCTATTTCAATTGCTTGCGTCGGCGAAAACGTCACGCGCGGCTCTTGTAAATTGATAACGGCGCCGTTAGCTTGTAAAAAGTCCAGGCCGAGAATGACATCGCGCGAACAGTGAGGTAGGACAACAAAGTGACAAACGTAAATAAATCCGTCGATTGTAACTCTCCCCGTACACCGGCCAACAGGGGTAATTAGGTGCCCACCAGCTGTGCGAATCTGAGGCCCAGTCCACGCGGTCAAAACTTTCCTCAGTTCTTTTGCTAGCTCGTTGCTCATAACCGAATAGTCCGCTCCCGTATCAACCAATGCCGTAACCGCTAAATCGTCGATATCGACCGGTAAGTTCGAAGCTGCACATCCTTTGTGATCGTCACGTGTCCTCGTTTGATAGCCGTCGTCTGGTCGGGAACGCGATGGAGGATGTTCGGCTGTTCGCTCGTCAGCGGCCTTACCTCCGCAGGCCGCTGGGTCTAGTTTCCCCGGCGAGGACTCGGTGAGCGGCTGAAACGGCTTGTCGAAGGACGGGGACTCGGCGAACGATAGTGGGTAGAGGTTGGTGGGCGGTAGTCAGGGCGAGGGAAATCAGTGTGAGTGTGATCCCGGCGCGTTGACAGGTGCTCCTCAATTTCGCGGGACCGTTCGCCATTGGGCGGACAGGGGACTCGCGGATGAAATCCGCGAATTCCAGCTCGACGATAAGGGCACCACCGCAAGATATGGCCAGCCCCACCGCAGTGGTAGCAAAGGGGCCGCTGGTCAGGTGCCCGCCACACGTCCGTCTTCCGCAGCCTGGCTTCGGGCAACACAGGGACAGGTGGGGGCCACGGCTGGAAAGCAGATGCAGATGGGCTGGTGCTCCAAGGGGCGCGGTCGCAGTTCTGCCGGAGTACCGACGCGTACGTCTGGCGCGGGGGCGTCGGTGTAAGGGCAGCAGGGGCAACAGGTTCAGGAACCACCTGCTGCACTTCCTCTCGGATAATTTGTGCTAACGATGGACACTGCGGCTGCGACTGGGCAGAGAGGAGCATTTTGTGCAGCTCTTTGACGATAGATCGAACCAGCTCCCGAAGGGTGTCAGCGGAGTCGCTGGAGGCTGGCGCAAAGTCGGCAGTTGATACGGTGTTCACGGCGCGATTGTAATAGCGGGCGCGTTGTTGCAGGGTCTTTTCGACGGTAGTGGCCTCCGATAGAAACTCCGAAGTGGTGTTAGGTGGGTTTCGCACAAGCCCAGCAAACAGTTCTTCTTTTATCCCGCGCATCAGGTGGCGCACTTTCTTGTCCTCGGCCATGTTTGGATCCGCCCTTCTGAACAGTCGTGTCATGTCCTCATAATACATTGCGACGCTCTCATTGGGTCGCTGGTTCCTTGACTGCAGCGCCGACTCAGCTCGTTCCCGACGGTCGGTGTTGACGTAGGTCGCCAGCAACTGGCTACGGAACCGTTCCCAAGAAGGAAACGTTGTCTCGTGGTTCTCGTACCACGTCCGCGCCGAGTCGTCAAGAGCGAAGTAAACATTGTGCAGCTTCCGCTCCGCATCCCAGCCGTTGTACCTGGCAACGCGCTCGAACTGGTCAAGCCAGTCCTCCGCGTCCTCAAACACTTCGCCATGGAAGGTCGGCGGCGTTCGCGGCTGGAGGACCAGGAAATGAGCAGCTGAGTTCCCGTTGTCAGCCATAGCTGCCGCGTCTCCGTTGCTAGCCATAGGTGCCGCGTCAGTCCTGCGCGTCGCAGCTGGAGCCCTGGTCCTAGGGGATAACGGACCGTACTCTGATGACTGACCTTGGATTCGGCGGCTCGTACTGCGATCAAATCCGTGTTCATAGAGAGCCTTCGGGGCACGTAGATGTTGGAAAGTACCCAGCACCTCCACCAAAAATGTAACGAAGACAGGACCGGCACAGATCACAGTCTCAGCGAAGTCCAGCGCACAGCAGGGAACTCACAAGATGGCTCTCAGAACCACACACACACTTCGTATTTGTCCACCGGCACACGCACGCTTCGTCTTCATCGTCGGCGCGCTCCCATGAGCACGCGCCAATATATTATGAGTTACCGTAGGTTCGGTTCAAATCGTTTTGATTCCTTGTATTTCTTTTCTTGTAGCCAGCACTCTTCTATATTTATAGCAAGGCAGCAACGTGGGCTAGTTGGTTGTACATTTGATGTCAATAACGCGCTACACACTGACAAAAACGGCAACTGGAACGGCAGACAGAGGACAAGCGCGCACTAACAACTGAGATTTATTCAGGTACGAGGATACATAAATACATTTCATGCACATGCTCAAAACAATCAATTCATTGCCATCGGCTGTGTCGCATGCTCCTTCGTTTCATGATTTGATCTAACTCTTCACTTGATAACAACACAGAGGGTGTGCTTAAGCGCTCGTCTTCACCGGCTTCCCATATCTCAAAGGCTTTTTTCATTCCTCTTTCTTTCTTCTTCCTTGCAATAGCTAAAATTGTAGTCCGTTCAAAGTAAGATGAACATTTGTGATTTGCGTAATGGGGGGCAATGTTTCCAGGATTCGTTAATTTTCCTAAGTTATTACTGTGATCTTTCTACCTGGTGTTTAGACATCTGCCTGATTGACCTATGTAGCTCATGCCGCATTACAAGGGAATCATGTATACTATACCAATAGCACCTTCTACGAACATTTATTGGTGTGCGATACCACATGTGTTAGCAAATTTTTTCCTCGATTTAATCATTTCATGAAATAGGCTCACTACTTTTGAGAGTGCGGTTAACACCAGGGGAACATCATATCTGTTTGCTATTTTTTTAAGCCGTGTGGCTCTTCATGTACATAAGGAATGACAACCACACCAGCAGCCTGCTCTGCATGCTTTTTTGCGCTCTTTTGCTATCCGGTAGCTCCTGTAGATTCTTTTCAGCCACAGATGTTAGAGCGCGTCAGGGTACCCACTCATCTTTAGCCTATCGACTTGCCTCTTCAACTTGTGTCTGCCGTTCCAGTTGTTTTTGTCAATGTCTAGCGCGTTATTCACGTCAAATATATTTATAGCCTTCTGCATTGCACCTATATCTGTACTAATGGCGATGTTCTTTTTATTTTTCAAATTTAGGTTTTTGTCTTCAGTTTTCTGCCACTTTTTTGTGTGAATTTGATCTTAAGTTATTTTTATTTTTTGTAATTTATGCGCTTTTTTCGTATTTTCAACCGATATTGTTGTTCCATTTTTGTCTTTCCTTTGGTCACAATGGTGCGTAAGAATTTTTTTCTGTATGCGGTATTTTGTTCTGTAGTAATATTTTGTATTTTACGTACCACTCCCCTCAGTAATATCCTGTGGGGTGTGAGGATACTGGAAATAAAAAAAAATTATAGACCCTGGCGGCATGGTCCATGCTGTGCCTCTTTGGTCTTTGGCCACCAGGTGAGTGGGAGGGTACTACGGCGTGGTTCAGTCGCTGCGAATGTTCCCAGTGCCCAGCTATCGCTGTCGATGAATCTTCGCGAGCATTATATTAGTTCTGTGTTGCTTTAAAGGGGGTTCGATATGGAACGAGAAACGCTGCACACTAATCTGAAGCAGCGGGTCTCGGTGGCGTCAACAGCCGGCTCACCGCAGCCGCTGTGGCCCCGCCAGTGGGGAGCCGTCGCGCTGCCATTGCGCCACCGCCGGCAGCAGCGACCGGATGGAGCAGCGAAGAGTGGCGTTCGCTCCTGTGGCGACGAGCAGCCGTTGTCTTGTCACCACTTCTGGGATATCTGGGAGAGAAACGGGGGCTGGGTTGGCCATGGGCCGGTCACAGCACTCTCACAGCTCGCGAGCACTGGTTATGTACTAGGCCTCGTCAACTCACCGCCATTCACGCCTGCGGCATCTTTGAACCAAATTTGAGTGTAGCCAAGTTGGTGCTCATTAATGAGAACTGTAGGGGCTGTTCTCTCCTGGCGTGAAAGCTGTACCCACCCGTGCGTTACGGGCGACGCAGTAGTGGAGCGATCCGAATTAATTGCTCCCCCTGGGGGCCCACTGACGTGCACCGACATCGTATAGGACCCGAGACTTATGCAAATTCACTCGTGTGTTGTGCGATAGATGTGCTAGTCTGTCAAAACGAGGTCAGAATGCGAACTCGCAATCTTTTGCTCAGCAGCCCACTACAATATCCCTGAGCTAGCAGGCCATTACAGTAGACGTTCGTTCAGGCGCAATTTGTGCCCAAACATCGTGAATCACAGCGCTTGCGGACGCGGACACAGAGAGGACACACACACAACTGCCCAAACTTTCAAAAAATTAATTTAATTTCAAAAGTATTCATGCTACACAAGTTGCTTTGCAACAACATAAAAGAGAAATCTTGAACACAAACAATTGCTTTAGAATGACATTTGATATATTCGTATTAATATATACCGAATCTCTTATTAACCCAAGACTGTTACTAAAGCAACTGCAACTACGTTTGCCGTTTCCCCTCAAGGCTAACATTTAGCGTTCTCTGTAAGGACTACCAATACCGGCCCTCTGGGTTGTAGCTCTGTCGTCGTGAAACGCTTGGTGAAGCAGGACTTTCAGGAAAGGGCAATAGTTAACATCTATTTCACCAAGTGCCACATATGGCTACGAGAAGTGTACCCTCTCTTAGGACCTGAGTGATAAGAGCCTAGGGGTTTCGAAGCAGAAAATTTCTCGTACGGACGAGCAACTGGCACTGCATAACACATCACAATTATGTTTTACTAGAGCACATGACGCAACATGAACACCTTCTAAATGTTGCACAACAATCATGCCAGTGTAGCCAACATCAGCAAAAATACTCTCAATCACCAAACCTTAGTCTTTTTATGAACTTTGTTGATGATATTCAGTATTACGTGCCAATCGATCCCTAGCAGGAAGACTTTCTCGGCTGTCATGCTCATTGGCGTTCTATTGCGGCAGTAGGCAGAGGCAACAACAGACATGCACGCAGAACGAACATCGGAGGAAGTAGCCCCTCTATTTAGAATGTGAGCAGGGAGGCGAACATTTCTGCCTATACCCTCTTCTGCTTCCCGTAAGACATAAATGAGAAGGCGGTATCATGAACTCCCCCTTACTCCCCTCCTTATGGAGAGATTGCGCAGGACCCAGCGGGAAAGCTTGTTCTCTCAAAAGGCTAATGTAGTACAGTTCTGCGAACGCTGTCCAGTTGTACGTTACAGACTTTCACAAAACTGGACGGAGACCATAGTTCAAAGGCACAGAAAAACGGTGAATTGGTCATTACACACCTGCGGAAGAAACTTTGTTGTGCAGAACTGTAAGCGTGACAAAGACCACCAGGACAAAAAAACTGCATGATCCCAACGCATCCGTTACAAAGAATGTCCCAGCCCCTCAATCGCTACCCTGCAAGGCGTTGAGTCCCAGTCCGCCCGTACAGCAGACGGAAAATTGATTTTTTATGTTTACTAATACAGACAAAGGTTCATCTGAATAATCTTCCCGAAATAATAATGGCATGTAGTTGTAACTTAAGTTAAGGCCTAATATGTTGAAAACCACGAATCACTGAAGGGACTTCGATGAACCAGCGCAAACAGACAAGGCAACAGTAGAAGACGAAGTCTTTTTGCGCTGGATCTTCAAAGATCATAGAAGACCAGCTAACCAAACAGCAACTTTAAAGGAATGCACTGCAAAGTAGACAAGGCGATAATATATGTACTTAGCAACCTCGGTTCAAAAGTATAAGTACAATCCAGTGATGCGAAGCCAAAAGCATTTCCTTCTTTTTTTTGGATAATGCGCGATTGAAGGCGCGTATAATTACTCGCTCAAAATGAAAGCTATTCTGCCTCTTCGTGTCTTCAGAAATGCAACCCCCTTAATCCACATTGGCGTCACGCGTTCGTCAGCCACTGAATTCCGAGAGTTGGCCACTGTGGCCAGCCATCAATCGCTGCGGCACCTGGTTACATCCCCCTTAATTAGTAACTCATGCATTGAATTCTGCACTATACGAGTTTTCAGTGGCGACAGGGACTTGACCCAGAGCGCTAATAGCTACATAACCCGTGTCTTTGCTTTTCTTTCGCATGTGCGACCTGTCAATGGGAACGCGTGAGGCAAGCTTTTCATTAGAAGACGGTATACGTGTTTCACCTGGAGGTTCAGCCCGGAGTGCAGTGGGCGTCAGCCGGTTGACAGGGTAGCCTGCTTTGTCCGTGCCAACGACCTGAAAGGAAAGAAAAAGGGTATGTGTTATCGATTCTCAACGACAATGCTTGAATTCTTAGTTAAGGTAGATGCAGCTGGCAAAGGACAGGGTTAATTGGAGACATGGGAGAGGCCTTTTTCCTGCAGTGGCTGTAGTCAGGCTGATGATGATGATGATGATGACGATGATGATGATGGTCAAATTGACGTTCACAATAAACGATGTATTTTGTCTTCACTGTTTAGCAAACTGCGGTCAGGAGCCAAAAACGTGTTTCCAAGTCATTGTTTCAAGCTCAACGCTGTTTTTTCTCGGTCCCTCTCATCTACCTTAATTTACCAAAACCCGGATCTCAGATCCACTGAAGAGAAATATTTCTTAGAGCAGGGGCTATCTACTGCATCGTCGATTCATGGGAGGCGGTAAATGTCTTTTTTAGTAATTTTGCTCAGGCGGCGCTAATCCACACAAAACACGATTGTGCCTTCTTTTTTTTATTTACGAGAACGACAGGTGCTGCCCACGGACCACTGGAAAGCTGAATAACGTCGACAGGAATCATCTCTTTGACTTGGCGGCTGATAGCACCGCGTTCAGTGGGAGACACATGAGTACTACACGTTATAACTTTCGAAAGAACTTCTCTAGACTACGTACCATGAGAACGTGCTATGGTACAGAAACACTGATGTATATAATCTCTAATTGCCTAAATACACACCCATCTTTTCATGACATAGCGCAACAATATAGAGCATTTAAAAGGTTCAAAAATGCCTTCAGAAAGTACATACTGCCCTATTCAAAGCATTAAGCATACATGTTTTGAAAACCAACTACACTTTGTATCGGATGTTATTTTTTTGTTATTGCTTTAGCACTTGTATACTGCTGTAATCCTTTGTACATGTCTTAGCAATGTACTGGTGACAGCAGCCTCGTCAGGCAGAGAGCATCTGCCTTTTGCCTTGTCCTCATAGACCGTTTGTGTCTGAAAGAATGTTACAAATCAATAAAAATAAATAACATGACTGTCGAAGAGGCGCACGTTGTCATCCGTAGTAATGTGGTGTTTGGCTAAGTGTGTTCTACCAACCCGCGAAGAAATTGAGAAGGTAGCCATATAGCGCTAGAGGAGACATCGCACTTGTCTATACAGCAGTGCGAAAACCGTAGGGTTAATGTTGAACAGTAAATCGGTGATATGCTCTCCGGTTCGGTCGATGACATCGTGACAAAAACAGTTGCGTTTCGAATATCAGTGATTCCAATAATGTAAGACATGACAGTCTGAATGCACATATGCTGGTTCTGGGCGCCGTAATTAGTCAGCTGTACTTCTGCTTTGCCGTCTTCTAGGCGAACAACCCATCTGGCGATAGTAAGCATCCGTCCGAAAAGCAGGATAGCTTCGGTTTTCACGACGCTTTCAATGTTTTGCAGTGTCTTTGCGGCGGCGGCCGCCGTGACACTCGATAGTGACGGGATGTTGACGTGATAGTAAAGGAAGCAGACTGCTGCCGGTCGCTCAAAAGCGCTGTGTGTTACGTGCTCCTTCGATAAAGTCATTGACTTGGATTGAGTGTCGATAACTGAGCCATTTTCTCTTAAGACATTTCATGCCAAGGATGACGTCGCGCGAGCACTAGTCGAGTACAGCAAAGCCTGCAAAGTACGTTTCTTCCTGGACCGTTACTCTGGACGTGCATTTGCGAGTCGGCGAGATCAAGTGACTTCCGGCAGTTCGAAGTTGCGGGTCGGTCCAAGGCGTAGTCACCTTCTTCAGAGTTGCGGCTAATGGCCCACTCAGATGAGAACAGAGTAGTAGGCACCAGTCTCCAATAGTGCTGTAACGTTAGTTCCGCCGGATTGAAATGTGTAGATTGGCGGTTACAGCTTATGGGGGGCAGCAGCGGAGTGGCGAGTGGTAGCGGCTGCGGTGCGGCTCATATTGGTTTCGTTGTGTCCGAGAACTGGGGCGTCGAGGCGGTGTAGCAGGGTCGTGAGTGCCGGTGCGTCGCGGAATCGCGCGGCCAGCTGGTTCCAGTGGTGGAGGATCATAAACATTTCGCCGATGAGGAACCCCGCCCCCAAAAGTTTCCCCTTTTAGTTTTCCCGACAGGGACTAGGCAACCACGTCAGGCCTGCGTATGGACGTCGCGGAGTGGAGAAATGTCGGGGGGACAGCAACCGGGAATACTGGTATCGCACACTTGACGCTGCGGCCAGTATTCGTCAGTCTCAGGGGGCCGCTGAACACGCTGCGGTCGTGGCGCGTCGGCACTAAATCCCGGCAGACCCATTTGTCAATAGACAGTTGCAGTACGCGTGACCTTCTTCACCGCAGTGGTAGCACAGAGGACAATGATGGGCTGCGCCAGACGTCGCTTTGGCGTCGGCGCACCGGAGCAGGTCGAGCAAGGGATGTCGGCGCATGTAGGCAGAGGCCTGCTGGCGGTGACTTGGAGGTGCGCCGGCACGAAGAACGGCTGCGGCGTATATCATTGCCTGTGGCAGTCTTGGTTGGAGATGTCCGGGTGGCGTGAGCGCCTCCTCGACCTCTTCACGAATTAGGTCTGAAAGGAATGAGACTTGCGCCAGCTGAGTCGCCGAAAATAGCTTCTGGATCTCCTCGCATACTAGAGCACCTATGGACTCATGGAGCACGTGAGGCCTGCCACCTTCGGTGACGGCGGCAGCATCAGGGAGGACGGACGGTCGTAATGGTTGCATCGCATCTCGAGCGTCTTTTCAATGGTAGTTGTCTCGGACACAAATTTTGCCACGGTTTTTTTTTTTGCGGGGGGGGGGGGGTGTTAGCAATAAGCCAACGAAGATTGGCTCTTTGATGTCCTTCATAAGAAAACGAATCTTTCTCTCCACGGGTATATTAGGATCAGTCCGACGGAATAACTTCGTCATGTACTCGAAGTAAACGAGGACGCTCTCGTTTCGGAGCTGAACTCACGTCTGCCGGAGCAGCACGACTGGTTACTTTCGGACCAATGTATTGAAAGCTGGCAAGAACTGGGCTCTGAAGTTACTTCAGGTTGTTATTGTAGTCTTGTGGTTTTCAAACCAGGAACGAGTGGCACCGCCCAGCGAAAAAAAAAAGCACATGTCATAGCTTTGAATCGTCAGCGCATCTGGTGTATTGAGCGCTGCGCTCAAATTTGCCAAGCCAGTCCTCCGGGTCTTCGCCAGGGAAGCAACAGAAGGCTGATAGTTCCCGCGGCTGCTGCAACACGAAGGACGGCGAAGTGATGGCTGCCTGCATGCTAAGCGGGTGTTGAGTGATGGCTGAAGGTGGTGCTGGAGCATTTGGCTGTGTCTTCGCATTGGATGGGCCCGAACTCCGCTGAAGACCTTAGAGTCGTCGGCTACCCTGGTGGATAGGCGTAATGCGGATGGCAGTAGCTCCCAGCAGAGTCGAATATTGGTTTGTTGATGGAGTCTGGAGCATGGGGTGCGCTCTCGGCTCCTCCACCAGACGTCGCGAAATCAGAAAGGACCAAAAAACAAGAAAACACGCAGGACCACAGAGCTTGATGAGGCGAACGGCTGAACGTCAGCTGCCCAGCCGTTTACTTGTTTCCTCGTCGCGGCGAGACGCGCGCTCGAGAACAGCGCAGAGCAACGACGAGGAATGCACCTTGTAATTATAACGCAGCCGATGTGTGGGTATTGAGCCGTCTCCTTGCGGACAAAAACGATGCGGACGTGGCATCGCTGTTGCCGATATTTGTCTGCCGTTGGCATTAGAAACAGCGACAAAACGCCAAAGCCGACTTTTTCCCATGAGGAGGGGGCATAATGTTCAAAAAGCCTTTCATTATCGGAGGTGTGGACCGAATATCTACAATACCTCTCCACCTTTAGCGAACGGGCTGATCCGTTCAGCGTCTTTTTCGACTGCAGCGGATGGAGCCAACGTATATTCCATAACCGAGTTGGCTTGACATATGTAGTCTGCAACGAGTAAAATGAAAATGTGGAGCCCATAGAAAGGCTTTCAACTGAAAATTAAATAACAGCAAGAAACATATTTTCATCATGCTTAGAACATGCGCCTTATTTAAGGCGTGCGAAAATTTATTCATGCAAATTTGTAGCACACATAAAGCAGTGAGTGGTAAATCTATTTACTGAACAGCTGTGCCTAACCAAGAAATTGTGCAGGGAGTAAAAAAAATTGACACGGAAGATGTCCGCAGAAAGAAAGGCTGAATTTTTGTGTAAACATGAGGTTGTGTGAGCTGTTCAAAATTTTCCCGCGGGTGCTCAGGCACTGCTTCATTCTTTCTGGTGACACCTGTTCCTTTCCCGGAAGAACTACGCTAGGGAGGAAACCAGTAAATGATTGCTTTCTGCGCTGGTTATAAGCCCAGAATTGCTTTTGACTGCAGTAATTTTTTGAACGGGCGTAAAATCAAATTGTTCAGAGCGAAATTTCGTTTTATGACTCCGCTGGAGCAGTTGCAGATGTAAGCATCTCATCCCTATTCGGCCGCTGTCTCTGCTGCAAAATGACTTCCATTTTTCTCACCGCAAATCTGCCTTTCTTCACAAAAATGCAACTTGTATTCCATCAATAATATTGCAGGGTGTTAACTTCGATGCTCCGGATTAAATAATCTGCGCACATAACAATTCTGATTGCCCCATAATACACCTGCCCTCGTCCTTACGGTTGCGTCAGCACTTATTCACTTACGCAATGGTGTTTCGATGCTACGCAACATGGGAGTATTCAGATATAAACGCACGGTATGTATCTTTGCAAACAGCTGCCACAAGGATGAAGAAGTTAGTGTCTAAGGCGACAATATTTTTTTCCACAGCAAAACCATTTACTTAACGGTGCACTTTCATTTACCGTTAGTAATCAGCTAAAAGACGGTGTGTTCTAGTGTCATCATGGTTTAAATTTCTGAAAAGATATTGAGAAGGGGGGCGGCAAACGTTCGTTCTTGTTCTCATCCCTTGAATGCCTTGAATGCCTTAAATTCTCATGCCTTAAATACGCTTTCGTCTTAAGAGAGAGACACAGATGCCGGGCGGCGGTTGGCGTGCAGCCCAATCTGCCATAGGAACCTTGCATGGTTCATATATAGCTTCTCAGCCAGCAATAATTATTGTTTCAAAAGCTGCACCACTTATTGCAGTGAATGAAGTCTCACAAACGAGCCGCGGAGCAGTTATTTTTCATCGTATTATGACCTTTGTCGCACTTTTGAGACCAGCGACAGACATCTGCCGTTTATAGCGGTTGTTTTCTAAGTTGCGCCCGCATTCGTTCTGCAATTCGTCTTCAAAGCGAAAGCTTGGGCAAGTTGATTGGACATTACCGACGCAGCGCGAAACACGAGGACAAGACGAGCACACGAGCAAAGCGCTGTGTTCATGTGCTCCTCTTGTCCTCGTATTTCGCGCTGCCTCAGTAATTCGCCTTCGTTGCACTTTTCTGATATTATTTTTAAAGCAACTTTACTGCGCCATCTAACAGGTTGGCGCCACGGTAGGCATAATTCTTGCTTCGAATACACAGGAAGGGTTATAGTGCCTATTTGGAAAGTTAGATAGGGTTGTTTTAGATTCATCTACTTTATTGGCGTAACTTGGGGTGAACCTTGCCAGGCTTTATTGCATGTTACCTATGGTGTGTTTCGGCCTCATTTCCCTTCTAGAAAGGCGATTGGTGGCATGCAGTTTCTTCTTGGCCGGCAGATTCTTCAGAGGGCCTCAACCAGAGGCAAGAGAGAAAAGTGAGGTGCCCTGGCGGCCAGAAATGAACCTGCCTTGAGGAAGAAGAAATCGTCGGGAGGAACAAACGAAGTGCTTGCGTTGTACAGCGTCGCCCGGCGAGACACCGGATTCAGGACCAGCTTGGCCAACTGGCCACCACTGACGCTGACGAGGTGCAGCTCCCTGAGCACGATGCTGCTGCTGCTTCCGTTCACCAGGACATACGCCGGGCTGCCTGATAGAGAATGCGAGGAACAATGACGGCATCGGACGTTAAGAGAGCAGTGAGGGCAAAATGGAATCAGCCTGCATCGATCGATTCGCGCATGCCAAGACTAAGACACTATTGCTACCGTAAACGGAGTTTCCATACGCTATCAAATGCAAAAAAGATTTATTAGAGGTCATGTCATCACCGTTTAATTTCACAAGTAAACTGCGGTGCGTCAACACAGATATTTTGTGCGCGAGTCCTATAGGCTGAGCTGCGCCAGCACTCCCTTGAAAACAACAATCAAGAAAGTCCTTTTATGCTACCCTCTGATGCTACCTAAGGCATCAAAGCTGTAAGAATCGATGATGTTTATGATATCATTTCGCGTTCCTCCTTGTATACAGATGCGACTTTAGCTACCTTAACCTCGTCTGGAAAGGTACCGGCTGATAGAGATACATTGATTAAATTTGACAATGCAGCGCTTATTTTAGATGACACGTATTTCACAGAACTTCGAGACCTGGATGTCGTCATAACCGCTTGTCACATTTCTTTTTAATTCCTTTATCACTTATTCGATTTCATCTGATGTGACAGCATTTAGTACTGTTGAGTTTATTCGTGAGCATGGGGGGCTTCTAATGTCGGCTAGTTATTGCAGGCGCATTGCCGTGTTTATAAATTACTTATTCATTTCATCTGCTAACTCCTCACTGAGAACATTTGCTCCACCCAAGGGGAGTTTTGACTTATACCTGTGATAAAGGTAACTATTTTTCATATTTTTGCAGGATAACTTTCATCTTAGCAGTGAGTTAGATTGCCAGACCAGAACGGTGAGTCTAAAAATTATTACGCAGGAAACCAAAGTAGCGTTAACAGTCTGGGAAGAGAGAAGCAGTTTACAGTTGGTAGCGAGGCACTGGAAGCGGTAAGAGAATACGTGTACTTAAAGCAGGTAGTGAATTAAACTTGAATTCAGGACCCCGCAGCGAGCTATTGAAAGGAAAATTATAGGTGTAACGTTGAGAGACGGGAATGGAAAAGAGTGCGCTGGGAACAAATGCGGGGTGGAGCGAATTTCTGGCAGGTTTTCTCGTATCCTAAATGGCAGTTTGCCAGTATTCGTCAAGAGAAAAGTATAAAGCAGCTGTATCTTACCGGTACTCACCTACGGGGCAGAAACAAGGAGGATAACAAAAATGGTTTAGCGTGTGGACAGCGTAACCAGCAGTGCAAAGAAAAACGATAGGTGCAACGTTAAGAGCCAGGAAGAGAGTAGAGTGGGTCAGGGGTTAAACACGAGCTAGTGACCTCCTAGTCGATTTCAAACGGAAGGAATGGCCTTAGGCAGGGCATGTGATGTGAAGTCAAGATAACCGATGGTCCTTAAGAGTAACGGAATTGTTTCCAAGAGAAGGCAAGCGTAGCAGGGGGCGGCAGAAAGTTAGGTTGGCGGACGAGATTAAGAAGTTTGCGTGGATAGGATGTCCGCAGCTGGCATGGCACAGGGATTTTAATTTGAGAGATGTGGGAAAGGCCTTTGCTCTGCAGTGAGCATAGTCAGGTCGATAATGATGAAAATATACCTCTCGGGCATTAAGAGAATTACCTGACCCTATTGGCAGATCAGCACCTTGAAATTCTGCCTGATGCTCCAGGCGAGCGGAAAAGAAAAAGGTGCAACGAGAACTGACCACCGAAAAATGACTTTTAATGTAAGAAGTCATGTCTTCTTTCCTCGCCCTTGTCTCATGTGTCGCAAGGATCCTCTAGGGGTTCAAAAATGTATTTTCAGCTCTAAAAAACAAGTCAGTATGGCGTCACGTATTTTTAGTTACGACGTCATTGTTTACTTCGCCTCACTTTTCCCAGCCGACGTTGGCTCAGCATCGTAAGCAGCCATGTTTTGAACTTCTATGCAAGCAGTGCTATCAGTCTACATCAACCTTGGTGCTCACCGCTGAGCGGCGTCCGTTGCGTGTGTCGCATTCCTTCGACGGGCTGCCGCGAGAAGCCGTGCCGGAATCCCGCTTCGCTGACGCCCGTGGCCCGGACTGTGTGGCGGCCGTCGGCGCTGGATACGCGCATCTGCCAGCGCCCAGCCGCTGGCGCCCTCACGACGACGGCCAGCGCGTTCGCCACGTCCAGGGCGACGTCCATATCGGCGCCAGCAGCCAGCGACCTGCCTGAGGCAGGTAGGTTATCCATTGTGAGTTTAACGTTCCAAAACGACACATGGGCTTTGAGGGACGCCATAGTGGAGAGCCTCTGACTCGATTTAACTACATTTAATTTTTTGACATGCGCATAAATCACATAACACATGGGCGTTTTTTATTTCACCTCCATCGAAAGCGAGCCGCCAGGGTCAGAATCAAACCAACCATCCTGGGTTCAGCAGCCGAACGTCAAAGGCATGCACTGAGCCGCCACGACAGATCTTGCCTGAAACGGGATCAAATAGTTTGCTTGCAAGACACTCACTGTCACTGGCCTTACTGGACCATTCTAAAAGCTACGCACAGGTTCTTCTACTTCCACGAAGGCCGCGACTGCGAATGATGGTAATGCGCACATTTGTGGATGACTGCAGAAATAGGATGCAGTGGACAAGCTAAACTGCATGCGTAAAAGATAATATATCAAACTACTGCGAATGTAGTTTTTTGTTATAGGGGAGAACATCTTCAGGAATTCTGAGACGCCAGCGAGGTATGGGCACTTCTACTGCTGACATTTGCTGAACCCTGTTCTAACACCGCAGAAAAGCATTAATTTTACCTTTACACTTGCTTTACATTCAACGACTGTTCCAGAATCTCAGGTAAGTCGCCTGTTGTGTTCCAATATAATTTCATCCACCCCATAACTGACGTGAGGACTGTTGCTGTGTTCAGTTCTGTGTTTCTCGCTTTCTACCTGAAGGAAATATTCTTTTGACCACCCTGTTGATAACACTCCAATAGGATATGTCGGCGAGCATAGTTACATTCTGTTAATATCAATTTAACAGGCTAAGTTACTTCTGCTTGCAAACATTTTTCCCAATGTTTCTGCGCCCCAGCTGGTGTGTGGCGAGGGGCTGGAAGTGGTAAAAAAATTCGTCTACGTAGGGCAGGTAGTGACAGCTAAATCCGATCACGAGAGGGAAGTAACTAGAAGGATAAGAATGGGGTGGAGCACATATGGCAGGTTCTCTCCGATCATGAACAGCAGGTTACCGATATCCCTCAAGAGAAAAGTGTACAACAGCTGTATCTCGCCGGTACTCACCTACGGGGCAGAAACGTGGACTAACAAAAAGGGTTCAACTTAAATTGAGAACCACGCAGCGTGCTATGGAAAGAAAAATGTCAGGTGCAACTTTAAGACAGCGGAAGCGGGCAGAGTGGGTGAGGGAACAAACATGAGTTATTGGCACCGCATTTGCAACCAAGAGAAAGAAATTGGCTCGGGCAGTGCATGTAATAAGAAGACAAGACCACCGCTGGTCCTTGAGGGTAATGGTGGCGATTCCAAGAGAAGGCAACCGTAGCAGGGTAGATGATGTCAGGACGGCGCGAAAGGAACAAGGACGAGAGAGGCACAAGAACCCAACAGCACAGGTTGCATTCTTGTGTTTCCCTTGTCCTTGTTCTTTTCGCGCCGTCCTGACATCATCTAATGATATGAACCAACTATAGCCCAAACCAAAGTACTTCTCGTAGCAGGGGACGGTAGAAAGTTAGGTGGGTGTCACATATATTAAGGAGCCTAAATTAAACTTTGAACGAAAGAGGTGTGAAGAAGACGACGTGGATTAACCGAAGAATAAAGAAGAGGAAGAAGAAGTATTCGGTAGGGTGGAGAGAGATGATTGGTGGAGATGCAATCGGTGAGCTGGAGAGAGATGATTGGTGGAGAAGAGAAGAAGACGACGACAAGGCTTACGTGGACTAACACCGAGGCTATAAAAGGGCGAGTAAGAGCGAGGCTCGGGGAAACAGCAGAGAAGCGGTGGTGGTGGTGGTGAAAAGCCTTTATTTAATGAAAGAGGCGAGGCTCTTTAAAGAGCCCCGCAATGGATGAAGTCCTTATTCCGGGACCCCATTGGTCGAAGCCGCCAGCTTAGCCCTCTTGACCAAAGCCTTTTGGGACTGAAGGTCCGAACAGCCAAGCAAGGGCCGCCTCCCGTTCCTCTCTGGTAGGGTTGGGGTGGGGGGAGAAGCGGAGGCTTTCGCGGGTCAGGGACACATCGACTGGAAGAGAGCGACGCTGGCTACTGCTCCGGTGAGCTCGCGTTCTACGGCATCGCATCGTGGACTGCCTGCCGTGTCTGAGCCAGTTCCAGGGAGTCAACGGAGCACGCTACACCTGCTACGGCCAGGGGTGTCTCCAGCGCTGTTGCCACCCATCCGGGTGGTGCTTTCAACGCCAACAACACCGGCATCACCTCCACGGGAGCTTGGACCTGGAGCTTATACGACGCAGCCAGCGACGCCGCCAGCGATGCCAGCCCAAGCACGACGAACGCCGCCCTGACGCCGGCCACTGGATCTATACAACGCCTCGGCCGCACCGAACCAACCGTGAGCACGAACGCCGACCGCTAATAGTAGAACGCTAGTAGTAGACGCTGGTAGCAGTGTGCCCAGGTCGTGTGTATTTATAGTCTTTGTGTTTTGTGTTAGTTTTGTTAGTTGTATTCTAGTGTGTGTGCCACGTAGGGTGTATTAAATGGGCGTTTGTGTGGGTACACCCGTCGCCTAGTCCATTCTTTCGGTCCGAGTGTTCTCCGGAAAGATCCGTGACAAAGATAAGTGGCGAGCCGTGCCAGGATACATTTCCTTTTTCTTTTTTGTTTTGTCTCGAATTTTTCCGATCTCTCGACGGCAGAAAGTATGGATTTGGCAAAAACGTCCCGCCGCGGTGGCTCAGTGGTTAGAGCGCTCGACTACTGATCCGGAGTTCCCGGGTTCGAACCCGACCGTGGCGGCTGCGTTTTTATGGAGGAAAAACTCTAAGGCGCCCGTGTGCTGTGCGATGTCAGTGCACGTTAAAGATCCCCAGGTGGTCGAAATTATTCCGGAGACCTCCACTACGGCACCTCTCTTCCTTTCTTCTTTCACTCCCTCCTTTACCCTTCCCTTACGGCGCGGTTCAGGTGTCCAACGATATATGAGACAGATACTGCGCCATTTTCTTTCCATCCAAAACCAATTATTATTATTATTATTATTATTATTATTATTATTATTATTATTATTATTATTATTATTATTATTATTATTATTATTATTATTATTATTATTATTATTGTTGCAAAAACGTGCGAACTGGCGCTCAAGCTAGGGTAAAGCAAGGAAGAGGCGATGCGTCTCTATGAAGAGGAAGGAAAGAGGCAGAAAGAGGAGGCAAAGAGGCAGAGAGAGGAAAGGGCGTAAGCTCGTGCAGACGCTCGAGAAGCAGAAGAGCGCGAGGATAAAAAAGCTCGCGAAGCAGATGTGAGAGCTCGCGAGGTAGAAGAGCGAGAGGCTAGAAGAACTCGCGAGGCGGATGAACAGGAGAAAAGATGGATAGAACAGCAGAAGTAGTTTCTTTTGTGGAAACAGGGGCATGTCGCGGGAGGATATGAGATCACGGACAGTGATCAGCGTTCCTTAGCGGGTAGAGAATCTCCTAGACCGGCCAGAATTTGTCCAAGGAAGCTGATGGCTCCCTTCGATGACAAAAGAGATGATCTGGACGCATATCTCCAACGATTCGAGCGGATAGCTTTGGGGCAAGGCTGGGAGCGCAGTGAGTGGGCCACGGCATTGAGCATGTGTTTAGTCACAGAGGCGCTGAATATGTTTGGAAGGATGCCCGCTGCTGATTCTATGGAATAAGAGAAAGTCAAAAAGGCGCTCCTCCAAAGATTCAGGCTTACGGTAGAGGGTTTTCGTGAGAGATTTCGCACCGCGAAACCTGAGGATTCGGTAACCGCTAAGCAGTTTTCCTGCTGGCTGACTTACTATTTTCATAGGTGGCTTGATATGTCAAACACAGAAAAGAGTTTTGAAGGGGTGCGTGACAAGCAGGTCACAGAACAATTTTTAGCATGTTGCAGCTCAAAGCTAGCGGTGTTCCTGAAAGAAAGAAAGTTGTGTTCATAGGAAGAGTTCACGACACTGCAGACCAATTTCTCGAGGCTCAAGGGCTAAGAAATTTGAGTAACGCAAAGTAGAAAACCCAAAAGACCCTAGACACAGATGCGGCAAAACCAAGAGCATATGGCGGTGCATCTAAGGCGCCAGTAAGGTGTTTTCTATGCGGAAAGGTGGGACACCGTGCAGCTGACTGCCGAACTAGTAGCGCTGCCCAAGAAACACAGGTTGTGTGCCAAGGTTGTAAGAGGAGGGTCATATTCTGGATGAGGGCCGATACAGAACGAAGGACCAAGCTGCATGCGTTGTCGACTCTAAGGTAGAGCTTGTCACGCCACCCGAAGTTCCACAGCTGAAAGGAGAGCTAACGCCGCTAGAAAATGAGGCAGTGAGTGCAACACCCAAGTCGAAAGCAGCAATGCCGGTGGTGGTTGGGCAAATAGGGAACCGTCCTATATTGGCGTTTAGAGGCAGCGGAGCCAACATTCTTGGTTCGGAGAAGCCTGGTGAAGGACGAGGATCTCACAGGGGAAGCGTCGGCCGTCACACTCGTAGATAGCACAGTAAGGTACCTTCCTGAAGCCAGGATTCTAGTGTCCACGCCATATTATACTGGGCAGGTAGTGGCAAAATGCGTAGACCGACCCATCTACGATCTCATCTTGGGAAGCATTACGGGTGCAAGAAGTGTCGAAGACCCCGATCCCGAGTGGAGGATGCTCGACATTGAAGAACATTCAAAGGAGGAAAGGTGCGCGACAGCTCAGACGGGTGCAGTCAGTTTCTCGTCGGTAGTGGAGACAAGAGCTCAAGCGACAGCCCGAGCAACGCAGCGTCCGCTCTCTACTCCTGTTGCGATGTGCCTGAGCGTAATACCGGGTGAAATTGCAATTAGGCAAAAGGAAGACCCGAGCTTGAAGGCCTGCTTCGAAAGAGTCAGGGAAAAAGTGAAAATAAAGAAGAGTCGTACGTCCTTCGAATATCAATCGGTAAATGGTCGTCTGCACAGGGAATGCATATTTAGTTCAGGAAGGCGGGTCCAACACCTGGTGTTACCGAGAGATATGCGAGAGACCGTGCTACGTTTAGGACATGACGCCATTATGGCCGGACACCAGGGTGTTCAAAAAACGGTGTCTAGGATCACCGAGGAGTTCTTTTGGCCGGGTGTTCATAGTGACGTTAAACTCTTGTTCGCTCATGTGATGTGTGCCAGCGCACAGTTCTGAAGGGAAGAGCTTTTCCTGTACTTCTGGGCAAGATGCCAGCCATAGACCTACCGTTTCAGTGAGTGGCGATTGACATTGTAGGGCCAATCTCTCCAGTATCCGCCAAACGCAGTAGATATGGGCTCACTCTGGTTTATGTGGCCACTCGTTATCCGGACGCTATTCCACTGAGAACTATTGACAGTATCCAAGTGGCGGAGGGTCTTGTGGAATTGTTTTCGCGTTATGGGTTCCCGAGGAAAGTTTTGAGTGACCGGGGCTCGAACTTCACATCGGAACTAATGGAGGAGGTTAACCACTTTTTTCAGTAAGGCAATTACTGACAATGCCTTACCATCCCATGTGTAATGGGCTTGTAGAGCGGTTCAACGGCACCCTCAAAAACATGATCAAAAAATGTGCCAGGAGAGACCTACTGATTGGGATAGATATCTCCCAGCTCTTTTGTTCGCTTACCGCGAAGTACCGCAAACGAGTATTGGTTTCTCGCCTTTCGAGATGTTATATGGGAGAACTGTTAGAAGTACACTTACAATACTCAAGGAGCTGTGGGCTAGTAAAGAGATTGCATCAGATCTCAAGACAACATACAGATATGTTCTTGAGTTTCGGGACAGGTTGAAGGAAACATGCAGGCTTGCGCATCAAGGGCTGGAAAAGGCGCGTGAACGCCGTAAGCTATATTATGACAAGAAAGTCATTCACAGAAACTTGAATCCGGGCGACAGGGTTCTCGTCCTTCTCAGGCACTTCCTGCCGTGCCTGAGCCCGTTTCGGGGAGTCAACAGAGGACGCTACCACCTGCTACGGCCAGGGGTGTCTCCAGCGCTGTTGCCACCCATCCGGGTGGTGCCCCCAACGCCAACAACACCGGCATCACCTCCACGGGCGCTTGGACCTGGAGCTTATACGACGCAGCCAGCGACGCCGCCAGCGACGCCAGCCCAAGCACGTCGAACGCCGCCCCGACGCCGGCCACTGGATCTATACAATGCCACGGCCGCAGCGAACCAACCGTGAGCACGAACGCCGACCGCTATAGTAGAACGCCAGTAGTAGACGTTGGTAGCAGTGTGCCCAGGTCGTGTGTATTTATGGTCTTTGTGTTTTGTGTTAGTTTTGTTAGTTTTGTGTTCTAGTGTGTGGGCCACGTAGGGTGTATTAAATGTGCGTTTTTGTAGGTATACCTGTCGCCTAGTCCATTCTTTCGGTCCGAGTGTGCTCCCGTGACAGTGGGTTATAAATTTGCGGGGATACGGGGGCCGCAGCTGGCAAAGGACACGGTTAACTAGAGAGACATGAGAAAGGCATTTGCCGTGCAGTGGGCGTGCTCAGTCTTATGATGATGATGCTGATGAATTGTGAATGTTCAAAAAAGCCGCCTGTAGGAGTCTCGGCATTGTGCATAAAGTGACGTCCTGTTCTTATAAACAATTCCAAGTCAAGTGGATGCGTACTTGGGAATTCTCACAGCGCATTTTCCAAACAGTTAAAAACTAATATGAATATTGCTTACCGTGGGCTACACGCATCTCGATAATTGAGGACCCTAACAATAATAGCTGCCATTATTACTTAAGGAGCCTGCTAGTTAGCACGTCTTAGCTGTAATCTGACGTGCTACACCGCTGACAATGTTATACCAAAGAAATCACCCTTCTAACTCAGCCTATTTTTAAAAATTGTGTACAATCTTATGTGATACACCTTATTATAAAGTGAGCTACATAGGCGATGTCCAACAGGCGATTTAAATAAAAAAATATATTTCGTAAGCTCTTCAAAAGGCATATTGCAGGTGCGCCTGCGGGGGGCGGGGGTGACTGGCCAGTCGTTTTTTGGGTGACAGAAAGGTGTTTTTTTTCTGTATGTACCTGCCGATACAGGACGGCCTCCTCTATAAATTGTGTGCAGGAACAGGGCGAGTGCGGCGGTCCTGACGGCGCCCTCGTAAGTCCCAGCATACGATAAATTCCCGACTAACACGATCTTCAGGGGAGACCTATTATTCGCGTGACGGGGTCTCCGAAAGTGCTGAAGCTGAAGGGGTTTGTAGGTGCAAATACATCAGCTTTTCTCCTTATGCACCTCATAAAGATGAATTCTGACGTATACATAGCCGATTTACACAAATTTTTAGTTCATCTCATTCCACGCCTCTTTGCCGTCAATTCCCATCTTTTTGCCGCGCACTGTAAATTAACCTAGGTAAAGAGAAAACATCTCGCACTGAGCAAATTTTGTATTTTTTATTTTATAAGCCACTGTCACAGAGAAAAGTAAACAGCTTAATGAAGACGATTAAAGCCCATCTACATACACATCTGTTTATGGTCTGAACACGCTTTAAAGGGACACTGAGGAGAAATTGAAGTTGGCTTGTATCCATAGAATAGCAGCTCCTGATCACAAAAACGCCGCTCTTCCTGAAAACAAAGCTCTAGTAATGTAGAAATTAGCAAGAACCAAAATACAGGTATCGCCGCCACAGGCCAATCTCGCAAGTACAAGCGTGATGACTTCCTGGGACAAGAGGCGCCACCTTGGAGGAATTTTCTTTACTTCATGGACGTCACGAATCTCTGAGGCTTGCAAAGGAAGGTTGCACACCGCACCGCTAGCAGTCAGAAATCACGGAGTCTGCGTTACGTCACGATTCACGTCATCCGTTCTGTGACGTCATAAGAGTTGCCGTGGCGTCATAAGAGTTCCCTGATTTTGAATCAGAGGGGCGGGAAAAACTTTTTCAACTTCGAATCCAAATTTCTTTGAAATAAATGCATCTTTCGCGCCCGAACAAGCGGCAACAAAACCATGAAATGCCGAACTATCAGATTTTGCTAACAAAAAAAAATTCATAGAGTTCTCCTCAGTGTCCCTTTAACTGGTTCACTCCGGTCTGAGCCGGTTCGGACTGGAACGGAAAGTCGCTCTTGAGCCCAACCCGGAATTGAACCCGAAAGGTGGGAACTCGAAAGCGAACCGAACCTGAAAAAATTCCGGTTCGACACCCCGCACTTGTTCCCTTTATAAAATGGTATTAATCCTGCTCAAACGTGTGCTTAATTGAGTGTCAACTGCTGTTGGTCCAAGGGTGGCGTAATCTCGCCAGGCAGTTTTCTAGCTTCCCGTCCACGAAGAAAAAAGTCCTGTGTTATTTTCTTGAATTAATACCACTAAAATCACACATATCTACTACCCTGTATACACAGACACGGAAAGAAAGAGGGAACAGCTAGGACGCATGCTAGACTTCCCACTGACACGTTACTGGCCGAAACAAGTATTTATACTTTTCTTCTTTGTTTTTCTCTTGTACCACTCGTGGCACTTAACAGCTGCTCTCGCATCATATGAGAATAATGCAAGAAAGAAAATAACAAAAAAGCAAAAATAGATGCCCGTGAAAGTGAGAAAACAACACTAGATTAAACAATGCACTGGAACGGCAGTGATATGTAGCATAAATGATGCCTGCAGATATCGAACCGGGTAAAGGCATAAAATAACAACAAAAGCGTGACGCCTAAAGGTCATAAATGCAATGCGATAGTAGATTTGAAAGATGTACACCCAGCGCATAAAATAAAAAAATAAAGACACCGTACAATTTATAAGTCACGTGGAAGCACGCCAGAAAAGCGGCATCACAACTGTGTAAAAAAGGGATATAATACAGATAAAAGGAGGTGTTTCGAAAGCCACAAAATGAGAGAAACTTGCCAAAAACGACGAAAGCGAAAAAAAGTGAAAGGTGAAGAAGGCATTAAAAGAGGCTTAAAACGACGTTAAAGAACCTTATGCAATATTGGGAACAAATACCGCACACTGACATAGATTAATCAGGTGAAAATCGTGTTGTCATACATTAGAATGAATTACGTACGTATGTGCGCAATAAAGTCTTTCCTTCGGAGTGAGGGCGACAAGGTTTGCTCACACATTTTTCTTCGTCCTTTGCTAAGTGAAAGGCCTCTAGGGTTTCCCTACTTTCTTGAGTGCTTACCCTTCCTGAGGCCACCTTTTCCTTCCATACAGGTACGCATGCTGCAGGCTTGTGTGGGCGCAGTTTACAATGTTCGGCAAAGTGGCCTTCTGTGGCAACGGCTTTAACTTTCAGCTGGTGCTCCTGCAGTCGTTCCCTTAGGTAACGGGCAGTCTGTCCACACGCAGCGATTCCCGCAGAGAAAGCGGATGTTATAGATGACGCCCTTTTGACACTTGCCGGCTCTGGTACGGTTTTTCTTAGTGCAGGCGCTGTTTTTTCTTTCTCCTTCGTTGATGGTACGGCATGTTTGGCCCAGTTTATTGGGCGCCGTGAGCATCACCGAGACGCCGTTTTTTTTTTCGCCACCTTCAATTCCACTATCGCATTGTATGTATGGCCTTTAGGTCTCGCGCTGTTCTTGTTGTTTCATGCATTTACGAGATATGTTAGCTGTAGGCATCATTCATGATACTTCCGTTTCAACGTGCTCTTTTATCTGCTATAGGTTTTCTCCTCGTCTCCGTCATTTATTTTTTTCTTTCGTTTCATTCTTGTAATATGACGCGAGAGCAGCTGTTGGGTGCCACCAGTGTTACAAGAGAAAAAAAGAACAAAAATTGTAAATACTTACTTCGGTCAGTAAAGTTTCAGTTGCAAGTCTAGCGTGCGTCTTGTTGCCTCTGTCCGTCTCTGTGTATATAGGCTAATAAACATGTGTGATTACGACAACCAACTAGCCCAACTGAGAGCTTTAGAATAAATAACATGAAACGAAAAAGTAACGATTAGATTCAATATGAGGGGGGGGAGAAGGGGGTTAGAATTTTGCTCCAAAAAGTTACCCAATTGTGTGAGTGTCCAAAATAGTGGCCTAAGTCCTGTAAGGGTGTGATGAAGCGCTCGAACAAAAGGTTCTACCTTGTGGGTTGATGAGGACGAGTTGTGGCCGTTCGCCGGAAATGGAGACCATGAGTTCACGCACCGTGCTGTCGATGTTCATTTCCAGCAGATGAATATCCTGAGACCGCGCATCCACTGAAACCAGGCTCACTTTGTCCGGTTGCATTGATGCCTTGACGAAATTAGCAACCTGGAATGATAGACGCAGACGGTTAAGCCGCGCGTTCCTAGTGTCCAGCGATGAAGCCTTCTTTATGTTTGGCAGCTTGTCACGGTGCACTTCGTGACATCAGTTATTTGAAGACGCAGCTAACTGAGAAAAACTGATGGCCTTCAACTTAAGCTGAACCAGATCACTACAATTATTTACGAAGGTCCAGGGGCAGTCCGCCCACTTACAGGCCAGGCTGAAATCGGAGTAAAACATTGTGCACTGTCAAACACAAATTCACACTCCTTGAGGATAGAAGCAGGGGCGGCAATTTAATCACTAACGGAATTTCTTATTACCCCTAGGAGGCATAATGGAGCTGAAGTAAAACGTAATGACAGAAGTTTTTTAAGGCAAGCTAAAATTGAACTTTGAATCTTTGGAGCAAATTTAGTGGCGCGAAGAGAAGGCAATACTTTGAAAAGCGAGAACCTAAAAGTATGGAGGGAAAAAACGTAGCGCAGAAAGACAAGGTCTGAGAAGACAAATGCGCACAGCGCTAACTTCTAACATTGATTTATTGCACAAAGGAAAGGTGCAGTGATTTTTTTAAACTTTACTGTGTAAGTAGCCATTCTGTTACGCTGGTGCCAAAGGAGCTTGCAAATCTGGGTGATATGCTTTGCTGGTGCACTGCTATGATGCTGCAACTACGATGCGGTGGTATAAAAATCACCCTTTCTTCGCGCAAGAAATTATTGTTGGAAGTTAGCGCCTTGTGTGTTTGTCTTTCTCAGTCCTTGTCTTTTATGCGCTAAGTTTTTTTCCCCTGAATTACGGACCAACAAGCCCAAGTATCCACCCTTCTAAAAGGATGGGATTATCTATTCAGGGTGACTGCTTCCAATCCACTAAAAAAAAAGGATGATGCTTTGAGAAAGTGCAGAAAAGAGAAAGCTTCAGGAGGGAAAGTATTCTTAATGCACGATAAGCTGAAAATTGGTGGCGACATTTTTCTCTGGGGCGGAACTGAAAACCGACAGGAGAAAAAAAATTCCATCCCGTCTTCCAGAGCCATAATCGATATTTCAAGCTTACAGGACCGAGCTGTGCGTTGTTATTGTACACGCTGGCAATATTTAGAATAAGAGCGAACTGCTTCAAATATCTCTGAGTAATAGTTTTGTTTTGTGTGTGTGGGGGGGTGGGGTAGTTGGTGCATGTTTCCAGAAAAGGGCTGTAGCGCCAAAAAGGCAACACATAGCAAGTGAGACGACCGGACAGGCGCAACTTTCAACTGTTTATTCACCGCAAATGCGAATGATTATAAGGACCACAAGCAAGATGGGTAGCAAGAACCACACATGCGCGCGAGGCTTTTACAAAAAAAGTGGATTAAGATAGGTGAGGCACACAGGTATCTCACCCCCGTGTATCTAAAGAAAGCAGTTTCATCCTTATAAATCGTGATTGATGGGGCACTAACACAATCACTACAGTTGCTTTTAATATAGAAGGCCTCCAACAGTTCACGGGCTGTCTGGTCCTTACTTCTGTTTAAAACCTTCGTTTCTTTCAGCCTTGGTACACACTTAATCTTTCTTTCGTCTCCGCAGGCTTTACAATGATGCAGCAAATGTGAACCAGTACCATTTGGTAAATCCCGATTATGTTCTGCTTATCGGTCGTTAATGCAGCGGCCGGTTTGTCCGCTCTACTTCTTTCCGCACGTGAGAGGAATATGATAGACGACTACCATAGCACATTTAACAAGCGCAGCTGCATGTCTCTTTTTACATTCAGTTTTGTTTACCGCGTTGGAATCATTTTTAACGCACAAGGCAGCCAGTTTCTTTGGGGCGGAAAAAGCCACAGGAGCCTTATATTTTGTTCCCACATGCTTCAAATTGTGGGCCACCTTATGGGTGTACGGGATGACAAGCGGTCTACTTTCGCTTTTGGTGCCCTGATCCTGGTCACCTTTTTTACTACGTTTTTTCTTCAAATTTCGCAGCAAAGCTTCAGGTACTTCGCTTAAGATCGACGTTGGAAAGCCTGCTTTTTCCAACTTCTGAATCTGGTTTTGAAAACTTTCCTCCGCTGTATGGCAACATGATTTCTTCAGCGACGCTTCCAGGCACATCTGAGCAATGGCGCGCTTTACAGTCTTCGAACTGGAAGAATCATAGGTTATTAATTCTTTTTGTGCGCGAGGGTGATACATCCAGCAAAAGCTTTTGTCGTTAAGGGTGATTTCATTGTTTAAAAACTGCATTCTATTGCCTTGGGCAAGCTCATGGGTGAAATCCAAACCTTTTCCAAGTAGTTTAAAACCACATAAAACTTCTTCCACTGTTTGTGGATAAGATGAGAAAACCCGTTTCTTTAAAATAATTAAAAATCGTCAACATATGTAAGCGTTTCAGCACTTTGGCTTCGTCAAAAGTCTCCGCCAATGGCCTGTCCATCTGTGCAAGGAAGCTTTTACACATAGCACACTAGCCACGCAAGAACCAATGCAAATTCCTTTTTTATGAACAAACAGCTGGTCTTCAAATGATACCACAGTGAAAGGCAAGTAGTACTCTAAAATTGCCAAGAAATTCTCAACAGAAACACCGACAGCGTTCTGGAAGGAAACCGCCGCATTTTTTTCAATGCACGACTGTACAGCGGCGAACAACTCACTCAGTGGGATATAATAGAGCAGATCAACAACGTCAATAGAAAACATATAACCTGACGATTTATTATCATTCAAAAAGTTAACAACATCCAAGTTCCTGCAAGAAAATGGGTATTCGACTTCAAAACTATTAAGACGCCTTAGCAGGAAACAACTAACATGGCTCTGCCAAGCCCCTCTTTCAGTGACGATACTTCTGAACGGCATTCCTTCCTTATGTGTTTTGGCGGCAAAAAACACATTTAAGCTATTTCCTTTACAAAGCCTAATATCTTTAGCAATTCTGTCCAAGCCAGTGCAAAGTATTGGCTTGGACAAATGAAATCCCCGCACACTCACTAAAAAACCCTGTGCCGAGGCTGGGAAATCGAACTAGGGCCTTGGGCGTTTGAGGCGAAGACGCTGCCATTCCGCCACGACGGCGCATCTGGTGAATGCACAGATTTTATATATTACTCTTCCGAACCAGATGTCGCCGCGCTTTCGCTACGTATATCCTGCCCTAGCTTCAACAACTTTTTTAAGTGTTCCTTCTGTGGCGTATTTTCCCCGTTGGTGTCAAACCAAAGCAATGTGACTCAGTATCACTAAGCACAAGCTAGCTTTATTTGTTAAGCTGATGTGTTGTCTGTGTCGTTAAACCTGAAAATTAAACTTCTTACGGTCCTGATAATATCCATAATGTGTTTCTTTGTCGTTATGTTGTGCCCACACCCGCTACATTTATTGTTGTCATTTTCTGTGCTTCTTTGTTCACTCGACAACTTTAAAATGACTGCTGGAACGCTCGAATTGTACTTGTCTTAAAAAAGACAATCGCTCAAGGAAAAACTATCATCCGATTTATCTCACGTTCATTTGTTGTAATCAAATGATTTTGCTGCTCATAATACAGATTTTTTCGCCAAGCATTTTATCTTAACTCTATTTCAACACTGATTCCGTAAAGGGCAATTGGCAGTTACACAATTAGTAACTTATTCGCTCGCATCCTTCCTCAATAATAATTGTCAATTTCATTTCGCCTTTACAGATTCAGTGAAGTCTTTCATGCAGTGCGTCCTGACAAAACTGATTCAAAAACTGCTAATATCAACTTTCGAAGTATACAAATATCCTTGGTTCAAATTATTTAAGTAACTAAAGGCAGTTTCTTGTCGTGGGTAGCCAAACTTCGGACTGCCTTCATGTTTGTTCGCGGCGTACTGCTGGCTAGTGTCCTTGCTCCGTTACATTTTTTTGTTCATATCAATAATAATGTTAACACAGTCTACAATGGTGTGCAAAAGCGGTCATTTCCTGACAACTGTATTCTGTACCAACAAAGTACTTCCACCAGTGATCAAACTAACTTTAACTTACTAATGAATAACATACTTTGATGGTGCAGTAACAGGAATATGGCTCTTAACCCTGAAAACTGTAACTTCCTTCGCATTGACCGCAAAAATATCCCCTCTATTACATACAGCAGTCAGGCACAGTACCATTGACGGCCGTCACCAGCTATAAGTACCTAGGCGTGACAGTCTCCAATATTTTTATCTTTGAACCTTCACATCAAAAACGTCTGCTCATCGGCCTTGCGTAAATATTGGTTCCTCAGGCATAAACTTCAAACAACCGCGACCAGCTTATACTATACTTCCTAACATATCACCAATCAAGCCGAAACTCGAGTATGCGTGCGTAGCATGGGGCCCATGCACTAAATTAGTATTAACCTACTTGGACGAATTTCCTGAAAAGCAGTAAGATTTATTTACACTAAATACTCATTGTCCGATTCCGCAGCTAACCCGACTAAAACTAATTGGAATTCATCCGTTAAATGCTAGAAAAAAGCAACACCGTGAATTTCTTACCTAGCTTCGTAACCGTGAACTACCGATTGTTCCTCCACCATATCTAACATCTTCTGTAACGCGGCACTTTCAACACCAACACCTTTAGTAATTTGTCGCCTAATTACACGAAGAGAAGCTTTCAAGTTGCCATTTTTTCGCACACGATAGCGGAATTGAATAACTTGCTATTCAGCGGAGCGGAGTGCACCAGAGACGCTCCAGTAGGCTGTGTTGTATTGCTCTGTTTTTATTCTTGTTCTGTTTCTGTTTTTGCCCTCGTGCTTGAATCGCTTAAGATCCGAAATTTTTGCACAAATAAACAAATAAGAAGAGGCAGAGCAATTTAGTCCTGCTTTAAATGTCGCCATTCTCAGATATTTACCTGTAGTGCCAACAGCGCTCGAGAGCTTAATGGGCTCGATTTACCCCTTTATGGCCGAAAACATTATACATGAAATAAGAATTCTGTAATTGATAGGTGCGATGTAATAAAGTGGCGCTTTCAGTGTCTTGATTATGCAAGTCGACTTTACATAAAATCTGTTCCGGAATTTCTAAACGAATAATTTTTTGGTAAAATACTGTTTCGTATGAAGTGGGTTCTCTTATAGGTGCAGGGCGGGGAAGGCTTGAGAGCAGGACCGAATAGGACCGACTGAATATTCTTTGCGTGTCTTCCACTCCTTCTTCGTTCAGCACAGCCGCCACACAGTGTGAATATATTTACTTTTCGGCGTTATATAGCCCTACAATAGTTGATTTCAGCGTCTAAAAAGGAAGAATATTTGGGCATTGAGGACTTCGGCCGTTAGCCTGTCACAACGAGACCATTGCGCTCTGTCTCAGTGCTAATAAACAGAACGAAATAACGATGAAATGAACAAAAAAGATTATCCCTACATCACCATCATCATGAGCTGCCTGACTACGCCATCTGCAGGGCGAAGACCTCTCCCATGTCTCTTCAATAACATCTGTCATTTGTCACCTGCGGCCATCGTCTCCCCGTCAACTTCTTAATCTGATCCGCCCATGTAACTTTCTACCGCCTCCTGCTACGCTTGCTTTCTATTAGAAGCCACTGGTTACCGATATGGACCAGCGGCTCTCTTTCCTTCCGATTATGTGTCCTTTTTTAGACTAGGATGTCACTAACACGAATTTGTTCCCTCACCCACTCTGCCCGCTTCCGGTCTTTTAACGTTACAAATATCATTCTTCTTGGCTTAGCTTGGCATAGCTTCTTGGCATAGCTGTCCTTAACTTATGCTGAACCCTTTTCGTTAGCCTTCACATTTCTACCCCGCAAGTGAGTACCGGTAAGATACGCCTGTTGTATACTTTCCTCTTCAGGGATATTGGTAAATTGCCATTCATGACATGGGAAAACCTGCCATATGCTCTCCACCCCAATCTTATTCTTCTAGTTATTTCCCTCTCATGATCTCGATCAGCGGCCACTACCTGCCCTAAGTAGACGTATTCTCTTACCACTTCCAGCTCCTCGCTGTCAATTGTGAACTGCTGTTGCCTTGCTAGACTGTTGAACAGTACTTTGGTTTTCTGCATGTTAATTTTAAAACGTACATTTCTGCTCTGCCTGTCTAACTCATTGATCATGCTTTGCAGTTTATGTCCTGAGTGACTTAGCAAGACAATGCCATCAGCGAATTGCAGATAATTTAGATATTCTCCATTAACTCTTATCCCCAACTGGTCCCAATTCGGGCCTCGGAATACCTCCTGTAAATAGCCGGTTAATAGCACTGGCGAGATAGTGCCTCCCTGCCTGTCACCCTTTCTTATTAGAATTTTATTGCCGACTTAATGAAGGAATATGGTAGCGGTGCAGTCGTTATAGATATCTTCCAATATATTCACTTAAGACTGTTCTACACCATCATTCCGCAATGTCTGCATGACTACTGAGGTTTCCACTGAGTCAAATGTTTTCTCGTAATCAATGAACGCCGTATATAGTGGTTGGTTATATTCTGCGCATTTCTCTATTACCCGATTAATAGTGCGAATATCGTCTTTGTTCGAGTATCCTTTACGAAAGTGTGCTGCATCTTTGGTTGATTGAACTTTAAGGTTGTCCTGATTCTATTAGCGATTACAATAGTAAATACCTTTTAGGTAACGAACAGTAAGCTGAACTGTCTAATTTTTCAAGCCCTTGACGCCTATTTTGTCATGAATTAAAATAATGTTAGCGTTCTTCAAAGCTTCTAATACGCTGGAGATCATAACCCATTGCTTATACAAGGTGGCCATTTTTTCTGGCTCAATCTCCTCTCCGTCCCTCAAGAGATCTGCTGTTACCTGATCCTCGATCATCAGTTACTTTCCCCCTTTGCATTGCTCCTGAGGCTTTCTTTATTTCCTCTTTCTTTACAGGCGGGCTGTCCAATTGCTGTTGTGTACTGCCTCTCTCATTAACGTTCTTATTACATTGGCCACTGCATAGATTTTTGTGGAATTATTCGTGTGCTTTAACTATTTTATCCATATTTCTAATGACATTGCCCACTGTGTCTATTAGCGGACACATATGATTTTTATCTATGCCTAGTTTTCTCTTCACTGCATCTAGGCTACCTCCGTTCTTTAGAGCATGATCGATTTTCTTCACGGTAAACTTCTTAATGTCGACTACCTTGCGCTAATTTATTAAATTTGATTCCATTCTATTCTATTCTGTTCTATCCTGTTCTTAGGGTTAGACGCTTTAATGCTTTGGCGTTTTCTACTAAGATTTTTCGTCTCATAAAATAGTGTGCTAGTATCCTGTCGAACCATACTACCGCCTACTTCTACTGCACCAGACGCCGCGGTGATTAAGTGGTTATGGTGCTCGGCTGCTTATCCGAAAGACGTTGCCAGAGTTTCACCACGTTTCTGAGTGCGTGCGGGGATCCTTTGTCGCGTGTCTTGGTCGGTCGTGGGCGTTTGCCTGGACACTACAGTAATCCAATGTGTGTTTTGAATCGAAACGAGTGAGCCCAAATTAGTCGAGTTGAGATTAGGGAGTGAGCCCAGATTAGTCGTGAGTAGTAATGGGTGAGTGAGCCCAAATGAGTCATGAGTAGAAATGTGTGAGGCCAGATTACTCGTGAGTCTAAACGAGTGAGGGATCCCAGATGAGTTTGAGAGCCAAAGTTAGTATTGAGTTACAAATGGCTGACACCGGATGAGTCGTGGGTTGGAGTTGGTCCCCATGAGCTGTGAGCCTAAGTAAGTCTAAATTCATTAGTTCGAGTGAGCCCAGGACTGTGCGAGTCTGAGTTTGAGCAAGCCCAAATGTTGACTAAACTTTTGTGAGTGAGCACAGGTGATTTTTCTGAGACATGCAGTGGTGACTCCATTTTGTAAGCTCTCGCTTACCTAATTACTGCAAACAGACTTTATAGCCCGAAGACCTGATTTCAGCAAGTATTTTAGCACCAACACCAAAGGCTCGTTTCTCATCAGGACGTTCTAGGCGCACCAAGATTCCAGGTGTTTTCAACGCAGCAGAGAGATATGTGACCGAGACATTCATGTACATGTGTTCTAATCCTTCAATAAATGCAAAAAAGAAGTTTGAAACAACCCACGCACAAGGAAGAAATCGCGCCCCTCACACAGGCAACAAGAGTATTGAGGAAAACATGCTAGTTTTTCATAAAACGTACAATTCACCTTTATTGCGCTCTCTCACGCTGGTAAGAAATAAGATGAGGTTATAAAGTTTTCTACTTCGGATCTGGCATCATAATTTTCAGCACGAATGCGAGTCAAGGCAAGCACCAAAGAACTGTGGTGCACCCTCCTGATAGCTGGCTCTGCATGAAAGGCTGTGCGCTTTCTGCTAAAGGGCAAAAAAGATGTGAGACGCTGAATAATGTTCAGCAAGGTGTAGACATTAAAAAGGTGCAAGAAACTTTAAAAATCTTCATTTTTTCCAATTTTAGTCTACTCTCTGTCCTGAAGCGCCACGACCAGTCAACCACACCGTTTACTAGGCCATTTTTTATTATTAATGATAGTTGGCAGGCAGGATCCATTTCAGGATGCTCAGTTTTTTTTTAGAACTTAGAATCTACAATGCAGTCTCTGACATCGCGACATGCCTGAACATTGCATGCTTCTGTTGTCTCACAGCTATTTCTGTGCTTTAAAGGCTGCTTAGACGTCTTCTCTGTCTTCCCTTCAGGACGAGCGGAGAATGTCACCTCAGAGCACGTCGCTCCCTTTGGACACGTTGTTCCTAGCAGCGCATAACACTGTCACGTTCACTGCGCCCTAGCTTAGGTGTAGACTATTTTGCTTGTGTCAACACATTTCAACATAATACAGCCCGCTGAATAAACAAGAGAAAGTGCAAAATAATACCTCTTTCACATCTGTCTCGCGCAAGCGGAATACATGGCCGGAGCTCGCAGCAGCGATTTGTTGAAAGGCGACCAGTCCGGGTTGTGTGGGATCACCGCAGTCTCCAGTCAGGAAGAAGACGACCTGCAATAAAACGCATATAAGATTGAACGACGCATGGCAATGCTTCTCCACATTTTAAGACTGATTCCCTCCAAAAGGGGGAAACTATGAACCACCGCTTCCATCGATGTTTCTTCTCGTCTTCACAGCCATAAGTTTAAAGCGGCATGAGCATGAAGTGGAAAAGCTGCAAGCAATTCCCAAAAAATATCAAAGTGTCGCGCATAAACTTGAAAAATTACAATCAACAAACCATTCCTTTTGAGTAAATCTCATAAGGAGCACAACACAAAATGTTTACATATTTCCTTCATTCAAACTTGGAACTTTGTCGCGAAGTACTACTGGGCACCACTAATGGACAGCCGCGTGGTGTATTCCCTCATCGTTGAAATGTACCCAGTCGTATGCTTCATTGATTTATGTCCATGTTTTCTTTTCCTCGAAGTACAGTAGGGCAAAGTGAGGCCTTTTATTGACTCCACACAACCTAAAGCTTGAGTACACTGCACAAATGCAGAATGGCGTTGTCCGAAACGTTCAGCGATGAGACACCTAGCCAGAAGTATTCAAATACCGAACGATGAAACGTACCGGCCTGTGAAGACTGGTTTGTTTATTGTATTTACGTTGCTGTTTAGCCCTCGCAGGCTGTTACAGACCGGGAAATGAACATTTTATGCATACTACACGAAAACATTTTGGGAACAATAAGCATAATGTAAAAAAAGGGAACATGTGCATTCTAGTCGTCAACGAATTGATCCAGTTTACATTGCTTTTTTTTCTCTACAATGGCAGCACACATGAATACCAACCGGGCATTCTTGACTGTTAACATTGTGTGGTCATCAAAATTTCAGAAAAAGCCTAAAGACGCCCCTCAGTAAAGTTTAATGAGCAAATGGGACCGAATGAACCCATTACAGCGACGTTTGTTTCCGGGCTAGTTGGGTTATGACTAAACCACACCGCACGTAAAGGTACACGAAACAAGCGCTTGTCCCGTCAGCCTCTTACCAGTAATGTGTGTTTGTCTGACACCAAACCCAGACAAACAAAAGGCCCTTTTCAATGCCGGCCATATTATAATCTCCCCACCCACTGCAAAACATAATAAAAAAAATCGCTTACACCACAGTATTCGGCACTGTAGGTCACAGTGTTAGCGAATAATTTGTTCCTGAAAAATGATGTAGTAAACGCATTTTGCAATCCATTACTTCCATTCAGTGCTTAACAGATGAAACAGAGAAGGCAGGAAGAAGGGAAGCGGAGAAAGTCTTCTTGAATGCAACGTGGCCATAGGCATGGGCACTAGAATTTAAAAAACAGGGAACCACTGCTTCGATACGGTCAGATGGGAGCGTGCTAGGGAGCCACCTGCCTGTGATTCCTTTAACTGCACAAAGGCTAGCACTGCCGCCAACAGGTGGTAGTCTTTGGCACGGGCGTCGGTGAACAGGTAAACTTGCGAGCCTCGCAGTGAGAGCCGTAGTGCCTCGCGCAGTGCGGTTAGCGCCATCTCGGGGCAGTCTCCGCCGCCACGTAGAGACAGGCTGCGTAGCCGCTGCTCGAAGTGTCCGGGGTCGCGGGTCACCAGCGGCGGACCCACCACTGTAAAGAAAGGGTACAATCAACGCAACTCTTTCACTTCGTCAGGTGTGCTTGCCGTTTGTCATGATCTATAATTCGTGCATGCGAGCGGCGATCTTCCTGGGCGCATAATTTCAGAAGCGGGACAAAAGGGAGAACAGATACTTGCACACAGGACGAAGCGCACTCAAAAATTTATAATAGTAAACAAAAAAAAAACAGCAATGAGGAAAACTAAAATTCAAGACGGTGTTTGGAAACTTGTTAACAACGCGTACTTTTCTCTTGATTGCGCTTGCGATTGATTGAGCATACAAGTAAACTTGTTTGTTGATTTTTGCTTCGCAAGGAAAATGTGTGAGTGCCCTTAATCCTGCGTTTCATTTTCGTTTCGGGTTGAACGTCCTAAAGAAACTCAAGCTGAGAGAGACGCCGTAGTGGAGGGCTCCGGATAACTTCGACCACATCAGGTTCTTTAACGTGCACCGACATAGCACAGCACACGAACTTCTAGCATTTCGCCTCGATCCAAATGCGACCTCCGCGGCAGGGATAGAACCCTTAGTTTTCGGGTCAGCAGCCGAGCACCATAACCACTGAGCCACCACGGCAGTTCTCTTCATCCTGTCTACAAGAATGTCTTTTATCTCCGTTTCTCGAGCTTTCAAAAGTCTGAAATTTTACCAACCCTTTGACAGACAGCGCTGCGTTAGTTGGTTGGCTATTCGGCACAATGAACCTCTGGAACACAAGGAACCCTGTTATCCAGACAGCATCAACGCAACAAAGAGACACAGACAAAATACGGGGAGAAACGAGACACTAGCGCGGAAATGCCTTCATTGCTAACTTGTCATTTGCGCCTCTTACTCAAATCTTAACATAAAGTAATAATTTGGATTTAACAAGGCTCTTATTCAAAACACAGGGATGCAGTCAGCTAAATCAAAATTACAGAATCTGTGTAAAACAGAAGCTGTCTATCTTTTTCCCTAGGCTCTATTATTACATTCGGTTTATGGCGGCCTGTCAAGGAGGCCTTGACTCTTGCCTGGAATGGTGCCATTTAAACAGTTCGTATCAAGCGCTCCCACCATCTCTCAACACATGCTCAGAAAATAAAAAAGTGGTAGGGCTTTATCGCAGTTAAACCGAGTGGACGTGCGAAAGGAGCTGTTCATTCTTCAATTGGATGGGGACACATGAGCTCCGCCTTAAGGACATGACGTGATATTATTAGTGGGTTAATGCTCATATATGCGAAATTCGTCATTCTCTACAGCACATTCTTAGATCGCGGCGAGTACTCATACCATTACCAGTGCAGTGGCGGAGCGATTAAGCGATGCTGCACAGGCAATGGCCGGTGGCTGTTTCAACCACAGCCACCGGTAGGGAAGCACTTGTGGAGAGCAGGATGTTTGGAATGGGGGTATCTATTGCTCTCTGCTGAAGCTGCCGTTGTTGTCGCTTCGGCGGACGTCTTTACGGCCAACCCACGTTTTTTCGTTTGATGCTTTCATATATCTTTCTTCTAACTCCTTTGTGTTTCCACGAGGAGGTTAGAGCGATAAAGCGCTGTGAGAAATGCCTCTAAGCTGCCGTTCAGTAAAGTACATCATAGTGTTCTCACCGCTACTTCCTGCCTGTGCCCACGAGCACCAGAGTGTACGTTGAAGATGGTGACGTGCTAAACATTGTGACATCCTGACAGCAAATAGTTTTGCTCTGTAATAAGCCGTGTTAAGCCATTAGCATTATCGTTTGGGAGCATGTTTTGGTCTGAAAGGATATTGTGTTGCTGTGTCTCTGCTGTTACAAAATCACAGTGCTATTTCTCTAATTTTATCGAACTTGATACGTAATGTTTACTTCAATATTTTTTCCAGGCTGCTTCTTCGACCGCATTGCACAGTCATTCCAAAAAAGTTTTCTCCGAATCCACAAACGATTCTAAAGCATCCTTGATTATAACACTTCCTACGTAAGCCTGGATCTGAAACGTTTCTTAATTGGTCAGTTCACGGAGAAGGCATCAAATGCTTTTTTCTGGCCTATGGCACAGGCCCTCGGAATAGTAGGGGAGAGTTTTTAGTAGCGTTCACAGATAGCGAGAATTTATGGATCATGAATATCTTCTCCTGCAAACGAGAGAACAGGAACTGGACGTAGAAGAGCCCCAATAGTAACACCAAAAATTAAATAGGCTTCATATTGTGTGCCACCCCGGTATCATGAAGGATGTAGGGATCCTCGCAAAGGTGCATTGTAGCGACCACAAAATGGTAAAGGTCTCGAATTAGCCTGCACTTAAGGAAGAACCTGAAGAAACTGTGAGGCGCAAGCCCATCAAAGAGTTAGTGGTAAGAGGTAAAGGAGAGGAACTCAGAATCTAGCTCCAGAACAGATATTAAGTTTTAGAGAAGGAAGACGATCCTAATGTTCAAACAATTAACGATAGCATCACATCTAGCACTGCGGAGTGCGCAGTAGAAGCAAGTGGTAGGATAAACAACATATTGTCAAGCTCTCTCAGGAGACGAAATATATTATTACAAAACGCGAAAGTATGAAAGGCTCTAACCCCAAAATCAGGATAAAACTGCCATGGCTATCAAAGCTAATCAATAAGCGGAAGGTTACAACATAATGAAGTCTAATATGGAGAGAATCGAGCACGCTCTAAAGAACGCGGGTAGCCTGAAAGCATAGGCAAAATAAGATGTATGCGTTGACAAAAAGTGTAATGTCATTAGCAATATGGATAAGATACTCAAAGTAGCCGAGAAGTCCTACACAAATATATACTGCAGCCAATGCAACCAGGACGCCAATGAGAGAGGCAGTATTGCACAGCAATGGCATATCCAGCCAGTAAATAAAGAAGAAGTAAAGAAGCGCTTAGGAGCAAAGCGTCTTCCAATCTATCAGCCTATATACTAGCTTTGACTACTCCTTTTCGCGTCAAAATGTTCCTGTATACAGCAATTAACTGCCTATGTCTTGGCCACTCGCCCGCACTGTGTATGTGCCAGCTTTGATTGAGGCCAACCGACCAACCAAAGGAGAAAGCATGTGGTCAGAATCAGGTAACAGCAGATGTGTCGAAGGACGGTGGAGAGATTGTGCTAGAAAAACTAGCCAGCCTGTCTACGCAATGGCTTGTGACGTTTAGCGTAACGGACTCCTGGAAGAGCGCTACCACCACCTTTATCCATTATGAAGAGGACGTCAAGGATTAGAAAAATTGCAGACAGATCAGCTTACTGTCCGCTGCCTACAAGGTATTTATTGAGGTAATCGTTCCGGACAACATTAAAGAATGTTTGTAAAGGATAACCGACAATAGACCTTACTCACACTATCATTCAGTTAATAGGGAAGTGCGCAGAATATAACCAACCCCTATGTAAAGCTTTCAAAAATTAGGAGAAAGCATTTGACTAAGTTGAAACCGCAGCAGTCATGCAGGCATTGCGGAATCAGAGTGCAAAACCTTTATACAAAAATACTCAGGTATCTATACCCGCTGCAAAGCTACCATAGTCCTCTACGAAGTCAGCAATAAAATTCCAATAAGGAAGAGTGTTAGGCAGGGAGATACGATCCCGCCAATGCTATTCACCGCCTTTGTACAGGAGGTGTTCCAAAGCAGGGCTTGGGAAGAGTTGAGGATAAGAGTCAATGGAGCATACAGTAGTAGTCAGCAGCTCGCGGAACACATTGCGTTGCTAGGTCGCTATCTCAGCATGATCAATGCCTTAGACAGGCAGGGCAGAGCGCGGTGCTTAAAAATTGGCATTAAGAAAGCCATAGTAATGTTCAACAGTGTCAGAAGATAACAGTAGTTTACGATTGGTAGCGTGGCACTGAAAGTAGTAAGCGAACAAATCTACTTAGAGCACGCAGTAAGTGCAGATTCGAATCACAGGAGTGAAACAACTAGAAGAATAAGAAGTTGGTAGAGCGCATTTGGCAGTTTCTCACATATCGGGAATAGTAGTTTACCGAAATCCCCCAAGAGAAAAGTATGCAACAGCTGTATCTTACCGGTACTCAACTAGGGGGCATACAAGTGCATGGTTCAACTTAAATTGAAGACAACGCAGTGAGCTATGGAAAGAAAAATGACAGGTGTTTAACTAAGAGACAGGAAGAGGGCAGAGTGGGTCAGGGAACTAGCACGGGTTAATGACATCCAAGTCGAAATAAAGAAGAAATGGGGTTGGGCAGAGCAAGTACTGCGAAGGCAAGATTACTGATGGTCATTAAGGGTAATTGACTGAATGCCAAGAAAACGCATGTGTAGCAGGGAGCGGCAGAAAGTTAGGTGGGCGCATCAGATTAAGGAATCTGCGGGGATAACGTGGCAATAGCTGGCACAGGACAGGCCTAATTGGAGAAATACGGGACAGGCCTTTTTCCTTCAGTGCGCAGTGCCGAAAGTAAACGCAGGAGTCATTCAAGGGGGCGTAGTCGCGCTGATGGTGATAAACCCCACTTAATTGTTATCAGAGATCGGTGTGAAACGAGCGCCATTGCTTGTTCCGAATACTGAAACGTAATAAGAAGAATTAAGCAGAAATTATTTGAGCGTTAATGCTAACTAAAGTAGTCAGAGATAAATAAAGCTTTGTTTTCATGCGGGCATTGATATTGAGTTAGAGCTTAGACAGCTCGTCGTTCCCTTCAGTAATGAAAATATTCATGTTTAAAGTGGAACCGGTACGTTTTCCGCTATGTCAGTAAGTGATTCTAATATTCGAAGCAAGTGCGTAGTTTCCTGGATAAAGGAAGGAAGAATGATGAAATGTCTGCAAGTTAGTGATTCAGAAAAATTGACAAATTCACTGTAAGCAAATAGTTTTTTCAAAATAATCAGCTTGCCCAAGATATCAGCTGTAAATAAGTCTTCTGCAGAAACCTTATAGATTTAAGGGTGTAAGTAAAAGCGACCTGCTGGTTTGTTTGACGGATTTAAGAACTCTGATTGCAAGATTTATTCCTTAGATACCAGACGTGCAGTTTGATTAAAACTATTTGCCTGAACCGTAGGGTGCGGTTCATACCTAATTTCCTAAAGCAGCAAGTCTAACTTAGTTGCCTGCGAGGCTCGTTTTTGTATTTTTCAGGTGGCAGGATGACCATGCTACCGGCTTTGTCTGCTGCCCTAATGACTATGTCGGATCTAGAAGCTAACTGGTTTAGTGTAGTCTGCTCTGTCGAGGAAATGTTTCTTGGCTTTACATCTTGTTTTGGTTTTCTATTAATTTTTTGGAGACAGATTAGGTATACAAGTCTAGCTCGGAGCTTTGTTCGGCGTTCTGTGTCCATTTGTTGGGAGCTTTGAAAGTGGTAGATTTAACGCCCGACGTTTCTGTTAAATGAACGCGTTTGGAGTGACTCTTCGTAATATAACTGGAATTACAGTTTTTTATTTCTATTTTGTGAAGTACTCCTTAATACGCAATATTTGTGAAAGTCTGTGAGATCTCGAAGTTTATAGGAGCTTAATGTTACTGTTAGGCAGAATATGAGGCCACGTTTCCGAGTCTGTTTGTGACTGTTTTTTATTTATTTCGAAATGTCAGCTACATTCTTGTCATCATCATGCGGCGTTATCAGTGTATCTTTTGGTTCTATCGAAATGGAAGGGCAGTTGCTTATCTGCCAAGACGCCTTTTTTTCCAGCGTAAAGTTAATTGGAATAAGTTTTTGGTGTCCTGGAATGTGAAGCTTACGTTCCTTTCGGGCTACAAGACCGACTAGCGTCGTTCGTTCGTCCATTTTTAGTGGTATTTTATTGACTCGGTATTTAAGAGAATTCTGCTGTTCTTCCAAATGTTCTTTAAAAATGGCTATAAAGGATAGGGACGCATCACTTGAAACTTCTTTCTATCGAATGGTCGAATGAGCTTTTCGGGCCGGAGCACCAAGAGAGGACCTGACGCTAACTTTTAAGACCTCTGGGTACTGTCCTTTCCTCTAAGTATGATTTGCAAGTCTTTGTATAAGATCTCTAACACTAATCTGTTTTTTTTTCTTGCTTCTTTCTGGCAATCAGGAAACTTTTTCTCGTCTTTTGTGTTCGGGATAGTTAGCGCTACCAGTTTTGACTCATATTTGCTTGTTCCGAGTGTACCTCCTGTGCGCTATGCGCTTCGGTGTCCTCTGTGTGGGCATACTGTCGCTGGTAAGGTCCAGAAAGGCGCCTGTCTAAGAGCTAGTATCTGTGTAAACCTAGTTCGGCAGTGATTCGGTGAATGGTGCCTATTTTGTGCCTGCGTGCTGTTCTGATGGTGTGATATCCACAACCTCGGTCTGTATCCAAGTGTGCAGTGTCCTAGCACTGCGGGGTAGTGGGCCTTCCTGGGTGTTGCTTTCGTGAGCGGTGTGTCGTTCAGCGCTGGAAGCAGCCGCAAGGGGAGTAGGTTTTGGTTGTTTCGTCCTCCTGGAGGTGTCCTCTCAATAAAATAACACAAAAGCTTACGAACAACAGGCAGTAGAAGACGTTGTGATAAGGAACGTAAGATGAACTATAAACAACGGCGTAAATATATTCAAGATCAGCTTCTGCAAGAAAAACAGATATCTAGACAGCGAAATTTCGCCGTTTCAATTTCGTTAAAGCCAGAAGATGCGCCGGCTACATCGCAAGAAGATGACAGCATTGTAGTTCTTATTTCGAAACCCCCAAATTCTAGTGAAAGGAGATCATGAAGCGTGGCATCACATTTTCGCCAACAGTAACTTGAACTACTAACAACTTCACTGAGATCGAACAGAATTTTCGCAAAAGTACGTAATAAAAAGCACTTAAACTAAACAACAGAGCACTCGAATCTTAACCTACATAACCTTAACAAAGCTTAAAAAGGGGGACGTCGAACAAAAGTAAAAACGAAAAACCACAAAACGACGTTTCGGCTCCCATACGGGAGCCTTACTCGCAATGAGGGCGATTAGGAAGTGCATTGGGATTAAATACGTTTGAAAAGAGGGCGCAGGAAGCGTGCGTATACACGGGTTAGATTTCAAGTGTTGCGATTGAGGGTGCAATTAGTCGTTTGAATGAATTATGATTCGAGGTGAAGGCGACGGTACGGATTTTTTTAAGATGCAAGACCATGTGCCGTACCCCAGTCAATACCGTGGCCAGTTGATACGGAGTGTTCGGCGTTAGCATTAGCGTTCACTTTCCGGTTTTAACATCGTTACAACGTTCTTTTAGGCGCCTTTTAAAATCAACAATCTCGCCGATGCCGACGCTGTCGCAAATGGAACACGAGACGCTGTAAACACCAGGGTACTTTTCTTTGGCGAGAACGTCTTTGACGTTAACTAGCGCATGCCGTTGTTTTCTTGTCGGGACATGGGCAACGTTAACTTGGAATGTGCGCGGAATGCGCGGCAAGACTTCGCTTATGCCAGGTGTGCAGGAAACAGCGGCACGTTTCAAAGGGGACGAGACGACAACACGGGAGCTTCACGTGTCGGCCAAGATAACTGCTTTTCTACGGATGCCACAAAAGCAGCTGGGTAATCGTTGCGCGCGAGATCTTGCCGCACAGTATCAAAATCCGCTGGCCGATCTTCACGATAACTGCATATGCGTTCTGCGCGTTTGAACAAGGTTGTGGCAAGAGATTTCTGTTGATTGGCCGGGTGAACAGATTTGAAGTTGAGGTATCTTCCAGTGTGGGTAGGCTTCCTGTAAACGCTGAATGATAGATTTCACTGTTTTTTTTTTACCAACACGTCCAGGAAGGGAAACGCACCATTAACTTCTTCGACGGTTAAATCAGTCTGTTCTTCAATGGAGTTTCAATGGGGCGAAAAGACCAGCAATCATCTTTCCGAGTGAGGGAAAAGCAGTCGTCTACATATCCAAGGAAAATTCTTAGCGGGGATGGGAATGTTCAAGGGCCCGGCGCTCGACAAATTCCATTGTCAGATTCGCTACAGCCACTGAGATAGAGACGCCCATTGGTGTGGCCTGAAGTTGACCGCAAAAAGAGCCTTGGAAGACGAAATATGTGTTGTCCAGGCGGAACTGTAAGAGCCTGCGGAGATCTGGAACGTCAATGGGGGCCCTTTGTGGTAAATAATTGTCGGTTTCAAGGGCAGCAGAGCAAACTTCTACGGCCAGGTCAACGGGAACGCATGTTAAAGGCGACTTAGCGTCATAGGAAACCATGTGTTCGTTATCGTCCGGTGAAACGTCGCTTGCCATCTTGATGAAGCCAGTCCAGTTGCATACGTGTGTAAAGCCGAGGCCGACAAGTGGCCTGAGGATCCGTCAATGTAGCTGGACAAACTGTGAAGAGGAGAACGACTGTAGTCTACGATGGGACGCATCAGCATACGAGGTTTGTACACTTTTGGAAGCCCGTCCAGGGTGGGGGCGAAGCGTTGGTGCACAACAGCTTGAAGTAAAGTGCTTTGTGGGTAGGAGAAACGAATTTGAACACGGCAGAAAGAAGTTTTTGTAAAGCGCGCTGCACCTTTGCGGTCGGGTCCTTGTCGAGAAGGAAGTAGGTGGCGTCATCTTGCAGTAGGCTTCGCATTCTGCTTACGTAGTCATTCAGGCACAGAAGGCCGGTTGTGTTTTCATTGTCTGCTGGAAGTACAACCAGATCCATTTTATTCCGAAGGTTCTTGACAGCTTGTCACTGTTCAGTGGTCAGCGGGGACGTGTACTGCTACGGGCGGTACTTGGAGAGAACGCTGACAGTACGAGTTCTTGCTCCATCTAGGCGCGAAGGCTCAACCTGGTTAACCGCGTTTTCTACGGCACACAAGTTTTTTGGCATCCAGGGTAGATCCAGTGTTGAAATTTAGGTCCAGGTTTAAAACGGAAAGCTCGGCGCTGTTAGGTTATTAAGAAGAAAGGTTATGGACTACCGTTGTAGGCGCCGCTTTCTCTGTAGGTGAACGTAGCGGAAGGAGTTGACGTAACTTGCTAGTGTGCAAGGCGAGCGGACCGAGACAGCATGGTTGTTTTATGATTGACATGCAGCTGAATGCTAGGAAATCCCTCCGGGTAGCGGGATTCCAGGCGGCGATTGGCGAAAAAGGCTTCATTTTCTTGGCGTTCATGTATCCTGGCTTCGTGGAGCGAACGTTCAGCTTTGGCAATAACGCTTAGTCCGAAGCGTGTGCCGACGGACGAATCAAACGAAGCGATCGTGGAATAAGTGCTAAAGACTTGCACATCATGTTGAATTGAAGATGGCCTGTGAGTGATGCGACACAGGTGACCAGGGACACGTACTGAGGTATGCTCGTCACAGTGGGTTGGCCGTACGCCCGGCGAAGGTTGATGAAGTCGAGAGTTGGGCGAAAGTTCGTCTGGTCGGGGACAATCATAATACAACTTAAAAAGGAGGACGCCGACCAGAAATAAAAACAAAACAACAAAACAACGTTTCGGCTCGCGTATGGGAGCCGGAACCGACCCGACCGCAAAAGGTGCAGAGCGCTTTAAAAAAACTTCTTTCTGACGTGTTCTAATTCGTTCCTCCTACCTACAAAGCACTTTGCTTCAAGCTGTTGTGCACCAACGCTACGGCCTCCACCCTGGACGGGCTTCCAAAGGTGCACAAACCTCGTATGCCGATGCGTCCCATCGTAGACTACAGTCGTTCTCCTCTTCACAGTTTATCCAGCTACCTTCACGGATCCTCAGGCCACTTGTCGGTCTCGGCTTGACACACGTACGCAACTCGACTGACTTCATCAAGAAGGTAAGCGACGTGTCACCGGACGATGACGAACACATGGTTTCCTTTGACGTAAAGTCGCTTTTCACATGCGTTCCCGTTGACCTGGCCGTAAAAGTTTGCTCTGCTGCCCTTGAAGCTGACAATTATTTACTACAAAGGACCTCCATTGACGTTCCAGATCTCCGCAGTCTCTTAAATTTCTGCCTGGACAACACTTATTTCGTCTTGTAAGACTATTTTTACCGCCAACATCAGGGCACGTCATTGGGCGCCTCTATCTCAGTGGCTGTCGTGAATATGACTATGAAATTTGTCGAGCGCCTTGCCCTTTAAACATTCCCATCACCGCCAAGAATATTCCTTAGATATGTATACCACTGCTTTTCTCTCACTCGAAAAGATGACTGCTGGCCTTTTCGCCCCATTTAAATTCCATTGAAGAACAGACTGATTTCACCGTCGAAGAAGTGAATGGTGCGTTGCCCTTCCTGGACGGATTGGTTAAACGAAACAGTGGAAATCTACAATTCAGCGTTTACAGGAAGCCCACCCACACCGGAAGATACCTCAACTTCAAATCTGTTCACTCGGCCAATCAAAATAAATCTGTTGCCACAACCTTGTTCACGCGCGCAGAACGCGTATGCAGTTTTCATAAAGATCGGGCAGTGGACTTGGATACTGTACGGCAAGAACTCACTCGCAACGATTACCCAGCTGCTTTTGTGGCATCCGTAGAAAAGCAGTTATCTTGGCCGATACGTGAAACGTGCCGCTGTTCCCTAACCAACTGACATAAGCAATGTCTTGTCATGCATTCTGCGCACATTCCAAGTTAACGTTGCCGATGTCTCCCCAAGAAACTACGGCATGAGCTGGTTAACGTCAAAGACGTTCTCCCCAAAGAAAAGTACCCTAGCGTTGTTTACAGTGTCCCGTGTTCCGGTTCCGACCTGCGTCTGCATCGGCGAGACTATTGATTTTAAAAGGCGCCTAAGAGAACATTGTAATGATGTTAAAACCGGAAAGTGAACACTAATGCTAACGCCGAACACTCCGTATCAACTGGCCACGGTATTGACTGGGGTACGGCACATGGTCTTGCATCTTAAAAAAATCCGTACCGTCGCCTTCACCTCGAATCATTATTCATTCAAACTACTAATCGCACCCTCAATCGCAACACCGGAAATCTAATCCCTGTATACGCACGCTCCCTACGCCCTCTTTTCAAACGTATTTAATCCTGATGCACTTCCTGATCCTTCTCATTGCGGACAAGGCTCCTGTACTGGAGCCGAAACGCCGTTTTGTTGTTTGTCGTTTTTACTTTTGGTCGGCGTCCCCCCTTTTAAGATTTATTATGATTGTCCCCGACCGGACGAGTTTTCGACCAACTCTCGACTTTACTTGCGTGTTCTATCATATGGACACCTGACGTTGAACAAAGCCCCGAAGTGGACATGTATATAAAAATCTTTCTCCAAAGAAATTTTAGAAAAAAACAAAGAGAGCTCGAAATTTATAAAAGCATTAAGAAGCCCAGATACCAGAGTACATAGGAGCTGACCCGACTGGCAGCTGCAGTATCACTTAAATTTAACAGTTAGTCTAGTAGTAAATAAACCCCCTGTTCCTCTCCCGGAGGCCTGCGTGCCATGCCGGAGAGGGCAGGTATGCGGGGCCGATTGAAACAATAAAGTTATTCTGAACTGAACTGAACCTTTTCTCGACAGAACAAGCCACTCAAGACCAGTTAGTGGCTAGAAACGACGTAGTCATTAAGTATGCAAGCAAAGGCGGAAGCATAGTAATCGTGCCAGCCTAAAGGTATGAAAAACCAAGCTATTATGCAGCTCAACAGCTATTCAGCCCAGAAGTTTTGAGCAAACTTGTGTACCTCTTGTTCGTGGTACTAATCATGCAAAAATACAATTTAAAATCTGTCAAACATGCAAGTAGGACGCTTTTACTTATTTTAATAATCCATTAGCTTTCCGCAGAGAACTTATTTACACCAGATATCCAGCCAAGGTCTATTTACCACCATATTGCGCCTGCAGAACACTAGTCAATCTTTCTGAACCAGAATTGTGAGGATATTCTGACCCTTCTTTTTTCCTTTCTCCAGGACACACCACACTTTTTTCAAATAATACAATCACTTAATGACCCAGCCATTCCCTCAGCGGATAACATAATGGCTGCACTTCCCTTTGCGTTTGTGCAGAGGAAAAATTGCAATAAATGAAGGAGTCGGCGCGCTTCTTAACGCTTCATATAACAATCCACACCCACCTGAAGATGAAGGACATGTCTGACTACTTCAGTAACACTCACGCTAAACTATGTTGATTCTTATTCTTCTTATTACCTTAAAATGTTTGAAACATTTATAGGACCCCCTTCGCTGTCACGTGTGAAAATAATTTCATGACGTTACTGGCCTATAAACTTCTGAGTTTACTCTCAAAAGCCATCCTTATATGCCAGCGTTACATAAACATTTTGATTATTTGGGTAGACGGATATTAGGCGTTAAAAGCGTTCTTCTCGCACCGTAAATCTTTTCACTTTAGCATTATATTTATCTTCCGGTATTGTAGAACAGATCTCAATATTCTTAACAGCACTGCTCGATCAGAAAATCTTTAGTCTAAAACCAGGCTCTACAGAAAGAGTACAGACCTACAGCTCTACTTATATTTCCGATGCATTACCCAAGACATTGTAAGTAAGCCATATGAAGGAAAGGCAATGCGCCTTAGAAGAAAATGTACCGAAGGCGACTAGTATCTGAAACATCTACACTGAATAAAATTCTCCCTAATTAATGGGAATAAGTGCAGAACTGTCTGAGCAGCTATTTCTAACGAGCTGCCAGTCTAAAATGAGCGATTTACTTAACACATCACAACAATCTAACTCTGAGCAACCTCTTGCATTGTGGACAAAACACTCGAAAGCCCTTCCTAACATAAACACTATTCTACGAGAATACCACCGCATTTTCACTAGCAGTGATCGCCTCAAGAAAATATTTGCCGGTGCACTATGGCGGACATAACGACGCTACACAATGCTTTTAAATATCCTTCTAGACGCTAGATTTGATACGAAACCCCGCATACAATAAGCGCATGCTTTCGACCTACATTTTCAATTGCAAACATATGCAAAGCTATCACAACAAGAATTTGTGGAGAAGAATTTCTGTATGTGAAAACTTCGTAAGCTGTTGCAGTTTTCCTTAAAGATAAAGAACGAGGGGGACCGCATTCGTGTGTTGTTTAATAACCTGCAGGTGAACACTGATGTTTATTTATGGAAACCACCGGCAACCGGGCTGTGCGTGTATCTAAGATTTCTACCGAATGACATTAATCAAGTGATCATTTGATGGGAATAACGCGCTACAAAAGGAAAAACGACAAACTGAAACGATGGACACACGACCAGCGCGCTCTTTCAACTTGGTCTCAGCAAAATTTTTGTCAAGCGCAGTTAGCGAGATATCCTTACTGTGACCGCCTTTTAGCAGCACAAACTTCCCCGTTTTATCCGACAGTAGCAACACTAAGTTGTTGGACTTCAAAAAAAGTCCAGCGTCTGCTTAATTACGCACCTTCTCCTGTTTAGAGGAGGGTACCTCATGACACACCACACACAAGAAAAGGAGCACCGGAGGCCTCGTTCTACCATTCTTGGCCGCAGTAGCGGCGCGTCGACAAGGGCTGATTGCCTGCTCTGCGAATTGCAGGTTACTTCGAATCGGTTTTTTATAAGATTTACTTAGTTACCCTTATTACTGCCGCTGCTGCTGCTGCCATCAGTGCTTCTATTCTCATTAGTTCGTTTTTTTTCTTTTCTTGTGGTAACTCTCTCACGCCACTTTCGGAGGGTGATTTCCCTGCTTGTGATTAGAGTTGTGATGATGATCTGATGTGTGGAGAGTTTTCTTGCACTTACCACTACGGTAACTGCTCTGGGATAGCAGAATTCATTTCTAAATTGAAGGGGGAATCGTGGCGGAAAGCCTGGCGCTACCACACATGTAAGGCTGTGAAGATGAGGGGCAGCCAAAGTAGCAAAAAAAAAAAGGAACAAGATCCACACATTGTGCTTGTGCTTCAAAGTATTAATGGACAACTAGAAAGCCTCATGGCACTGAAGGACACTGTATAAAACGTTGAGCATGCAGTACAAGACATGTCTGATAAATATGATGAAGTTCTTGCGCGCATCAGTAAACAGGACAAGGAGATACTTGAGCTAAATTCAAGTTGATGTCATTGAATCTCAATACCGCGGATCAGAAAAAAGGGCATATCACTCAAGAACTAAATGATCTCGAATGGCAAAGTCGTAAATTAAATCTAGAGCTCCATGGCCTTTCTGTCAGTGACAAGGAAAATTTGCTGTCAAAAGTGAATGAAGTGGCATAAGAGCTTGACCTTCCAGAATTAACAAAGGAAGACGTTGTTGCTCTGCACAGGCTTCCCGCATCGAAAGATAAGATACCAGGCATCATTGTAGATTTTGAAATAGGGCTTTGAAGGATCAGTTTTGAAGCAAAAAAGCAAAACTCAATCAGTCGAAAATGCGTTCTCAGATACAAGAAAACTTGAACAAATGAAACAGGGCTTTGCTTGAGGCAACAAGAAACTCGATTAAATACCGCAATTTTAAATATGCCTGGCATAGGAACGGGAAAGTTTTTGTCCGCCAGAAGGATGGAACAACAGCCCATCACGTGAAATGCAAGGAGAACCTAGCGCAAATTGCATACGCTCTTAATCATTCTTTTCGAGCATGTAGTCAGCGTAATCACAATTTCAAAAAATGATTACATTGCACCGTCGGACTTTCGAGCAGTGTGTGGAGTGGAATATGCAAACGCTTTCAAACTGTTTCATCTCAATGACCAGTCAGCACGAAAACACCCAATTTAATATACTGTTCAGTAGGCTTGATTTTGCTTTGATGTAGTTATGTTAACTGAGACCTTTTATAATGATAAAGCCAATGCTCTAAAATTATCTTCTTAGAAAACTTATTTGTTAAACCGCACCACTTCTCGTGGAGGAGGTGTGCCCTTGATGGTGAAGAAACACCTTGTTTGCGACCAAGTGCTAAATTTTACTTGCATGCATCAAGATTATGAAGTTCTTTGTTCTTTGTTTGGTAGTTGAAAAATATTTAATAGGCGAAGTATATCGTCCACCAACTGGGAATGTGCAAAACGTTTTTGTATTTCTAGAATCTTTGCTGACGTTTTCAAATGAGAATAAGCTACGTGTAATCATTGGCGATGATTTCAACATTATTATGTTTTTAGATTGGCCTATAAAACGGGAACTTGCACAATTAATAAATGTTTACAGATGTAAGAGTGTTATTAACGAACCAACAAGAGTGACCCCCACATCTGCCACTTTGCTTGACATATTTGTAACCAACTTGCATGAAACTAATATAAAGGCCTGAACAATGTGCACACATATAAGTGATCATTTTGCCATATATATATATATATATATATATATATATATATATATATATATATATATATATATATATATATATATATATATATATATATATATATATATATATATATATATATATATATATATATATGTGTGTGTGTGTGTGTGTGTGTGTGTTAAGAGAAATGTACAATGTCGAAAAAGAAATTTTCACCGCAATATTTTAAGGACTTTTCAGAAACAGCCATGGACATGTTTAAACTTCAAATTTCTTGTGTCGATTGGAGCGTTATGCTTAACGAGACAGACGCTGAAAGTGGTTTTAATATAATTTTGCTTCTATTTTTAGAGATATACAATCAGTGTTTTTCTATGAAGATATTTTCTAAGTCAAAGGAGATACGGAAGCCGTAAGGGACAAGGGAACTTCTGCGATAGATGGAAACAATGGGTAAACTATATGCTAAATTTCTAGCTACTCGTGATCCAGATGTACTGGAAACTTTTAAAATATTTCGCAACAAACTGACAAAAGAACTTAGATGTGCGAGAAATGATTAATTTTGCAATTTTTTTACACCTCAGAAGGCAACACAGACGAAATTTGGAAAAAACTAAACGCACTCCTATGTCGCCGCTCGAATCTAACCGTTGTTACGAAGATCGAGCGTAGCAAGGAACAGATCTCTGGGGCACGTCTGGTGGACGAGTTCAATAGATATTTCGTCAATCTTAATCCAGACAGTTCTACCGATGGCGCACTCAGTTACATCAAAGTATCACATAAGGAATCCCTTTTTTTTGAGCCCTGTAATAGTGGCTGAAGTTGTTTCAGTGTTTCAAGGAGAAAACAATAGCAAAAGCAGCGATGCACATTGCGTAAAAATTCTACCTCTGAAACATGTAATTGAAATTAATTCACCTTGTTGGGCCTACATAATTAACCTGTGCTTATTGCAGGGAGTGTTTCCGAAACCATTACAGCTTGCGAAAGTCACAATGTTGTATAAAAAAGGTGACAAGAACGACATTGGTAATTATAAACCTGTGCCAATTCTTCCAGTTTTCTCTAAGGGATTAGAAAAAGTTATTCTCGTCAAAATAAATGACTTCTGCGATAAACACAACATATTAACCAGGTCGCAGTTTTGCTTCCGTAAACACGGGTCAACAGAACAGGCTTTACTAGAAAAAAAGAATTCATTTTAAATGCTTTTGAGCAAAAAAAAAAATGGCCTTGGGTGTGTTTGTAGACTTTACGAAAGAATTCGACTTTCTAAACCATTCTCTCTTACTTAGAAAATTAGAAGCATATGAAATACGGGCGAATGTTCTAACGCTGTTAAAATCTTAATTAAATGATCGTCAGCAGTATGTTTACCTCAATGGTATCTCGTCAGTTGTAAAGCCAATAATATCAGGAGTACCTTAATGAAGTATCCTTGGTCCCTTTTTATTTAATGTCTATTTGATAGACATTGTACATATCGACGCGAGCATTAAATATATAATTTATGCCGATGATACGACTATGTTTTTCTCTGCTGCGTATCACTATGATCTGATTACTAAAGCAAACGACTCATATTAGCACGTCTGCATGATTGGGCAAATGTTAACGCATTAAAAATAAACACGTGCAAGGCAAAGGCCATACTTTTTCGTCCCAAAAATAAGAACGTTTCTATTAATAGAGATTTGTTAATAGATAGCTCAAAAGTAGAAATACTCCATGCTTTCAAGACTCTTGGCGTAGTTTTTAATGAAAACCTGTCATCGGATGACCACGTGGAACATGTTTCCAAGATTTCAGGCATCATAGGAGTTACTTACATTAATAAAGAGTTGTTGCCAGTAAAGGTGAAGCTCATTCTGTACAATGCTTTATTTGACTCTCACATTAATTATGATCACTTATTATGGGGAGTACTACTGCTACAAGTTTAAGAAAAGTCCTTACGTTGCAGAAAAGAATGTTGCGACACGTTTTTAATGTTTCATTTCATTTCATGATGATTATGGTGATTATGGATTTTTATGGCGCAAGGGCAGCTATGGCCAAAGAGCGCCATGTCACAAGGTATTTTTTCTTTTTTCTCAAGGTGGGGTCAGAGACCCATTTCCCAAGCATTTCACCCTAAATAAGCCGAGCACCAGACCAGGGGAAAGCTTGTACTCATTGTATCACCGGTGGGTACCCGGCGGCACTGGGGATCGAACCCCGCACCTCCCGCTTGCGAGGCGGATGCTCAACCACTTGGCCACCGCTGCGGTCTCATTTCATTTCAGTTATTTCATCCTTAAAGGCCCGAGGGCATTACAATAAGAGGGGCTTACAAAAGGTTTTGTGTATACGCACTCATGATGTAAACATAGGCACAATGGACGCAACACTGCAATTGTAAACGCTAAAAAATAAAATAAAAATAAAATAAAATAGGAGGATCAAGTGGCTAAAAAAGGGTAAGCAAAAAAAAGCACAAAATGAAAGGGAAAAAATAAAGGAAAAGTACAGGCCGCAACTGAAATCTGAACCTGGCAACGTTTAACGCTAGAACTTTATCTAGTGAGGCTAGCCTAGCAGTGCTGTTCGAGGAACTAGCGGGAATTAAATGGGATGTGATAGGGCTTAGCGAAGTTAGGAGGAGGGGTGAGGCGTATACTGTATTAAAGGAAGGGCACATACTGGGCTATCGCGGATTAGAGGATAGACGAGAACTAGGTGTGGGATTCCTCATTAATAAGGATATAGCTGGCAACGTAGAGGAGTTCTTTAGTATTAACGAGAGGGTAGCAGCTAAAGTTATTAGGCTGAATAGGAGGTACAAGCTGAAAGTGGTGCAGGCCTACGCACCCACATCCAGCCATGATGAAAAGACCGTTGAAAGTTTCGATGAGGACGTAGAATCGGCAATGAATGAAGCAAAATCGCAGTACACTGTACTGATGGGCGACCTCAATGTGAAGGTGGGCAAGAAGCAGGCTGACGACCACGCGGTAGGTGACTATGGGATAGGCTCTAGAAATAGCAGGGGAGAGTTATTAGTCGAATTCGCGGATAGAAATAATTTACGGATCATGAATACCTTCTTCCGCAAACGAGAAAACCGGAAGTCGATCTGGAAGAGCCCCAATGGTGAAACTAAAAATGAAGTCGACTTGATACTATGCGCTAAGCCTGGTATCATTTAGGATGTGGCCGTCCTCGGAAAGGTGCGTTGTAGCGACCACAGAATGGTAAGGTCTAGAATTAGCTTAGACTTGAATAGGGAACGGAAGAAGCTAGTGAAGAAGAAAACCATTAACGAGTTAGCCGTAAGAGGGAAAGCACAGGAGTTTAGGATAGCGCTGCAAAACAGATATTCAGCTTTAACTGAGGAAGACGATCTTGATGTTCATACAATGCGCGATAATCTGACATCAATAATTACGGAGTGCGCAGTAGAAGTAGGCGGTAGGACAGTTCGACAGGATACCGGAATGCTATCTCAGGTGACGAAAGATCTGATCAGGAAGCGCCAAAGCATGAGGGCGTCTAACCCTACCAACAGAATAGAACTTACAGAGCTATCAAAGTTAATAAATAAACGCAAGGTAGCCGACATAAGGAAGTTTAATATGGAGAGAATCGAGCATGCTCTAAAGAACGGAGGTAGCCTAAAAGCAGTGAAGAGGAAACTAGGCATAGGGAAAAGCAAGATGTATGCATTAAGAGAGAAGCAGGGCAATGTCATTAGCAATATGGATAAGATAGTTAACGTAGCCGAAGAGTTGTACACAGACCTGTACAGCAGCCAATGTAATAAGAGCGTTAATGAGAAAGACAGCAGTGCACAGCAATGCGTTATCCCGCCAGTAACGAAAGATGAAGTAAAGAAAGCCTTAGAAGCAATGAAAAGGAGAAAAGCAGCTGGGGAGGATCAGGTAACAGCAGATCTGTTGAACAATGCCTTATGACCTCGACTGTACCAGAAGCTTGGAAGAATGCAAACATTATCTTAATTCATAAGAAGGGAGACGCCAAGGACTTGAAAAATTACAGGCCGATCAGCTTACTATCCGTTGCCTACAAAGTATTTACTAAGGTAATCGCTAATAGAGTCAGGGCAACGTTAGACTTTATTCAACCAAATGATCAGGCAGGCTTTCGTAAAGGATATTCCACAATAGATCATATTCACACTATCAATCAGGTGATAGAGAAATGCGCAGAATATAACCAACCTCTATATATAGCTTTCATTGATTACGAGAAAGCATTCGACTCAGTTGAAACCTCAGGAGTCATACAGGCATTGTGTAATCAGTGGGTAGAAGAGCCTTATATCAAAATACTGGAAGATATATATAGCAACTGCAAAGCTACTATAGTCATCCATAAACTCAGCGATAAAATTCCAATAAGGGAGGGCGTCAGGCAAGGAGACACGATTTCGCCAATGCTGTTCACCGCATGTTTACAGGAGGTATTTCGAGGCCTGAATTGGGAACAGTTTGGAATAAGGATAAATGGAGAATAGCTAAATAATCTGCGATTCGCTGATGACATTGCCTTGCTGAGTCACTCAGGAGGTGAACTGCAAATCATGATCAATGAGTTAGACATGCAGAGTAGATCGATGGGTCTAAAAATTAACATGCAGAAAACCAAGGTAATGTTCAACAGCTTAGCAAGGGAACTACAGTTCACAACTGGCAGCGAGAGCCTAGAAGTTGTGACGGAATACGTCTACTTAGAGCAGGTAGTGACAGCTGATCCGGATCATGAGAGGGAGATAACTAGAAGGATAAGAATGGGGTGGAACGCATATGGCAAATTCTCGCAGATCATGAGTGGCAGTTTACCAATTTCCCTCAAGAGAAAAGTGCACAACAGCTTTATCTTACCGGTACTCACCTACGGGGCAGAAACGTGGATGCTAACGAAAAGAGTTCAGCTTAAGTTAGGGATCACGCAGCGAGCCATGGAAAGAAAAATGATAGGTGTAACGTTAAGAGACCGGAAGCGGGCAGAGTAGGTGCGGGAACAAACACGAGTTAATGACATCCTAGTCGAAATCAAGAGAAAGAAATCGGCTTGGGCAGGGCATGCAATGCGAAGGCAAGATAACTGCTGGTCCTTAAGGGTAACGGAGTGGATTCCAAGAGAAAGTAAGCGTAGCAGGGGGCGGCAGAAAGTTAGGTGGGCGGATGAGATTAAGAAGTTTGCAGGCAAAAAGTGGATGCTGCTGGCAAAGCACAGGGTTAACTGGAGAGACATGGGAGAGGCCTTTGCCCTGCAGTGGGTGTAGTAAGGCTGATGATGATGATAATGATGATGATGATGATGACAAGGTAACAAATGGTTCAGGTGTTCTTAAAATGAATGGCAAGTTTCGCGCTAAATGATTTGCGATCGTTGCATGAAATTATGTCGTTGGGCAGCGCATTCCAATAGGTATTTGCGTCAAGAAAAAAAGAAGTGCTCATTGCTGAAATACGGCTCTTGATGCCTGCCATGGGGTGGTTGTGGTTGAGGTGACTGAAAGTTCGGATTGGTAATTTCAGCACGGGGTGCTTTGACGTCGGATGGTGGAAAAAGCTGCGCAGTAGGCAAAGGCGTGAAATAATGCGGCGTGACTGAAGTGTGGGGAGGGAGAGAGAAGGTTTCAGTGCAGGGATACTTATTTCTTTTGTGTATTCAGAGGTGATAAAACGGGTCGCGCGGTTTTGGATGGCCTCAAGTTCGGCGGTGAGGTAGTCTTGAGAGGAATGCCAGATGGATGATGCAAATTCGAGTTTTGGACTAACAAATGTTAGGTAAGCATGTTTTTTTTACTTCGGAAGATGCTGACTTGAGGTTATGTCTTAGATAACCTAAGACGCGGGAGGCATCGAAACACATTCTTTGGACATAGTTGACCCAAGATAGATGTCAGATGTAATCCAAGATACTTATATGACGTTGTTGGGACAATCGGGACTGAGTTAATATGGTATGTATGATGAATAACGGCGCGTTTGGAAGAAAACGAAAACAGTTGGCAGTTATCCAGGCTTAAAGGCATGAGCCATGTGTCGCACCATGTGGCTATTGTGTCAATATTTTTTATAGCAGGTCACTATCGGTGGGGCCACGAATGGAGCTGTATATTGCACATTTGTCCGCGAAAAGTCTTAATTTGGAGTTTGTGTTTACCGGAAGATCGTTGATGTAAATGAGGCATAGCAGTGTTGATAAGCCAGTGCCCTGGGGGGCACCTAATGATACATCGGTAAGGGATGAGCGGTAAGCATTGCATGAAATGAATTGCATGCGCCCATTTAAGAAATGATCAATCCAGGTTATCAGGAATGCATAGGGAGGAGAGTTTTGCGAGCAAGTGCGAGTAAGGTACACGGTCGAAGGCTTTGGGAAAGTCTAAAAAATGGCGTCTATTTGAAAGTTATTGTTCATAAAGTGTAGGATGTCATAAGTGAATTCGGCCAACTGGGTTTCACAGGAATAGTCCTTTCGAAAACAGTGTTGGTGGGGATAGAAGAAGTAAATTGAATCTAGATGGCTCATTAAGTTAGACGATATAACATGTTCAATTATTTTTGAAGAAATTCTGGTCAACGAAATGGGACAATAGTTGGAAGGATTTGTGTGGTCACCTTTCTTGAATATTGGAATTTTGTCAGCTGTTTTCGAGTCATCGGGGACTTCTCAGGATTCCAATGATTGAGTAAAAATTAGATGCAGGATTAGGCTTGAGACTGAACTAGTATTTTTCAGGAGTTCACTGTTCACATTATCGCAGCCAGCCGATGATGAAGTTTTGAGAAAACTGATTATGTTTGCTATCCCTGCCAGTGTGAGTGTGACTTGGGGCATGGGTATTGCTGAGATGTCTGGCAAAAAAATTTGTACTGCTAGTAGCTGAGGAGAACACTGAACAGAAGTATTTATTTAGAATGGCCGCGCACTCATTACTGTCTATGGGCTCATGGTCAGCATCAAGAAGCCCGATTCTACAGTATCGCAGTTTGGGGGAGCAATTACGCCAGAATTTCTTAGGGTTTGTTTGAAGGACAGAATGTAAATCGGATGAAAAAAACTTGAATTTGGCGGAGGCTAATTTTTTATTATATTCTTTTGCGCATTGCTGGTACCGCTCCCAAGTTTAAGGCAGGTTATGCAAGTTAGCCTTACGATAAAGACGCTTTTTCCTATTAAGAAGCCTTTTCAGGTCTCTATTGAACCATTCGTTGTTATAATCAGATTTTACAAGGAAGGATAGAATGTGTGCGTTTTTCAAAGTTAGCATTGTAGTTTTAAAAAGTTCCCAGTTGCCACTGACCGAGCGAGCAAGATAAGATTTCACAGAAGAGTTATAAAATTCGGATAATGCGAGGTTGATGGCGTCGAATTTAGCCCTTTTGTAGTCGGTTATTATCTTTTTCGTTGGGGACCGCTTTGTGATGGGCAATCCTAAAGCGGATGAGAATTAGGTTGTGATCGCTAATGGTTGGTAATATGGTTATGGCTTTAACGTCATCGGGGGAGGTTGTCAGAAACAGGTCAAGAATGTTACTTCCTCTTCTGAGGCATGTAATGACTCGGTGTAGGTCGTAGTCAAGTGTTAGATCAAGGAAGTGTTTTGATTCGTTGGAAGGTGATCTATTAAGCACTGAGAGTAAGGGCCAGCTAATGCTAGGGAAGTTAAAGTTGCCGAATAAATAGATGGGATGATTTGGAATTTTATCTTTGATGTTGTTCAAAGCATGGCACAACACGTCACAGAAGGATGAATGAAAATCGGGTCCAATTAGCAAATACCAAAATCGACATTTTTTGCCCTGTCATTCACGGATGCCCAGGTGAGTTCAAGGGTGTTGTCACTAGCGATGTGAGGCGATGACAAGGTGTTCTTGATAGCCGTGAGAACGCCTCCGTTTTTTTTCTGTCATGCCGGTATACTGTGTAGGTTGGGGGAAAATATTTCACGGTCTGTAATTCGTCGTTCAGCCACGTTTCAGTAAGTAGCACGACATCCGCTTCAATATCAGTAATGCAACCTTCAATCTGGCGCGTTTAGGGATAACGCTCCGGATATTCGTGAACGCAATATTCAGGTCGAAGTATAGGGTGGACGCTGTGTAATGACGGGTGAATGTACTTGCTGGTTGGTGCGCCATGTATCGCTTCGTTGAGTGTTTGCGCAGGGTGGTCTTGTGTTTCTACGCACGGTAGCTGCTGAGTTCGGGCTTTCCAGTACGCTATCAGCATCAGCGTTATAATAATTGCATTTACTGCCTACATAAAGGTTGTCAAAAGTAAGTTTAAAGCCATATTTTTGGGTCTTATGAATTCAAGCAGCTATGAACGTGCTTGGCGTGTAGGAAATTCAGTCTTCTCTTATGGCGTTGTTCTTCCCTTTAAGTTTCCGCCCATGGGAAAGAATGTTCTCATTCGTTTTGAACTTTGTACACTTTACGATGATGTGGCGTTTTTTGTAGTCGGAGTCACTTCCAGTACGGTGGGCACGCTCGATGCAACTGCGGTCTAGTTGAAGGTCAAGGCGATCTGCGCAAAATTGTAAAAATCTGTTCCCTGATTCGGTCCATGATTCTGTGTTTGTGTCGTAAAGGCCCAAGAAAAGCAAGTTGTTGCGGCGCATACGTTTTTGGTGTCGATGTTGGCAGCTTTTAAGACTGCGATCTCGTGCTGTATTTGGTCTGTCTCGTTAGGCGTTTTGTCGGCATATGGTGAGTGTTCTGGCGATTCAAGATTAGCTAGGCGGTTGCATACAACGGCTATTTGCTTTTCGTGCAAGACTTGAGTCTCACCGAGGTTAGCTATTTCTAAGCGGAGTGCTGCAAAACATTCTTCTAGTCGCTGAATGCGGGCCTCAATAGGTAGTAGTTCTTTAGGCGTGCCAGGGCCAGGGTTGAGTTCGACGTCACCAGGTAGTAACAGCATGAGTTTTTACAGGTAGTTGAAAGCTAGAATATCAGTGAGTATGCGAAAAACGTCGCGCCACTTCAAGTTTCAGGGGCACGACACCATCACCAAAAAACGGTTGCTACTACGGCATTGTTTGCAATGGTTAAAGTAACAAACATGAAACATCAGGAGTGCGGTCAGCATTGTGCGGCGACCGGTGTCGTGCCCCGTGTGGACCGCCGTGGTCCTGGTGGTTAAGTAGGGTAGCCTTCAGTCCTGTGGTTGATGACGTAATCGGTAGGGGTGGTTGCCAGATGGGGACGGCGATTATCGTCGAGAATGGTGTCTCGAGCGTGAACGGCATTTGGTCCAAAGTTCCGGGCAGGTGCGGTGTAATCTTCGGAGGGCGTGAGATCAAGCGGCACGACGTACTACAAGCAAGTGGTCAGTACGACAGCACCTGAAACATCAGGAGTGTGGTGAGCATTGTGCGGCGACCGGTGTCGTGCCCCGTGTGGACCGCCGTGGTCCTGGTGGTTAAGTAGGGTAGCCTTCAGTCCTGTGGTTGATGACGTAATCGGTAGGGGTGGTTGCCAGATGGGGACGGCGATTATCTTCGAGAATGGTGTCTCGAGCGTGGACGGCATTTGGTCCAAAGTTCCGGGCAGGTGCGGTGTAATCTTCGGAGGGCGGGAGATCAAGCGGCACCACGTACTACAAGCAAGTGGCCAGTACGACAGCACCTGAAACATCAGGAGTGTGGTGAGCATTGTGCGGCGACCGGTGTCGTGCCCCGTGTGGACCGGCGGGATTCTGGTGGTTAAGTAGGGTAGCGTTCATTCCCGTGGTTGCCATATGGGGACGGCGATTATCGTCGAGAATGGTGTCTCGAGCGTGAACGGCATTTAGTCCAAAGTTCCGGGCAGGTGCGGTGTAATCTTCGGAGGGCGGGAGATCAAGGCAGCACCACGTACTACAAGCGACTAGTACGACAGCACCTGAAACATCAGGAGTGCGGTGAGCATTGTGCGGCGACCGGTGTCGTGCCAGGGGATCACCCAAGTTGGCCTTTATATGAAAAATTAGGGATTATAAATATTACTCAGCTCTGCCCTTACCGCCTGTGCTTAACTTACAAAAAAGATGTCAAAAAAAACAAACTTTCTTTCTTCTTTAGCTTCCTTCTAAAAGAGAATATCTTCGCATGATGCACGTTGTCGAGGAATTGGCAACATTGAGAGGTGCACAATGAACTACGGAAAGCAAATGATTAAACAAAAACTGCCAGATATATTGAATATTTGTTATAGACACATTATACATCCCGAAAGAGCATCAAAGCAGGACTTAAAATTGTTTTTTGGGATTAAATGTATTTTCTTGAAGATCATTTACCTTCATCCTACCATACCTGAATTGATATTTTTTGGATGTCTTTACAATTTTTCCCGTGCACTTTTTGTGTGCAATTTTGTTATGGCTTGAAATATACCCTTTCCCACGTGCAAATATGCAGCTGTAGTTTTGTGTATATCTAGAGCCATGTGAATTCGAGATATCTTCAATAGCACTACAATTATATCAGTATGTACAAATAGGCCTCATTGTTGATACTACATTGTTTCTTTTGTTTCATGATAACTTGTTTTATTATGAGTTATCATTTCTCATGCTCGTTATAACTGCGCTTAATTCTGAAATGTTGTGTCCTGTCGTCGGCTAAGCTATGCCTTTGTGGAAGCAATTATGTATGTTATATGGAGGGGCGGGAACCAGTCAAGCTGTCCCGCTTTTTCCCCCAACCTCCCTCATCACGTTTATAGAAATAAAGGCTGCTATTATATATATATATATATATATATATATATATATATATATATATATATATATATATATATATATATATATACCCCCTGCGAGGTGACACCTCCTCTCTCTCTACCACAGCGGAGCACATCTGGTGGAGCGAGCGGCGACGGCAGAGGCGTCGATGGCGGCACCATCTGTTGGAGCGCGGCTGCGGCGTTGTTAGGCAACGGCGGCTCAAGGCCGTTCGTCGCCACCGCATACGGCATACGGCTGCCTACATATGGCACACGGCTGCCTACATACGGCATACGGCGCGACGAGCCGAAATGGCTCGCTGGCTGTCGTAGTAAAGCTTTCGCTTTAAAAATTACGGGCGGTTTAGCTTGTGGCTAATCGCGAATTGCCTTGAGCTGGCACAGTTAGCAGTGTTTTTCATATTTTATAAGTTATAAATTATAACTTTGCGTGATACATCAAAAACAGTTCACTGAATGCAGGTCACAAGTTGTCTATCAAATTCCTCTAAGCTGTGGTCTCGTTTACATAGGGCAAACCGGTCGATGTTTCCATGAACGTGCCAGTGAGCACTTGCGGAATGTGTGCAACCAACACGGAAGCTTCTTCGCAGACCACTGCAAAACCTGCAAAGAGTGTCGTCCGGAACTAGACAAAACAATTTTTTTGAAGAGCGGAAAAGACAAGTTTGAGCGAGAAGTAGTAGAGGCATTTTTTATTAAGAAAGTGGGAAGCGCATGCGTTAGTAAACCGTCCATTTCAATCAGTGACGCTGAGGTGGCTTTTCTCGAAGGGTGTCTTTAGGTTTTAATGTGTTGAAGTTTTCTCTACATAGTTTGTAGTTCCTGAAGGTGTTTTAACAGCCAAACGAGAATTGTGTAGAATTCAATACCTTTAGTTCTATGACGGTGAGAAGATTTCTCGGAGGTTTTAATATTTGACACTTGTTTTAGTACTTTGACGCTAAGAGAGGATTTCTCGAAATATTTTAAGTTTTCATGTCCATCATTTTTTCCGAGTTTGTTGTTGCTCTTTCATTCATTATCACACGATGTATTAAAGCAAGCATTTTGATATTGCGATCTGTTTGCCTTGGCCAAGCGTGGGTCTTTGTTGTGAGGATGAATTGCTTTCTAGTTGGTTTTGCGCTCGGATAATCTTGGGACCTAGTTTGCTTTTATCAGGAGTTTAGTGCTGAATGAATGAATGTATCTTAAGGTCTGTTAGAAGTAGCACCTACTTCCTGAATTCTGATTATTGTTTCCAATCTCTTATTCTTGTGTGATAGGCTTCTGCGATACGGCTCGGGTGCTTCATAAAATGTAAGGGTTTGGGCGAATAAACCTCAGTTGCAAGTTGGCGCCTGTCCTGTTGTGTTCGTGTGCCTCTTTTGTCCTTGTTATTTTCGCGCTGTCCTGACATCATCAAAGAGCATAGGAAATGTTGCTATCATATTAACGCCGTAGCGTTAAGAAGCTCGTATCACAGAAAATAATGCTGTGTCATTGTCGCTGTAGGCCTCGTGGACCGTGAGTGAAAAATCCACAAATAAATCCCCTGAGCAGCAGCTTCGGAGGCAGGTGGGCCACCTGTATCACGCAACCTCGTAGCGTCATCACAACCTGCCCACTGGATTGTGAGCGAACAGCGCACCCTGGAAGGTGGCAGTTAAATTCATGACCGGTCGCGGGAAGTAGCTCGGGTAGAGCAACCTGGATCGCGCAAGTCCCACCGGTGCAAGCACCTGCCTTCGCAGGGCAGTAGCGCATTAGTTAACCCCTGCACCAGTGCGCCAGTAGTATGACAACTCCCAGGGACTTAGAATGTTAACTACAGAATGAACAATTGTGCAGATATGGGCCTTAACCCATTAGCTATCGAGTCCATATTCTCAAGCCGGAGCTTAAATATCCCCCTCCTAAAAAAAATTCATTACCGTCGTCGGTGAACAAGACGTAAGAATGTGAATATATTCATCGCTGAAAGGTAATTGATTAGAAAGCAGAAGAAAAAACAACCATTGGCCACCGTTTGGATCGGAATTGATAGATAGATAGATAGATAGATAGAACTTCTATTCATGTCAATTGCCAGACAACATAAATCAGGCCTACCAAAGCCTCAAAGGGCTTGAGTGGCAGCGCCTGGCAGACAGCGAACGTTGGCAAAACAAAGGAAAATAGAGACGTTGCAATGAACTTTGCAAAAAAGAAAAAGGTCACCAAACATAGTGAAACAAATATATAACTATTACAACATCAAGAGAGATTACAGTGATTTGAAATTAATACAGTAAATAGATGAAATAACTACGGGGCAGGAAGCAGCGCGGAGACATACCGCAAAGGTTTTTTCAGGGTGTATTTAGTTTTCATGCGGAATACAGTAGGTGGCAAGCTATTGAAACAGGCAGGTACATAGTAATGGCGTGTGCGCTTTCCGTACCGGGTTGAGGAGCGAGAAATGCAATAGCGGTATTTTGGTCTTAAATCCCGAGCAGGAACATATGGAACGGTGAACTGACTGTACCAGAAGTGTTTTAGCACAATAGTTTCTGTTAATAAAGAGTTAAAACTTGGAAGCTTTAGTCTTCTAAAAATATCAATGTCATTACCAATGGACAGGTCGTAAGCAATATTCTTTAGAAGCAAACGCAAAAGCGAATTCACCCTGTGTTGCCAGCGAACCGTGCAATGACCATAAACAGTAATTCCGTACCTAAGTACACTATAAGCTAGAGCATGTGCAACACATTTACGGACAGAAAAAGGCATAAAATATCTGATGTTATACAGGACACACGATACAGCACGAAGCCTTTGGCAAACAAAAGAAAGGTGCGAGTTCCAAGAGAGATCGCTGTCGAAGATCAGGCCAAGATATTTGACCGAATGCGCATATTTTACTGGTACACAGTTGCAATTAAAACAAGAGGAAGTATGCAAATAAACAGGGTCAGTCAATTCAACTTGTTTTAATGGGTTATGAAAACAGATCAGTTTTGTTTTAGAAGTATTAACATTAATAAGATTAAACTTAAACCAGTCCATGACTTTAATAGCTGCTATCTGTAGTGCTGTAACAGCATCAGTGTATTTCTTTGCACATGCAACAATAACAGTGTCATCAGCATACTGAAACAGCAAAGGTGGCACACTGGTAGCAAGGTCGTTAACGTATAGATTGAATAATAAAGGACTGAATATAGAACCCTGCGGGACTCCAGAGGTAATTGCCGTGAAATCGCTATGGAATCTTGAAATCGACACATATTGGCGCCTATCTTGTAAAAAGTTAGTAAGCAGTTCTAAAAACGAACCTCGAAATCCCAGCGCAGAAAGTTTATCAAGCAAAAGAACGTGGCAGATGCTATCAAAAGCCTTGCTTACGTCCAGAAAAAGAGAACATGCGACTTGATTCTTATCAAAAGCTGAATTTAGCACGTCAGAGAATTCTTCAAGAAGAACCGTTGTTCCTTTTCCTGCTATAAAGCCGTACTGACAAGGTGATAGAACACTGTGCGTATTCAAAAAATTCGTCATGGTGAATAATAGATGCTTCTCAAAAATTTGGCCAATGCATGGTAGAATAGAGATAGGTCGGTAATTACTCATAATGTTTCTGGAGCCACCCTTGTACAAAGGTATAACTTTAGCAGTTTTCATTGAAGCAGGTATTATACCAGTAGAAATGATAGTGTTAAGGATAACTAGTAGAACACCTTTAACCACTTCAATGTTTCTGCACAATTCAGAAATCGTGAGGCCGTCATGACCAGGAGATTTGCTACGTTTAAGACTGAAAAGTATACACCTTAAATCACTTTCAGTAAAATCAGGAAGGAAAGCAGATTCCATCACACTGAGAGGCATAGGACAGTCGGTAGGAGGGGTTCGAGATGCACCAGAGACCAGAGAAAAAAAATTGTTGAAGTCATTCGCAATGCTCTGTCCATCTTTATGAAAATGCGAGATGAAATATGTATCATTGTAGATAGCAGCGCTCCCTCCTTTCAGACTATTCACCAATGACCATGTTTTCTTGCTGTTAAAACGTGCGTCATTAAACTGAGACCTAAAGTGGTTGCGCTTGGCCCGACGGATCATGGTATTGACACGGTTTCGTTCACGTTTAGACTGCAGTCGTAGCTGAGAACAGTTTGGGGCACGTCTTGATCGAGCCCAGAGCAGATCCTTCTCTTTAATGGCTTCCAGTATTGCGGAAGACATCCACTTATTGTCTAAATTTCGTTGTTTAACTGTCACCATGCGGGAAGATTCTGCTTTGTGTGAACGAAAAACATCGACGAACCTGTCATATAAGTCCGCAGGGGACACACTGTGTATAAAAGAATCCCAATCATGTTTGGCTATTCTTTCATCAAGACGCTTATAATCAAGTACTGATACCTTTTGCTGGCTGTGCGTAGATGCAGGATGGCTGGAACTATCTGTTAACGAGCAGCAAATGAAATAGTGGTCTGCAAGCTTGACCTCAACCACAGCAGACCGCACCGACAGGTTTTGAGAACGCACGTTGATGTGGTCGATGCAAGACGCGACAAGCTGCCCAGCTAAGTATTCCTCACGTGTAGGGCTGTGGATTGTAGTCGCTAGTCCCCACTTTGATAAAATGTCCAGATAATCTGCGACCGTTGACACAGTGGGGCGTAGAATATCGATATTCATATCACCGATAATGCACACGTGTTCTTCGCGGGAGAACGATGATATTGCAAAATCAAGCTCAGCTAAAAAGATTCGACCGTTACAACACGGAGGGCGGTAAATTGTGAGAAGAACCAGCGACAACCAAGGTGTACTTAGGCGGAGCGCAACTACTTCTGCTTGAGTGAAAGGAACACTAATTTCAGAAACGGACCAAGAATCCTTAACAAAAACTGCGATTCCTCCTCCCATTCTTTGTAAACGAGTGTAAGAATATAACTGGTAGCCTGGCAGCGAGAAATGTAGTAACACGTCTGACGAAGCGTTCACTTCCGTGAGAGCAACGACGTCAAAACTTGAGTGAAAAGGGTGAGTTAACGCACAAAAATGGTCCCAGTGTTTCCGTATACTGCGAATATTAACATGAGTAAACTGAAATGAATTGCCTGTTTGATACTGAAAAAACTTCCGGACTTCAGAAAAATCGGAACACTTCACGAAACCTGTATCAGACATGGTTATGTTAGTTTCTCAAGATCCGAACACTTGTTGATGCGAATGAGAGGTGCGCCTTCGGACCGCTTTGCAAGGACCTTCCCATTTTTGGTCCAGACGAACTCAAAACCCTTTTGTTTGCCCCGAAACCTTGCTAGTCGGAACAGCTCGCGATTAATCCGAGACAGGTTATCGTTAAAAAACAGCCGAGGAGACTGGTCGTCTTGCACCAAATCAGGAAGGCCCTTCCGAGCTCCGAGCCATTTCTGCTTAACAGAAACCGACTGAGTCTGTACTAGGATCGGTGGGATATAGTCGCCTCTGGACGGCAGCCGATGGACTGCCGATATATCTGCTGGTTGAAAATCGGTAAGGTTTAGTTTGCCTGCTAAGGTACTTAAGAAAGTGTGCAAGTTTTCATCAGATTTGACTGGAAGGCCGTGAATCTCGAAGTTACATCGTCTGCTGTATTGTTCGAGATCATTTATCTCTCCACTCATCCTGTCAATCACTTCTGTCTGGGAAACTACTGTTGAAGACAGTGATTGAACTTGTGACCGAAGATCTGCAAGCTCAGCCTGATTAGTGGTCACTGTAGCAAGCACAGAGTCATACCGTGACGAAAGGAAGTCAATAGCTGACTGTATGTCCTCGACTGCTGAAGCAACCTTCTCGCTAGTTTCCTTGACCAACAATAGTTCTTCAATTTTCACCATCAGTGCTGATACAGTGGTAGTCAAAGTATCCAGCTTCACATTCAGAGCAGACAGTTGCTGCGAGAACGAACCACCATCGGGGTTGGATGCTACGTCAGGTCGCGCCACCAAATCATCCTTGCATGAAGGACACTTCCATGTTTCACGTGTTACCGTACTCATCTTCTTATCAGTAACTGACGAGCAGTTTTTCTCCAAATGAAATTCGCCCTCACAGGCACAGCAAGTCATAAATTTCCCATCTTTCGGTATGGCTTTTGAGCAAGAAGTACACAAAGAAGACATGGTGCAGTAAGCGGCAAAACACGAAAAGTGATGAATTACAACAGGTTTAACCAACACTCACCTGCCAAAAGCGAAGCGAACGTTTAGACAGGGACAAAGGTTTGCCGCTGACTTCCAAATTACACTCACGTTCCACGTGACGGCCGTGGTAATACAAGACGTGCTCTGTCCGCCTCTATGGATCAGTTTGGCGCTGCTGAACACTCTCAAGGTTAGATGACAGGAAACACAAATACCCCCAAAAGTTGAAGAATTGACAGCTGCCGTCGTTGGTCTAGACTAGAGCTCCGGACACGAAATTGCACGGCATTGAATATGAATATGAATCAGAATATGAATGACAGTTTACTATATCCCTCAAGAAAAAAGTGTTTAACAGCTCTGTCATACTGGTACTTACATATGGGGCAGAAAGTTACAAGTTAACGAACAGGTTTTGAACTTAAATTGAGAAGCACACTGCAAGCTACGGAAATCATAATGATAGCTGTAACCTTAGATATATAAAGGAGGAATAATGGGTTAGAGAAGAAACACTGATTAATTAGGCCCTTGTCGAAATCAAGAGGATTCTGGTGTGGGCTACTTGGTTCATACTTTCTACGACACAGCGCAACGGAACTAGGACGAGCAGAAACACGAAACACAGGAAGAGCGCTTTCCTGTGTTTCGTCTTTCTGCTCGTTCCCGTTGCGTTGCGCTCTCTCAATCTGTGTCGTAGAAAGCCGAAATCAAGAAGGGGAAATGGGCTTGGGCAAAGAATCTAATGCCAAGGCAAGACAACCGATGGTCCTTAAGGGTAACCGACAGGATTCCAAGAGAAAGCAAGCGCAGCAAGGGGCGACAGAAAGTTATATGCGTGGATAAGATTAAGAAGTTTGCGCGGACAAAGTGCCCGCAGCTGCCACCGGACAGAAGGAGGAGGAGAAAGAGGAAAGGCAGGGAGATTAACCGAAAGAGTAGCCGGTTGGCTACCTGACAGGGTTAATGTTTTTTGTATAGGAGAGGCCTCTGTAGCGCCCACAGGATGATAAGGTCTCTGTTCAGCCTAGACTTTAAGAGGGAACAGAGGAAACTAGTGAGGCGGAAGGCCATTGACGAGTCAGCGGTAAGAGGGAAAGTAGTGGAATTCAGGATCTCACTGCAGAACAGATATTCGCCTGAACTGAGGACGGTGACAGCTATCATTACGGAGTGCGCAGTAGAAGCAGGCGGTAGGATGGTTCTACAGGATACCGGCAAGCTTTGTCAGGAGACAAAAGGTCTAATTAATAGACGACAAAGCTTGAAGACGTCTAACCCCACGGAAAAAATAGAACTGGCAGAGATATCATAGTTAATAAATAAGCGCAAAGAAGTCAGCATATGGAACTTTATCATGGAGAGAATCTAGCATACTCTAAAGAACAGAGGAAGCCTCAAAGCGGTGAAGAGGAAATTAGGCGTAGGCAAAAATCAGATGTATGCGTTGAGCTACAAAGGGGGCAATGTAATTATTAATATTGATAAAATAGTTAAAGTAGCCGACAGTTCTACAGAAATCTATACAGTAAGCCATGTAATGACAACGTAAGTGAGATAGGCAGTATCACAAACCAATGCGACAGCCCCACATTTGCGAAAGAGAAAGTAAAGAAAGCCTCACGAACCATGCAAAGGGGTAAAGTAGTTGGTGAGGATCAGGTAACAGCAGATCTGTTGAAAAACAGCGGCGAAATTGGGCTAAAAAAACTAACCACCCCGTACACGTAATGCATTATGACCTCGAGACTACCAGAAGTTTGAAAGAACGCTAACATCTCGTTATTCAATTAAAAAGCAGACATTAAGGACTTAAAAAGTTACAGGGCGATCAGCTTACTTTGTGTTGGCTTTAAAGTATTCCTTATAATTATCGCTAATAGAGTCTGTGAAACCTTAAACTTCAATCAGCCAAATGATCCGGCAGGCTTTCGTACAGAATGCTTGACAATAGACCGTATTCACACTATCAATCAGGTGATCGAGAAATTTGCAGAATATAATCAATTCTCATATACAGCATTCATATTGACTACGAGAAAGCATTTACCTCATTCTAAACCGCAGCAGTCATGCAGGCATTGCGGAATCCAAATGTAGAAGAGCCTTGTGCAAAAATACCGGAAGATATCAATAACAGCTCCACCGCTACTACAATACTCCATAAAGTCCGCAATACAATTCCGATAAGGAAGGGTGTCAGGCAGCAAAACATGATTTCGCCAATGCTATTCGCCGCCTGTATACAGGAGGTATCTAGAGGCCTGAATTGGGAACAGTTGGGGAAAAGACTTAATGCAGAATACCTTAGCAATCTCCGCTTCACGGATGACATTGCGTTACTAAGTGCCTGGAGTCCGTGAGGAGATCAACTGCAAAGCATGATCAATGATCTAGACAGGCAGAGCAGAACGTTGCGTCTAGAAATTAACATGCTGAAAACTAAAGTACTCTTCAACAGTCTCGTAAGGGAAGAGTAGTTTATAGTTGGTAGCGAGGTTGTCGAATTTATAAGGGAATACGTCTACTTTGGGGTAAGTAGTGAACCACAGATCTGAACCACAAGAGCGAAATAACTAGAAGAATAAGAATTCGGTGGAGCGCATATGGCGGTGTCTATCAGATCATGAATGGCAGTTTACTAATAGCCCTCAAGAAAGAAGTGTACAACAGCTGTAGCTTACCGGTACTCACCTATTGGGCAGAAACGTAAAAGATCAACTTAGGGACAACGCAGTGAGCTGTGGAAAGGAAAATGATAGGTGTAGCGTTAAGATACAGGAAGAATGCAGGGTGGGTCAGGGAACAAACGCGGGTTTATGACAACCTAGTCGAAATCAAGAGGAAGAAATGGGCTTTGGCAGGGCAAGAAATGCGAAGGCAAGGTAATCGATGATGGATTCCAAGAGAACGGAGTAGATTCCAGGAGGAGGCAAGCTTAGCACGCGGCCACAGAAAGTTAGGTGGGCGGCTGAAATTAAGAGTTCCTGTGGATAGGGCGGCCGCAGCTGGCACAGGACAGGGCTAATTGAAGAGATATGGGAGAGGCCTTTGCCCTGCATCGGGCGTAGTCCGGCTGATGACGATGAGGAGAGACTTTTGTTTTGCAGGGGGCGTAGACAGGCTGATGATGATAATTCGCTACTAGTAGCTGAACCAAATTTTTGGTAACTAGTTGCTGCAAAAGGTAGCTGTATATAGCTGCAAAAAGGCTAAATTGGTAACCCTGTTTCCAGGCCGGTGCTTCCCCTCTCCTTTGGTATCGTTCCCGCTCTGCTGTTTCCTTGTTTTTTATAACTTCCGTTGCTTCTTTCTGCACTGTTGCTCAATTGCTTCGTCTAAGATACCACCGATCTCGGTTCCCCGTGCCTGGGCACACACACACACAAAGTCGGCATTCGCTATCATTGCACCCTCCTTCCTTTATCCCTTCCCTTACGGCGCGGTTCAGGTGTCCAACGATATATGAGACAGATACTGCGCCATTTCCTTTCCATAAAAACCAATTATTATTATTATCATTGCACCCTCCCTGAATCCTGAATTTCGCTCTTTTATTATGATGTATTTCTTTATCACAGTTTTACAGTTGAATTGGTCTTTTTCTCTCTACCATCCATCCTTCCTGAAGATGTTTTTTAGTTCATGCTCTTCATCCCATCAACCTTCCCACAACACACCCGCCTCCTCTTCAGTGGGGCTTTGTTATCGGAGCGAATGCTCTCTTTAAACCCCGTAAATGAAGAACCCTTTGCCCAGACAGAAGGCCGTCTTTTCGAAACATCCGCTAAACACAGTCAGGCTCGAGCTTCAACATTATTCACTTTGTTTTCCCCTCCAGTACTCATGCAACCACCTCCAATTTCAAGTCATCACGGCTGTAAGATTTACATGACGTGTGTCTGCATGTTTACGGCCGATGATTGCAAACGGGCCAAACTTTGTGTTTGATTGCGCTTTCGAATATCCCGGCGAGCACAAGCTGCCACGAACCGCCAGTAAAAGTTAAACAAAGAATCTATAAGGCCGGAAGAGGCTTATTTTTATTTGTTTTTAGCCTGCCACGCTTACCATGCGTTTAGTAACAAGGAATCACAGTGAAAGCAGTTGGCGCATAACCACTCGACGGATACCGAGCACATAAAGCAGCAGTCAAGAGGCCGGGAGGTTCGTGGTATTGTTGATTGAAAGTATTGCGGCAGTGTCAGCGCCTGCTGACACAGGGCTGTTCGAGGCTTCCAGGCATGACCTGTGCGCCTTACGTGAGTTCCCTGCTCACTTTCCGCCTGAGAAGTGCAGAGTGCCCGGGGAGCAATAAGCGCCTCACCGCACTGCTCAGGAACGGTTCTGGCCACGCAAGAGCTAATCTCAGAACTCTTTACACGTATTCTGTGATTATGGCCTGAGAGCTGTGCACTTCATAATTACTTTTCACGGTCAGTTTTCGCACTTATCATTCGCTGCTTTGCATACAGGACATTTGATTTCCTATTAAGTGGCACTCCATTTGCTTCGATTCCGTACACTGTCAAGCAGCGTTTATGGTAGCACCAATGGAAATAAATACGTTAAGATCTTCTAAAACGTGCTTGCGGAATGCACAGAGCGCATGTTTTCTCTACTGTCGCCCCGTAATTTCGCGGCTCAACCAATTACAGAAACTTTACAGCGAGCGTGGCGAACTTGTTGAAAGAAATACCAGTAGAGATCGCGACCAGCGCTTCGAGACGACCGCGTTACCAGGGAACGCAGAGCCCAACTCTGTGACTGCGAATTAGGCTAAGCTCATGACCCTCGCATAACACGTGACACGGTCGCTGATGCTCCAGACAAAAAATGCTTGTGCGAGCGGCTCGTCGGAACAATACCATGCGTGAGCACAACAGCCCACGAACGCGTCTTTGAAAAAAAGACCCTTTGCTAACCACGCAATTTGGAATATCTACACTCCAACCGCGTTTTCCACAGAAAGACCTTTTTGGTAAGGACAATGAAACAACGAATGCACAGGCGGACCTACGATGTGATGCAAGAAATATGCGTAGAAATATTGGTTGTTTGCATTCGGCGTATGATGGCCTTAGTTGCCTATGTACAATAAAACCCAACACAACGCTGTATTGATGGTAAATTTCGCTTTTAAACTTATCGCCTTCCCAACGGTTCTACCAATTGGATTTTGCAGTCTCTTTTTCGTCCCTTTGCTGCGTGGCCGTCTGGTAGATGGCAGCTTCTAGGGGCTTGAGGGGGTTGAGTTGTGGGTGGAGCTTCTCAAACGTGGAGGTGGGCCAGTGGGTGGACGATCGTAGGTAGAAGATGAATTTTAGCTGGTGGACGTCAGAAGGCGAACCAACCAGAGGGTGTCCTAGTCAGCACCGATCCTACAGGGGCTCAGGGGAGGGAGGTGCAGGCTTCAGACACAAACACATTTAATGTCCATGGCTTTTTCGCCCAAAGAGGAACATATTGTTTCCGCACTAAAGGCAGAAGAGGAACAAATATTACCGCCAGTAGTGCTGAAACGGGCCAGCTTGTTCTGCATCTTGGTTACTGCGCTTTGTGCTTCATTGGCACATGACTGTTTCTTTCAACGTCAATACTGTTGCCTGGTAGTGCACAGTAACCAAGAATATTAAAGGGTCTCCGAAACACCTGAGGAGAGCACATCAGCTAGCTCAATCACTGCATTGTGTTGTCATGAACACCTGGGCCAAGTAATACAGCTCTACAGGCAGCAGAACCCACAATCACGCGCGAATGTTGGCGAGCCCTTCCCGGCGACTTTTTGATGCTCGCACCCTCATCCGTCGCTCGCACCTTCGTATACAAGTTGACAGATGGCTACTAGTTAGATTGTTTCAGACGTCAGGCAGCTACCAAGGCCGCGGCCGATAAGTCCCGTAGCTCCGTCAGTTCAAGAGCTCCGCTCCCGGAGGTGGGGCCGGCAGAGGAGCGCCGAATATCGAGCGAGCAAAAAGTGATGAGAACAGAGGTAAAGGCGTGAACGCGCTGGATTTAAAATTTTGTCTACGAATAGCTCAGCTTCTACAAAGCGCTTTTAAAAATTCTTGCTGGACAGTATTCGTGAAGCAGCGTGCTTTAGCAACCCAGCAACGTTATTAGAGCCCATTTAAAGGCTGATTTGTATGTCAACCTAAGGCTGGCTTTTTTATTAACGTGCCTGGGATATGACTACGCTTGAAATTCTCTGTTATCCTTCTTTAACAAAGGGCGTCAGCTTACTAGGTGCGCCTAATTTCAAAGACGAGTGACTTCCAATATTGTGGCCCACCTCAGTGTGCGTTACTGCTCTAGAAGCAAAAGATGCCTGCCTTAGTACACTGTGCCACCTAATACAAAATATGGGAAATGAATGTTGAAAAGAACCGTTCAATTATTTGGGGACTGTTTAGTGCGTCTTGCCAAAGACCATTCCTTGAGTTGAAACTTTCCTGTGAACGTTATTTTTACATTGCGTCATTCCCGGATCATCATGTCAGTGGTATTGCACCCCCATCAGCACTAGAGTGAATTGTGACCATGCCTGGAGCTGCTTGTGGACAGCTCACCGGGGTCGTGGAAGGGCACCAGAACGTAGTTGTAGAAAACCTTCTGGGAGAGAGAGGCGTTCAGGATGCTCTGCAGACCGTCCGCCACCTGCTGCAGGTGTCTGTGCATCGAGCCGCTCACGTCCAGCACGAAAACGAGGGACACGGCATTGTCGGGAGCGGCACCACCTTCGAGTTCGGAGTCATTTTCCGCCCAGCCATCGCCGACGTCCGAGAACGTTCTGCTCGTAGCGCCCATTTGGACGCACAAGAGGAAGGCTACGCACACCGCTGACGGGTAGAGCACTGAGAGAAAGCGCTGCTCCCTGGCCATTGCAGTTGGTCGTTGCTGGGCAGGCACAACACGCGAAGTGGTCCGAGAAAAACTGCAGACGCTAGCTGAAAAGAAGTGCAGAAACGGACTGTTACTCAACAATGTCAGGAAAAATGCAAGCGCTGTAGCTCCGGTCTCATGACTGCGCTAAACTGCTCCTGGTGTTAGTTTGCTGTTGATGGTAACGCAGAAATTCATTTAACGCTTTCAATTCCTTTTCTCCTTGTCAGCAAGTTTTGTTTTCCTGTTTGTGCGAATCAACCAAAAACTCGCGAAAATAAAACGCAAGCCGAAAAGTACACGCTTCAGCGCGATTTCTAACCCCACTAGAAATAATTTAGATGTGCTGTAATGCTACCTTTCCGCGCTTTCTAATTGGTATTTGTTATTGATACCCAACTAATGATGACTCTTTTTTATGTTCATTTAACGATTTATCGCAAGCTTTAACGACAATATATTATAACACCCTCGTAGTCCTTTTTGGTGATTTCAATTTTCTTTCGTTAAACTGGCGTAATCCGGCTTCCACCTTGTCTAAATGCAACACCGAAAGTGATTTCTTGAACACGTGCATAACTTTCGGTCTATCACAGCTGGTCACAGAAGCCACTCGCATTACTGACCACTCACCTAATATTCTGGACCTCATTTTAACAGCCAATGGTGATATATTTTCTTCGCTTACCTTTCTTCCCTCCCCAAGCGATCAATCTGTAACCTGCGGCTCTCTACACTGCAGTGCGCTCAGAAGCAAAAAAAAACAAAGTAAACAATAAAACTGCACGATAAAAGTGACTATGTAGGTATGAATGCTGAGCTGGAATGATTTTGTGACACTTTCGCAGCTGGTCATCTAAAGCGACCTGTCGAAGGTAACTGGCAAAGTTCTTCTTTAACAGAAATGTTACCTATAATCAGAACATACATCCCCACTATCACGATAACTAAGAATGCGCGGTCGCCATGGTTGAACGGAGTACTAAACGACTTGAACAAGAAAAAAAACCTGTTTCTTACTGCTAAACGTTCAGGCAATGACAGTGCGTGGAATAAGTATTTTTTTCCGCTAGTGAGTACAAAAAATAATTACATACCTCCAAACACAAGTTTTTCAAACACTCTGCCCACTATGCTACTTAACGCCCCAGAAAAAATTTCCAAAACCATCAATCCTTCTGTTTCAAACAAACATTTCTTTGACTCGTACCGATATATGCAGTGTACCTGAACATGATGTTGCTTATGTGCTAAACGATGCATTTTATTCTGTGTTCACAACTGTAAACCTGCCGTTGCTACTGGAATATGCTCATCCTAAAATGTATCCTATAACCTTCGACCCGAATGGTATCTCTAATATCACGGAGAAACTGAAGAATTCGTCCCACACGGGAATAGATCGCATTAACGCTAAATGTCTAAAAAATACTGAACATGTCAGTAGCTTTCTTTTGTCGCTCATATTTCAGCAGTACCTAACTGCTGGTAGCATTCCCGCTGTCTGGAGGATCGGGAAGGTCGTTCCTGTCTTCAAAAGGGGTAACCGCTCATGGCCCAGTAACTACCGACCGATATCTATCACAAGCGTTTGCTGAAAAATTATGGAGCATGTTATTCTTTCTCACGTTGCAACGTTCTTTTCATCTGTCAGCTTTTTTCACCCCAACCAGCATGGCTTCCGTCGAGGCCATTCTTGTGAATCCCAGCTTGCACATTTCCTTCATGATATTCACACCAAAATTGACCTTAATACACCCACTGATTCTTTTTTGTTAGATTTTGAGAAACCCTTTGGCAAAGTACCGCATCGTAACCTGCTACTTAAATTGTCAAGTCTTAACTTAGGCCCCTGCATGCTCACCTGGATCACTGATTCCCTAACTAATCATCTCTATTTTGTTGTCGCCAACTCCCATCCATCCACCCTCTTCCTTGTCCGGTCAGGTGCTCCCCAAGGTACTTTACTAGGCCCCCTACTTTTCCTCATTTATATTAACGACCTACCCACCAACATAGCATCTAACGTACGCCTGTTTGCCGAGGATTGTGTGTTATATCGTTCCATAAATAACCTATTTGATGTTACCACCCTTCAGAACAATTTCATCAATATGCAAGAGTGGTGCGACCCCAGACTCATCAAACGAATTGTCAATAAAAACCTTTGTATCATGAAATTAAAAGTCAATAAAACTTTTGTATTTTTTCCATTGCCGGTGGAAAGGTTTGTAAAACTTTTCTACCACCGACGTAACTACTGACCTCCTAACTATCTCCTTTACGCTTGTCCTATAACAGAAACCACATTATCAAGCACTCAGGTATTCATATCTCCAGTGACATATGCTGGACCAGCCATATTACTCAAATAGCTAACGGTCAATGAGGCCCTGGCCTACTTACGACGTGACACCGCCATAGCACCCCCTTCAGTAAAACAAATCGCTTATGTATCGCTTTTCAGACCTAAACTAGAGTACGCACAATCTGTATTCGACCCCCACCAAACTAACCTGTCTAACTTACTAGAATCTATTCAGAATCTGTGCTGAGTCACTCAGGAGATGAATTTCCGAGCATGATCAATGAGTTAGACAGGCAGATCACAACGGTGGGTCTAAAATTTAACATGCAGAAAACCAAAGTGATGTTCAACACTCTAGCAAAGAAACAGCGGTTCACACTTGGTAGCGAGGAGCTGGAAAGGCTAAGGGAATACGTCTACTTAAGGCAGGCAGTGACCGCTGATTGCATTACCGCGCTATCTAGAGGAGATATTTAGCTTCTATGCCAATGCGTAATCCTACCAAAGGCGCGCGTGCGCAAAAGCGCGGTAAGCGTCCTGAACCAAGCAAGGTTGAGCCATCGGTGCCATTTGGGCTGCAAACCTTGTTCGTTTGCTTTTCTGCAGTGTACGACGTGCCTTTAATGAAATCGTAACGGGGAGGGGCTCAAAGGGAAGAGCTGAGCAGACTTATTTCCCTTACCTGCAGGAGATCAGCGCTGCTGGTGCTGCTTCGGCCCTGTTGTCCATGGCTGGGACACGCGCTGAACAGGAATCTTGGTTGGTTCTTCCGACTCGTCTTCCAAAAGAACGAGGGGCGGGCGAGGGCCCACGGGCCAGCAGCTACTTTATACGTGCGCTGCGTGAGAGTGAAATGGGGCGTTGCAGACGATAGGCGGATATCGCAAAGCGGGATCGGTCTCGCGAACCCTCCCCAGCGCTGTGGTGCGCTTTTTCTGCCACAGCCCCGAGCACCAGAGCATGCGGAGGCAGTGTGCGCCCCTGCGACGGCGATAGCGGTGGCAATCGGCCGAGAAGGAGGATGCTGGTGGAGGACAGAGGAAGGGGGCGGAGGGGGCGAATGTCCGCACGGGCTGCGTGATAGAGCCGCCACTTGATGGAATAGGCTGACGACGTCCTCGGCACGTAGGGCTCAAGCGCCACTGGCACGCAGTAACCGCGGCCGTGGTGTGCCGCCTCAACGTTTTCTGCACGGAGCAGGAATGGAAAAAAACGTAAAAGTGAATAATTCCCATAAGCTACGCGTACATGTCGACACCCACCTGCAAGCAGGCCATAATTTTCGCACACTCACTTGTGGCCACCACGAAGAAGTCGTCACAGTTGCAGAAAAGCAGTGTGAGCCAAAATGACAACTTATATGGCTTGTCTAGGTCGCCACAACTTAAACATCAATCGGTTTATTTCACGATGAGGTTATACTGAGCGCTAAGTGAGTTCCCACAATTTGATTTTCTTGTCGTTTGTTTTGAATTCAGCGGGTGCGACACATGCACAACGCGCTTCCTCTGCGCTTCAGTAGTGGGCTGGCTTCCTTCTACTGCCCAACACGTGCATAAAAGGAACGGCCACCAGCCTGAGGCTGCGCGAATGTGTCCTGGGGCGGCGACAGCAGCTCTCACTCGCAGTCACCCGCACACAACGCAGAATTGCCTAGAAGCGCTTAGAGCACACATCCACGCCTTCACCCTCATGCCTTCGCGCTGGCTCGATTGTCTCTCAGCAGAGCGGCCACGTTCAGAATGTCACCGCTTCGCTTGCCTTATGTCGTGCTTCGGGCATGCGATTAAATCATTGCACTGGCTTAAACAAATGGGACCAAAACTTATCACTGGTACTGAGATGCTTTCATCGTCAGCGCACACGTTTAAGCTGCAGACGCGCTCCCTGCGTTGAATTTCACCGGAAAACGTAACGCTGTGGACTTTAACGCCCATATGGCTGTAAAAATAAAGCTTTGGAATCGTTCAATTCTTCCACGAAATATTGCCTCTATAATGAGTTTAAAATTTTATTAGCAGGCTTGAAACAAGCTACTGAGCAACAAAATCACATAATGGCGTTTTATATTTTATTAAGCTCAAAATGCTTCAGCGCGGGCTCAATGGAACATTTTCATTTTTTTTTCTATTCCAGGAGTATACAATTGGACACAGAATACGAAAGGTGATATGTAGGGCCTAAAGTCACAGGAAGGAAGCAGCAGTCCACTGTTCTCAAAGGAATACACGCCGACAATCTAGAATAGAATTCTTTCCGAGTACACGCTCGTCGAAGTGAGATGCAGAGCTCGACCAAAGGCCTGCGTTCCCGAACTGCAGCCTTCACTGGGTCACGTCCACAACAAGTCTCGGACATCATAAATATCTGACAAAGCCGTATAATGTGGGCAATTCAGAGTCGTCTTCACTGCCAGTCCCGTAACTGATATAACCAACAAACTTTGTCAAAGAAGTCACTACGCTAATACGGCATTCGCACACCTCCTCTCAAGTAAGAGTATGCGGATAACTACGATGCAGTGTACACAAGGAGGAATTAGCACACGTGCTAGATGGCACAGGACTTAGGACTGGGATATTCTGATACGCTGGAATGAGGAACGTCTGGTGGAAGCAGGGAAGGTGGCGGGTTGGTATGTCCATTAATGTGTGCTGGGTATCCTCATCAATATTATGACCATGTTTGACGCCGCCACGAACGCAGTGTATACGTGGATAAGACAATGGAGCGGCATAAGGATAGTATGAATTAATTTTGCAAAAAGGAATGCATGGCGTACTGCCTTGAGCTGTTCTAAAGGTTACGAGAGACAGACGGCGTGCCGGTGAGCAACAGTACTGAAGCGGAACAGAAAAATACGCAATGGAATCACGGGTTATCTGGAGTTCCAGTACAAGTTCTATGGACACATCTGCGGTGTGCGTATGCCGCGCGACAAACCATGAGAAAGCTCGAACGGACTGACATAGGTCACTACTCGCTTTTTTTTTTGTTTGGTGGGTTGGTACAATGGACACCACCCTTTGGAAGGGGTGAGGTGGATGATATCATTCGGGAAAAGGTCTGCCAATTTTCAGTGAGAAGCTCATGCGACCAGGGAGAGCAAATCTGTCAAAAAAGTTAATTCTAAAACACTGTTTACGACTCCTGTTCACAAAGCTTTGATGAATACATAAATTTATGTGGGGTGTATTCTCAAAGGACGGCGCCAGATGCCACAGTGGAGGGTTCCAAACTACGTTTGGCCACCAGAGGCTCTTGACACTGCAGTGCACGCGGGCGCTTTTGCGCATGGGCTTCTTCAAATGGCTGTCCCCACGGCCAGCATTCCATTCCGCGACCTCGGGCTCGACAGCCGTAACCACTAAGCAAAAGCGGGACGTCTGCGTACTCGAAAACAGCACGCGAATAGGCGTACGATGGGGAGTATTAGCGATGGGGCGCAGATATCTGTGACTGACGAAATGAAGGGAGTCCCACTGCCATCGGTTTAGGGGATATTACAATATACAGAGTATTTCGCCTCAGAATTTACAAATTTTTAAAAAATCGTGTTTTTGAATTTAAAGGGCGCATTTTGCGGCATAGCATTATTAGCGATGTGGTTCATCAAAATACAGCAATGATGTGGTAACTAGAGGGCTGGTTAACTAAAATTGATTAGTTAACTTTTTAACTAACACTGTTAGGCTCCTCAAATATTAAAAGGCGTGCAGCCTGTTGTTAATAATATCTACGTAAGTTTTTATAATTTCGAAAACGCAGTTACCCTCCGCGCTGTGTCCTCGCAAATTTTGGCTATTTCGACCAGTTACGTGCACTGGAGAGGTTACTTTTCCTGAAAGCTTCTCGAAAGCACATGTAATTTGGCGCAATGCAGCGAATATTTCTTTGTCAATAGCGCCGAGGGCAATCGCGTATTCGAGCTTCTAAAAATTGACACTGAGATCACATGCGGTGGGACCCTTGGCGAAAAATAATACGTTTCGAATATAATGCGGGATATTTACAATGTGTGTTAAGCATACTTTGCAGTCATGAATGCACTAAAATTATGCCCGAAATAGGTTCCTGAAATTTTATGCTTGGTATTTGAAATGTGTTCTTAAAATTTTCCGAAAATACATCACTGAAAGCAAGCTTCCAGCACGTTTCAAATACGTGAAAAATTATGTATGCGATTTTAGCATCGCTCAATGTATTAATAGAGTGCTTTCGGAAATATGAAATTCATTCATCTGAAATATACTTCAGTTTTTAAAAACGGGCAGTCCTTTTAAACATATTTGAAGCGCACTTTTAGCTGCCGTAGAACAATATAGTGCTCATAATCGCGTTTCAGAAATGGCCTTCGCATGCTGGCAATGTATTGAAAGTGTACTTTCTCAAATACGACATTAATTCGTCCAAAGTATACGTCACTTCAAACGAATGAGCTGTCCGCGTAAGCACATCTGCAGCACACTTCAAGCTGCCGTTGAACAGTTAGTGCTCGAAATAACGTTTCGGGAAATGACATGTTGGCAATGTATTTAAATGTGCTGTCGTAAATACGAAATTAATACGTCCAAAGTATAGTTTGCAGCACACTTGAAGCCGCCGTTGAACAGTTAGTGCTCGAAATTGCGTTTCGGGAAATAGCATGTTGGCAATGTATTAAAAGTGTACTTTCATAAAAACGAAATTAATTCGTCCAAAGTATACTTCAATTCCCTGCGTCTCTCGTAGCCTGAGTTACTTTGGGACGTTAAACCCCTATAAACCAACCTATACTTCAATTCCAGCGAATGAGCTGTCCGCGTAAACATATTTGCAGCCCACTGTAAGCTGGCGCTGAACAACCTCGTGCTGGAAATCGCGTTTCGGGAAATCGAATTTGCATGTAGCCGCCGCGGTTGGTCAGTGGTTACGGCGCTCGGCTGCTCGACCGAAAGACGCGGGTTCGATCCCGGCCGCGGAGGTCGAATTTTGATGGAGGCGAAATTCTAGAGGCCCATGTACTCTGCGATGTCAATGCACGTTAAAGAACCCCAGGTGGTCGAAATATCCGGAGCCCTCCACTACGGCGTCCCTCATAGCCTGAGTTGCTTTGGGACATAAAACCCCATAAACCAAACCAAACCAGCATTTGCATGCTATCAGTGTACTTAAAGTGTGCTTTCGTAAATGCGAAAATAATTCGTGCATAGCAGACTTCAATTCTAACAAATCGGTAGTCCGCGTTAGCATATTTGCCGCACACTTCAAGCTTCCATGGAACAACGCAGTGCTCGAAATCACGTTTCCGGGAACAGTGAAAACTCTCCCTTTTATGTCGTCTGTTCGTTTATGATAACTTCCTGCAGAAAGGCAATCACGACTTATTTAAATTACGTGTGGACAGCGTGATTGCATTACAGCGGCAAGGGCGCCATGCGCGCCCCCGGGCCCGAACATGCCAGCGAAAAGGACTCCGACTGGCAAGGCCGACCGGCTCCCATGGACGCCCATGCATTTTATGGTTGACAGCTCGACTCCTGACCGATGCCTGAAGGAAGTTACGACTAACAATTCGCTTCTATATAAACGGCAGATTTGAAACTGGCCACTCCGACGCTTGTGCGATATTTTTGGGCGCACAGTCTTTGCGCAAAAAGTGTCTCGCCAGGCAAGATAATATGTTACCTCTCGGGGGGTATATATAAAGCAAGCTAAGTATTCGGCTTGTCGGAGGAGTTCGTGTTTGCTGACGTCCTTTTTCGTCAGCATTTCTTGCGTGGCGACATCTTTCCCGTTCAGGCCCCGACAAGGGACCTTCCACTGTCACAGACTTCTTGATGACAGCGCGTTTTCTATGGGATTGTCTGTCACCTGATGCTTACCCGCGGTACTTTAGTGGAGCGGGGAGTCCTTCCTTCTTTCGGACTCATCTACTTTATGTCACCTGATGCTTATAACCACTTCAGTCATTACTTCGGCTGCTGGCAACATTCATCAGTACCCTGTAGTGAATCCGACTAGTGCACCTTTTTAAGGCGAAGTGAATATATTTTTTATGTATTAATTGTATATCTTACTACATCTTTAATGTAATGTAATGTGTTTAATGCATGTTTTTGTTGTATTTTAATGTTATATTTTTATATTTAAGTTATTTTTAATTAAATGTAATATAGTTAATCTATATTTAGTATATTTTTAATGTAAAACAAATGTACTAAGCGGACAGAAAATGTATTTTTCATACATTTGTAGGAATGTTCCAAATATAACTCCTAGCATACTTAGAAAACATTAATGACATATAATCATAGTGACAAAAAATGCAAAACAAATATGAAATTAATGCAATGTGTTCCAAATGAATGTTTAGCACAGCCTTTTTAAGCTAAGGGAAACGTCTCATAATAATTAAGGCATCTAACATCATCACCATCATCAGCCTGACTATGCCCACGGCAGGGCAAAGGCCTCTCCCATGCCTCTCCAATTAACTTTGTTCTTTCCATGGGCGCCCACAATAGCTCCGCAAAGCTCTTAATCTCATCCGCCCACCTAACCTTCTGCCGCCCCCTGCTACGCTTGCCTTCTCTTGGAATCCATTCCGTTACCCTTACGGAACAGTGGTTATCTTGCCAGATGGCAAGATAACCCAAATTGTTTCCTCACCCGCTCTGCCCGCTTCCTGTCTCTTAACATTACAACTATAATTTTTCTTTCCATGGATCGCAGCGTTGTCCTTAAGCTGAATCCTTTTTGTTAGCCTCCACGTTTCTGCTCTGTATGTGAGAACCGGTAAGATGCAGCTTTTAAATACTTTCCTCTTGAGGGATTTTGGCAAACTGCCACTCATGATCTGAGAGAACCTGCCATATGCGCTCCACCTCATTCTTATTCTTCTAGTTATTTCCCTCTGATGATCAGGATCAGCGGTCACTACCTGCCCAATGTAAACGTACTCCCTTACTGCTCCCAGCACCTCGCTACCAGTTGTGAATCGCTCTTCCGTTGCAAGACTGTTGAGCATTACTTTGGTTTTCTGCGTGTTAATTTTTATACCCACCGTTCTCCGGTGCCTGTCTAACTCATTGATCATGCTTTGCAGTTCATCTACTGAGTGGCTTAGGAAGGCAATGTCTCCAGCGCATCGCAGCTTGCTTAGTTATGCTGTATTAACTATTATTCCAGGTCTCACAGCACTTCCTGTAAACACGCAGGGAATAGCACTGGCGAGATCGTGTCTTCCTGCCAGACGCCATTCGTGATTGAAATTTTATTGCTTACTTTATGGAGGACTATGGTGGCTGTGCTGTCGATATAGATATTTTTCAGTATTTTCACATAAGATTCTTGAACACCCTGATTCCGCATTTACTGCATGGCTGGAGAGGTTTCCACTGAGTCAAGTGCTTTCTCGTAATCAATGAGGGCTACATATAGGGGTTGGTTATATTTTGCGCATTTTTCTATCGCCTGATTGATAGTGTGAATATGATCTATCGTCGAATATCCTTTAAGAAAGCCTGCCCAATCATATGGTTAGTTGAAGTCTAAGGTTGCCCTGACTCTAATAGCGATTACCTTACAAAATTTCTTGTAGGCAATGGACAGTAAGCTCATCGGTATGTAATTTTCAAGTACTTGGCGTCTCCTTTCTTATGAATTGAGATAATTTTAGCATTCTTCCAAGCTTCTGGTACGCTCGAGGTCATAAGGCATTGCGTATAGAGATTACCTAGTTTTCTTAATCTGATTTCCCCTCCATCCTTCAACAGATCTGCTAGTACTTGATCCTAACCATTGCTTTCCCCCTTTGCTGTTGTTGTTACCCTCACACAATGGCCATTTCCATTGCTCCTAAGGCTTTCTTCACTTCCTCTTTGGTTACTAGGGGAATGGCCCATTGCTGTGCTCTATTGCCTCTCTTATTAACGTTCTGATTACGATGTTGACTGTATAGATTTGTGCAGAACTCTTCGGCTACTTTAACTATCTTATCCATATTGCTAACGACATTGTCCTGTTTGTCTCTTAAAGGGGCAATGACATGGTCGTTCTTCCTATTGCAGTTTTGTGCTTCAGTAATTAATACAAGAGCTTATGATTCAGTTCCCGAAATTTGGCTGCCCTGGATGCGCTGTATATTCCAAAAAATGCGATCAAAACTGAGAACGGGGAACTCCTTCCGCCGGCAGTGACTGCCCTATTGAATGCTCTCTGACGTCACTAGGGCATACACGGGGCAACGTCGTCTGCTCTCGTTGCTGCAATACGCGCAGCAAGGTCCCATTCCCCCCCGTACTTTCGCGCGCGATCGAAGTAGCAGTCGTCCCCCATATATGAGTGGCTGGTGCCGCAAAAGCGTTAATAACAGTAACGCAGTTATTCTTCGGCATAGGTAGGGTCCGCTCACACTAGGCCGATGCGACGGCGATCGGTTGGCTGGTCGGTATGCAAATGCCGTCGCTGAAGCACTGGTCCGTCACGCTAGACCGACGAGGACGCCAGCACGATCAACGACCGCGTATCACAGTAGCGTAAAGAGTGAACTTAGTGGACACTGGCCGAGTGTGGTGGGGGAGTAGTTAGCATGAAATTCTAAAACTTAAAACTTTAAAACTTACTGGACCTGATCATGCTAGTCACGGAGACATACGCGATGTGCGTGCACCAGCGAAGATGTGCCTTCATTCAGTTCCTGCGCGTAGAACCTATCGGCGAGAAAAGCGACCAGGGCGGAAAACGCCGCACGACTGTGCCGCTCGCCGCCGTCGCCTGGGCTTGTGCGGCCGAGCGAAAGCTTCACGCCCGGTGAATAGACGACCCGAAAAACTGCGCTTGTGTACCTTATCTGTATCGAAAAACGCGAAACGAGCGGCTGCATTTCATATCTTACCACCTGCTTACTAATCATCTGGGAACTCTTGAATTTCGGTCGCCGGTGAACCGCCGGCCCCTTTCGTGACGAGGCCTAGCGGGTATGTAGGATTCGTGTGTGCGATTTCGGCGATTGCGGAGAGCGAATTCGCAAGTTTTAGTCTGAAAATAGCTCTCGAGCGCAGTTTTGGCTACAGTGCACTCAAAGCGACGACTGCCTGCATCGCAGGGCGCGAGTACAATAAGGGGGAAGAGTCGATATTGTCACGTAGTGGTGACGGCAGTCGAAGGAGCGATGAAAACGGACAAAAGGTCTTCCAAAAGAAAACTGTTTATTTGGCTGACTTGCGCCCACAATGGACTGAATCACTCGGCGGCGGCTAAGCGACAAGCGTGCTCGGCGGTCTTCGAACAGAATGCCGGCCGCTGTCGGTCGTCCTCAAGTTAAAGCTCATAGCGAACTTTCGAGATAAAGCGTGCATAGTTACTAGAACATTCCGGAACAACGTACAGTCAGCTCTGCCTGGCTGCAATCAATCGAGATAAATCTAGTCGCGTATTGCGTCGCAAACAAAGCGATAAAGTGGTGTGGCGGCAGATTTGAAGAACGAACAAACACTGCAAAAATTCGCGGCAATATGTGACCTAGTCTTCACAGCATGTGCTGACGGCAGCCGGCAGCAGCCGTCGGCGTCGACTGTGGACAACAAATATGATTGTTTTCATTAATTCAAGTATCTTCCGAACGTGTTTTTAGCTAAAGCGATATAAAATCAAATATTGTTGACAAAAGAGGAAGCAGATACAATTAAGCGGGAAGCGCCGGTCCTACGCGAAGCGTTTCCGAAGCAGGCGATATAGCATTGGCGGCGCTTAATTATTGCAGTGTTATCATATATTGTGTAAATGAGTAAAACTACTATTTGTGAGCAATACTCCGTAATATTTAAGATAAGGAGAGCTATCTTGCGTTTTACGCCACGCAAACGAGCAGTACTGTTGGCGCACAGCTATGTAAACAACCCCAGCGCGGGGCTGCAGCTGTCGTAATGGTCGCATTCCTGGGCCACAATGCGCACGCACAGTAAATGCTAACTGATGTACTATTATTTTCAAGCACTTATTCAGACGGCGGTGACTATTCATCGGTGCGGGCAATGAAAGCATTGGAGTCGCGTATGGTTTTGCAAGCGGCTTGGTTCCAGCAAAAGGGTTCTACGAGCCGAAGGGATTGTATGTTCGACATACAAATGCACACATGCAGCGGGGAAGTCGTCTGATTCGGCACTTTTCCCTCCTCCTTTCGTGCCTCAGGGTTACTCTAGTGCCACCTTGCGATAGTTTGATTTTAATTATCGAGACGATGAATAGCGGACACGAATTTGGTAGCTATAGCTACAAAGCGCCGCGGCTTTCACGGCGCACATCGGCGAAGGCATGCACGGCACGTGCCGCTTTTCGCATACGGGAGCACTTGACTGCGCAAAAGAGACCACACTCATAAACTAAAAATAACATGTTTCTGAGCGTAAATAATAAAGCATGGGTCCATCGATTTCTCTTTCCTCAACAATCACCAAACGGGTGCCATGACCAAGTCCGATTTCCCAAGGATCACTCGGCTCGCGTACTAAGCTGAATGCTTCCGAAAAGATAACACAAAAAATGAATTTTATTCGATAAGCTAAAAAAATAAAACTTTTGGAGCGACCGCCGTGTACGGTGTGCATGCAAGCACCTCAAGAGCGCGCAGCAGACGACGCGGGGCTGGGATGCCAATGTGACGTCAGCGATCAGATGTTGCCAGACCAGCGAGCAGTACGCAGAAGAAACGGAAAAAAACTCGTTTTATAAATATTTATCGCAAAGAATCAACAGAAAATTTTGGGAATTTAATTTAACGTGTTGAGAATTTAATGCGATAAGTAGGGTATGCGTGAAAATAGGAGTCCATGGCCCCTATACCGCACACATCTCGTTTTTAACTAGGGCTAGTTTCCGCTCCACCACTTGCAGGGTACTTCTGTTCTTTAGATCATGCACTATTCTCTCCATATTAGACTTCCTGATGTGGACTAACTTGCCGTTGTTTATTAGCTTTCCTCTCTGCCAGTTCTGTTCTGTATGTAGGGTTAGACGCTATCATGCTTTCGTGTTTCCTAATCACATATTTCGTCTCCTGAGATAGCTTACCGGTATCTTGTCCAACAATCCTACCACCTAAATCTACTGTGCACTCCGTAATGGTAGCAGTAAGGTTATAGTTCGATTTTTGAACATTCAGATAATTTTTCTCAGTTAAAGCCGAATATCTGTAGAGCAGAGATGTTCTGAATTTCTCTGCTATCCCTTTTAACGCTAAGTCTCTATTGGGCTTCATCTACAATAATTTCTTCCGTTGCTTTTTTCAAGTCTAAGATAAATCGAGACCTTATATTCCTGTGATCGCTACAATGCACCTTTCCGAGGACCTTCACGTGCGGCACGATTCCATGGTGAGCCCAAAGTATGAAGTCTATTTTATTTTTAGTCTCACCATAAGGTCTCTTCTACGTCCACTTCCTGTTCTCTCGTTTGCGGTAGAAGGTATTCATGATCCGTAAATTAATTCTCTATGCAAAACCTAATAAAAACTCCCCCCTGCTACTCCTATACTCTATTCCATGGTCGCCTACCGCCTGGTCTCCGGCCTCCTTCTTGTCAACGTTCGCATTGAAATCGCCCATCAGCACAGTGTACCTTGATTTAATTTGTTCATTGCCGACTCCACGTCCTCGTAGAAAGCTTTCAACGATCTGTTCAGCAATGCTGGATGTAGGCCTACATCGCCTTCAGCTTGTGTCTCTTATTAGGCCTAATCACGCCTAGGTCTCGTCTGTCCTCTAATCTGCGATAACACAGTATATGTCGCCCTGTAGTACTCTTTACGCTTCATCTGTCCTGGTAACGTCACTAAGTCCAATCAAATCCCATTTATTACCCGCTAATTCCTCGAAAAGCCCTGCAAGGCTAGCCTGGCTGGTAAAGGTTCTAGCATTGAACTTTGGGACGTTCAGTTTCCAATAGCGGGCTGTCCGCAGCCAGAGATTCTGAGCTCCTTCCGCTGCGTGAAATGTCTGACCGCCGCTTTCGTCAGTTGCTCCGCAGCCCCTGTGGATTGAGGGCCAAATTTTAATTGGTTTGGTCATAGAAGGTTGAGGCCAAGTACTACACCAGCGTGGCCAAATCCTGCCCTGATTGCAAAGTGATTAAAAGCAATAGTTAGGTCGTAAACTATTCAATAATATTTAACCAGCCGGCTAGTCAGCACGTCTTAGCTGTATATGGACTGATCCGCTGGTAATTCTATGCCTAAAGAAGGGCTCTTGAAAAATTAGACAGTTCAGCTTACTGTCTGTTTACTACAAGGTATTTACTAAATTTATCACTAATAGAATCTGGACAACCTTAGACTTCAATCAACCAAATGAGCAAGCAGGCTTTCGTAAAGGATACTGGAAAATAGATCATATTCAGACAATCAGTGAGCTGATAAATGCGCAGAATATAACCAACCCCAATACCAGGTGTTTCAGGCAAGGTGATCACTCATGTTTAAAAACAGGGGTTTTTTTTAAAGTATAGTGATGCCAGCGTTGGCGGACGTCACAAAACAGGCGAATCATCTTGTCTAGCTGACTGATTAACTAAATTTTAATAGTTAACTTTTAACAATTACCAATAGGCACCTGATTGCAATTAGAGATTTCCTACCGGCCGTTAGTAATAGCCATTTCAGCATTTAGAATTTCGAAAACGCCATTACTCTCGCCGTTGTGGCACGACAAAATTTGGCTATCTCGACTAGTAACGACCACTGGAGGGGTTGCTTTGCCTGCATACTTTTCGAAAGTGCATGTATTCTAGCAAGATGTAGCCAAATTTTGTCATGCTACAGCGGCGAGAGTAATGGCGTTTTCGAAATTCTAAAAACTTATCTGGCTATTACTAAGGGCCGGCTACAAATCTCTATTTGCAATCAGGTGCCTATTGGTAACAGTTAAAAAGTTTACTATTAGAATTTAGTTAATAACTTTGCTAGCTAAGATTATTCGTCTGTTTTTTGACGTCCGCCAACGCTGGCAATACTGTGCCGGAAAAAGCTTCTGTTTGCCTAAAAAACTATTTTTAAACACGGATCACCTTCCCAGAAACACCTGGTATATCGCCTTAATTGATTGTGAGAAAGCATTTCACTCAATGGAAATCTCAGCCGTCCTGCAGGCACATCAGAATTGTGGTGCAGAAGATTTTTACGCAAAAATATTGGAAGATATCTACAAAGACTGCACAGCTATCGTAGTCCTGAATAAAGTTAGCTATAATATTTTAATAAGAAAGAGTGTCAAGCAAGGAGACGCGATTTTGTCAATGCTGGTCACCGCCTGTTTCTGAGGCATGGATTTGGAACAGTTGGTTATTAATGTTAATGAAGAATACTTGAGCAATCTGCGGTTCGCTGATGACAATTACCTGCAGAGTCAATCAGGAGGTGAACTCCAAATCATGATCAATGAGTTAGACAGGCAGGGGTGAACGGTGAGTCTAAAAACTAACATGCAGAAAACGAAAGTGATGTTCAAGTCTAGCAAGGAAACAGCAGTTCACAATTGGCAGCTAGGTGCTGGAAGTGGTAAAGGAATACGTCTGCTTAGGGCAGGTAAAGACCGCTGAACCGGATCATGAGAGGGAAATAAATAGAAAGATAATAATGTGGTGGAGCGCATATGGCAGGGTTTTTCAGATAATTAACGGCAGTTTACCAATATCCTTCAAAAGAAAAGTATACAACCGCTGTATCTTACCGGTTCTCACCTACGGTGCAGAAACGTGAAGCCTAACGAAATGGGTTCAGCTTTAGTTAAGGACAACTCAGCGAGCTATGTAAAGAAAAATGATAGGTGTAACGTTAAGAGACCGGAAGCGGGTTGAGTGGGTGAGGGAACAAACGCGGGTTAATGACATTCTAGTCGAAATCAAGAGAAAGAAATCGGCTTGGGCAGGGCATGTAATGCGAAGGCAGTATAACCGCTGCTCATTAAGGGTAACGGAGTAGATTCCAAGGGAAGGCAAGCGCAGCAGGGGGCGACAGAAAGTTAGGTTCGCGGATGAGATTAAGAAGTTTGCGAATCCGCAAACGATATCCACAACGATATCCGCAGTTGGCAACGAACAGGGTTGATTGGAGAGACATGGGAGAGGTCTTTACCATGCAGTGAGCGTAGTCAGGCTGATGATTATAGTGGTGTTGTCCCAGTAAACGGATTATTCGCCTTGCGTCGCCGGCGCGTTCCGCCATCCCCGCTCCTGACGCGCGAACGCCATCGGCGCCGGAATAAAGCCACTTCTTCGTGTCAAACGAACTAGCTGTTCAGGCATCGCACGCAAATGAGAAGCACATGCAGCAAGTAAAATAAAAACAGCAAGAAACGGAAAAGGAACGTACACAGCTAATCAAATGCTTTCATGATATGGAAGAAGTTAGCGCAAAACAGACAGAGACTGGGAAGAAACACACCAGACGACAGACGAGCGCTACTACCAACTATTTATTGGGGTGTAACACCCGGAATATGTAGCCGAGCATGCAGACAGTTGGATGCTTTCGCACGTCCTCTTGGGCTTAACTCCAGTAAAACCCAGCCATTTTTTATATTGAGTGTTCTCATCAAGGAGGTTTTGCGTGCTGACTTTTGGTGAGATATGTGCCCGCAGCTCGTCACGTGGTAGTTTTCCTTCAATGTCAGTAAATAAAGCTAATCAATTCGTACCTTGATATGAAACAGCGCTGCCAGCTGCGTTTTGAGACTGTCTACTACTTCTGCATCGACGCTTTTTTCCTCAAGCCAATAATCAAAAGCTAGCCAATTAGTCTTAGCTAATAACTATCTTTGAAAAGCGACAAACTTCTGCAGAGTAGGCCACGCGACTTTGAACTACCCTTAGTTGTCTGTCTGGTCTAAGACATTTAGCACATTTAAAAGCTTGATTACATTTATCTGAGACATCTGGTACATGAGGCGATGGGTTCCGCTGCATTCTTTCGTGAGATCAACCGGTGATTCAGCTGTGCTGTAATTTGAAAACGTAATCGTATAGATTTGCGCCGAATTCTTTATAATGTAATGTTATGCAAACTGATTTTAAATTCTTTTACCACGCAGTCACAGGAATTTCTAGTCCTCTGTTAGGCATGCGCAATTCGGCTGCTCGCTTTTATAACGTAAGGAACACAATCGCTATCTACGCTTTTTTATTCTTTTGGAAATTTAGATGCCTGATATCCGAATTGGGCTTTCGAAACTCTATACCTTTGGTGTCTGTTTCTGAGACACACTGCGCCGGCGCCAACGTTCGAGAGACTGTCGGTGTCGGGGCGTCAAAAGTCGGCGCCTGACCAACTGTACGCCATTACAGGTGCATGCGCAGTTCTACCACAGGGATTTCTGGCATTATGCTTCATGTAGCTTTGCAATCGGTTAGCTTGGCAAGAGACGCATAATTAAATTCGGCGTCGACATTTTAGAACCGCAAACGCGCTTTTAAGTGTCGAGAAACAAAAAACGAGAAAAACCGCGGCCAGAAACACGGGACGGATCGCGCAATAAAGGCACTCTGATTTTCGCACTTTTCTACCGCGTTGTGTATCTATCCTTTGTCATTTCTTCTTTCGTGTGAGTTTAGCTCCATTCGTGTGGTTCTTTGCAGTTCAGGATGCACTAAGGTAGCGGGCCTATGGTCTATTCTTTACGCACTGCGCAGAATTTTGCTCCTTTTTATCGGACTTGCAGGTATTTCTCCACATTCCACCGGTGGTAACTTTGTGATTAAAATCCAGGTTAACTTAGTGGCTGTGTTCGGCTCGTGCAAGAAGCTGCGTCTCATCACAGGAGCAAAACGTTATCGGAGTCATTTTGACCTTCACGACGTCTTTGCAAGCACTTCGACGCACCTGTTAGCTTTTGGCGCTAGCATAGCGGCAGCAAATGATTAAGGTACGCTGGTTTGAAAATAATTACAGTCTTCGACGCGCCAGAAGTTTATTTCTTTTTTGTACAATCCGAAAGCCATGTTTTCTTTTGGGCTAACGTTTTCTGAACGGTCGCCGGTTTCCTGAAGACCCTTCTCTCACGCCGATCGGCAGACTCATTTTGTATTTTTGAGTGTCACCGCGCAAAATGCCTGTCAAACAGTGACATCAGGTCGTATGCCATATCAGCGTCCTTGACAACCTAATGTAGATACCCACGTGGCAACGAGACAGTCTCCATTGACATTATATAAAGAGACGGGCGCTTGTTGGTCTCGCCATTGTGTCGTCGTCGATGTCTTAATGCGGAAGCGCCTTTGTATTGGACTAATGACAATGTGTAATAACTCACTTTCCGTATCATTTGCATGCTACTTGGACAGAGCATCTTTATTCAGTGAATACAGGGTGTATGCAACTATTATGCAACAGACACATTATCAAGCAATGCTGTAATGGCGTCTAGTTGGTTTGTCATCTTCAGGTTTGTGATACACGAGTTACGGTTACATGAATAGCACTTAACATCTTGTATCACGGGTTACGGTTTCATGAATTACCACTTAGCATCTTGTATCTCATACTTGTTTGTACATTTGTTCTTTGTATTTGAGTATATAAGGAGAGCAGTACATTTAATGATGAGTGGAAAGTTCGCGCACGTACCTGTCTTGTCCTGTTTTTTTTGTAACTAATCATTGTGCCAAAGTATCGCCCGCCAACCTGAAGACATTAACAAGATTTGGAATTCATGCAGCACACAGTCATACAGCACAAGTGTATTGCATCTGTCTGTACCAAGCGAGTTTGTGCAGATGCTGTAGAAGCTTGGGCAAGTTGGTGTGACATGGTTTTTTCAGCAGCGCAGGGGACGAAGGACGTGACAAGTGCACAGACACGGCGCTGATGTCTTGTCTGTGCACTTGTCACGGAGTTTGGGCAATGAAGGCGCGAAACAAGTTCTATGAAATTTAACTCATTATGCAGTCTCTTTGCACTTTCTCTATAGAATTCTTTTTGACTGCGAACATAGCGAGCTGATATAGTGAAGACATTTAACAAACTATAAAATATGGCTCATTATGAAGTTTTGCCAAGCCAATTAAGTAGAATCTGTTTGACTGTGAATGAATCGATTTGTTAAAGTGGAAAAACGGGACAGTTGGTATTGGTACGTAGAATGGATTTTTTCAGCGCGAAATACACACAAAGGACAAAGAAAGGAGGTACACGCAGGACGAACGCTGGAACGAGTTCATACAGGAAAGGCACGAAACAAACTCTATAAAACTTGACTCATTATGAAGTCGTACGGCGCCTGTTCTATAAAACCCGTTTTGAATGCGAACAAAGACTGTTACATACAGCGAAGGAATGAAGCAAACTATTTAAAATTTGACTCAATATTAAGTCTTACGGAGCCCCCTCTGTATTATTTGTTGACTGCGAATGAAGCGAGTTCATATAGTGAAGGCACTAAACAGCTGACGAGTCCGCTTGGGCAAAGATGCCTGCGACTCCGCGTGGAGTGACTGATCCCACCTGGCATTACACACTGGCAGCTCAACAGGGAAGGGTACAGGAGCGTGTGGAGATTAAGCGGGGCATGGAGGGTGGACAGCCCCGCGCGTGGCAGCGTCATAGCAGGGCGGAGATGGCGCATGAACACTGCGGGCGCAGCGAGAATCTCAACGGCCCCAGACGCCTTCGTGACAAGAACAAGACTGGTGGCCAGATATCCTGAAGGGGCCGTGGATGGCCAGGAGTTAGAGAATAGTGGAGGGTGTGGGCTGCATCAACCGTCGGAAGTTCCCGAATTCAAGAATTCAGTTTTAAAAAATTGTATAAATGTATTTGTTTGTGGTTTCACTTGTGAGGTATGTGCACGTTGCATAGACTTTCTGTGTATAGTGTCCAGATTTTTTTACAAGTATGTGTGTGCAGACGGGGCACAGTGCTTTATGTGTATGTTTATGAAGTAAGACTTGCCCATATTTTTGTACTGTAGTGCGGCAACTTCAGCACGAAATAATGTGAACATTATTATTAATCTGTGAATAGGAGCTAAATCAATTTAACAAGAATGTATATTATGTAGAAGCATTGCTTGCCGTTACAGATCCCCATATTGAAAGTATGCACCTCCAAAGCGTTTACCTTAATGACACTTGTCATTTTTATCAATATGTTTGTACCCCACTCCTGCCTAAGGCCTGTAACACAGGCCGGCAGTATTTGCTAAATAAATAAATAAATAAAATTTGTAACCACCGCATGCTGTCATCAAAGGAAGCAAGGGCCTTAGTGAAGCTCCTTACATAGCAGGCTTTAGTCATTGCCCTCGCATTTTTCCTGTACTGGGAGAAATGAAGAATAAAGTCAATGTAAATGTACAGTCAAGTCATGTAGGTGGCAGCTTCGAGCGACCCGCGCCTTGCGTTCGGTGCCAATCGTCGCTGAAGGCGTTCGCAGGTGCGGGAGGTGTCGTTGGAAGCATCAAGGGGGCAGAGGGGGGGGGGGGCACTGCAAAACAGGACGTGAGTGATTGGTTGGCGTCACACCTAGACGTCTGCGCTCAGCTCTTTCCGAACATGGAGGAAAGTTCTAGAATCCTCTTATGCTAAGGAGATGATTATATTAGTAATTAATTAGTGGTGCTTCAACTAAATGAAGTGGTTTTTCTTTATCATCACCATCATCAGCCTTACTACACCCACTGCAGGGTAAAGGCCTCTCCCATGTCTCTCCAATTAACCCTGTCATTTGCCAGCTGCATCCACTCTTTACCTGCAAACTTCTTAGTCTCATCCGCCCACGTAACCTTCTGCCGCCCCTTGCTACGCTAACTTTCTCTTGGAATCTACTCCGTTACCCTTAAGGACCAGCAGTTATCTTGCCTTCGCATTACATGCCCTGCCCAAGCCTATTTCTTCCTCTTGTAGAAAAAGATTAGTACTGCGCGAATTAGACACGACAGGAGAGCAAGAACCAACACGACTACACAGGCGCAGACTTCCAACTGTTTATTCGAAACCGAAAGGCAAACGCTATATAAGGGGTGAACCTTAGCACATAAACTTCACTGTCATTAAAGCGGGTCCTGATTAAAGTCTAGACCACATTAATCAAATTGTTACGTTGCATAAGGGCCGATAAACCACGGCAGAGTACACAGTCAGCATGTCCCCAGACACTCCATGTCAAGAAAATGAAAAAAGTAAGCAACCTAACAATCAACCTGAGTAAAGAGGGTGAAAAATACGCGAAATGAGAATGCAGGTGATCCAACAGACAACAAGAATAAAAACTGCGAAAACGAGACAAAAATCATAGTGTGACTTAGAAAAACCAGCATGAGAGAATGGAAACAACAAAGACGACGTGTAAAGGTAAAGATTAAAAGCAGGTAAAAGAGTGGAATGATCTATAGAAAAACAAGCATGACATGGACGGCAACAAAGAACAGTTGTAAAGGTGATCATTAAACCTGATAAAGTTACATTTTCGGCCTCGGGGTACATACATCCAGGAACAAAATTAGGACAAACGAAACAATTATATGTGGCCTTCTAAAAACGCGATTTCACTCACTGAAAGCAAAATAGACGGAGTGCTGACTCATTTTTCACTATTTTTTACGATGTGATAGGCTTCAACCACCTCCCTTTCCGTCTTATCTCTCGATTTAAACAAAGAGTTAATGGTGCGCAAAAAGTTGCTTGCAATGTACATCATTCTTGCCCTGATACCGTGATGATGCAAGGTACTTTATTCTTGTCCCTGCCCGTCCCCTTACAGTTCTTACAATGTTGTGCCAGATGACCTCCCATATGGTTCTTCACTGCCAAGTTATGTTCGTGTGCCCGTTCATTGAAACACCTAACAGTCTGCCCAATGGAAACTCCATCGCATGTGAGGGAAATTTTGTACACAAGGCCCGAATCGCACTTTGTGAACTTCTTTTCATGATTGATATTGCATTGCGGAGTGGCTCTCTTCTCTGACGACAGCAAAGGGCAGACGCTGCTCAGCTTGATCGGTGCCGAAAATACCATCCTGACACCATATCGGTTCGCCAGTTTTTTGATGTTGTGGGATACCCGGTGTATGTAACGCTTCACCTGCAGTGGCTTTTCCTTGTTTTTTAAATTCTTTTTACGGCCTTTAAGCTTCTGTAACAGTCTTTCACACGCTGCGGTGATGAGGTGGAGCAGATAACCAGCTGCGCGAATACGTTGAACTTGCTGGCTAAAGCTTTGTTCTAATTTGTGGCTGCATGATTTTTCTGGGGCAGACTGGCAAGCTAATATTACGTTGGCACGTTTTACGTGGTTAGAATGTGCGCTTCCAAATGGCAGAGGGTTCTTTTTGGTTCTCGGAATGTAAGGCCAGCAGATGTGTTGAGAAGCGAATTGGAGTGTAAGGTCAAGATAGTGCAGTCTGCTGTCATTAGCTAACTCTTGCGTGAAGACTAAGCCCTGGGAAGAGGTGCCAAATATTCCTAGAATGTCAGTCACCATCTCATCAACATCATCTTCTGGGGACAAGTAAAGTATAACTAGGTAATCATGAACATACCGGAAAACACGCAAAACCTTGTCACAGGACAATCTTTCTTGAATGCTCTGGTCAACCGCTGACAAGTAAATAACACGGCAAGAATAAAGTACCTTGCATCATCACGGTATCAGGGCAAGAATGATGTACATTGCAAGCAACTTTTTGCGCACCATTAACTCTTCGTTTAAATCGAGAGATAAGACGGAAAGGGAGGTGGTTGAAGCCTATCACATCGTAAAAAAATAGTGAAAAATGAGTCAGCACTCCGTCTATTTTGCTTTCAGTGAGTGAAATCGCGTTTTTAGAAGGCCACATATAATTGTTTCGTTTGTCCTAATTTTGTTCCTGGATGTATGTACCCCGAGGCCGAAAATGTAACTTTATCAGGTTTAATGATCACCTTTACAACTGTTCTTTGTTGCCGTCCATGTCATGCTTGTTTTTCTATAGATCATTCCACTCTTTTACCTGCTTTTAATCTTTACTTTTACACGTGTTCTTTGTTGTTTCCATTCTCTCATGCTGGTTTTTCCATAAGTCACACTATAATTTTTGTCTAGTTTTCGCAGTTTTTACTCTTGTTGTCTGTTGGATCACCTGCATTCTCATTTCGCGTATTTTTCACCCTCTTTACTCAGGTTGATTGTTAGGTTGCTTACTTTTTTCATTTTCTTGACATGGAGTGTCTAAGGACATGCTGACTGTGTACTCTGCCGTGGTTTATCGGCCCTTCTGCAACGTAACAATTTGATTAATGTGGTCTAGACTTTATTCAGGACACGCTTTATTGACAGTGAAGTTTATGTGCTAAGGTTCACCCCTTATATAGCGTTTGCCTTTCGGTTTCGAATAAACAGTTGAAAATCTGCGCCTGTGTTTTCGTGTTTGTTCCTGTTCTCCTGCCGTGTCTCATTCGCGCAGTACTAACCTTTTTTCTGCAATGAACCAACTAGCCCACAAGAACGTTCTACTTCTTCCTCTTGATTTCGACTACGATGTCATTAACCCGCGTTTGTTCCCTCACCTACTCTGCCCGCTTCCGGTATCCTAACGTTACACCTATCAATTTTCTTTACATAGCTCGCTGAGTTGTCCTTAACTTAAGCTGAACCCATTTCGTTAGGCTTCACGTTTCTGCCCCGTAGGTGAGTACCGGTAAGATACAGCTGTTGTACGCTTTTCTCTTGAGGGGAAATTGGTAAACTGCCACTCACGATCTGAGAGAGGCTGCCATATGCGCTCCACCCCATTCTTATCCTTCTAGTTATCTCTCTCTCATGATCCGGTTCTGCTGTCACTACCTGCCCTAAGTAGACGTATTCCTTTACAACGCATCTATAAACACATGAATCTTTTCGATTCGCGCCTTGGCGCATGAGTAAAGGAGCTGCTATGTAAACACTCTTTGTCCAATAAAGTTTATTACTCCGAGGGTCACCGTCATCATGCAGGCGATGGTAAGTGGCGACACCACGGCTTCCCGAGCATCCGCAGGGACATCCCCGCAGTGGGATGATGGTGAACAGTGCATCACCACGGACCCGAGCACCCGCGTTTCGCCTTGCGTGGCATCGCCGTGTCCGGAGAAAAGGGGATTCTAGCGGTTCAGCCGATGCTGAGCGTTTGGACCCTTTAGGCCCCTCGGCGGAGGCAACACACCACTTTGGCCCCAGCTTCCTGTAGACGGCACCTCCGGCCTGATCCGAGAAGAGGAAATTGGCAGTCGCCTTTTCCTGTCATGCACTTCATCTTTCACTTCCCTGAATTCTTTCTCACAACTGTCCTGTCTGCTCCTCCCTTCTTGGTTCCTTCTTCCTGGTGGCTAGGGTTAACTTTATGTGCACCAGCTACGCTGAGTTGCCCCGTATTTGATCGTAGTCGTGGTGCACAGCTGGCGTGGGCAGGGCTTGCTTGCAAGTTCCTGTCCCGTCCCCAAGTTGGGTTCCACGGTTGGTGGCCTGCACCAGAGCCGAAGAACACATACATTTATAGTTCCCCCTCTCCCACAAAACGATCGCCCAAACAAAACAGGTCGGGTCGAAACAACTCCAATCTTCTTCCAAACACCAAAAAGATTACCAAACTACCATGTACTTCATAGTGAAGAAACAGAAAAAACAGCAAGAACTAAGTCCCCACTCTTACTCTCCAAATTTCTAACTGATGTGTTTCTCGAAATGTCTAACTTACCCTCCAAATGTTTTACTTTCCAAATGCCTAACTGCGCGCTTCTAGGGACGGGCCATGGTAGGCGGTAAGCATTACGCGCTATGCTCAATGTATTTGATATCTTGCGCAGGCCGTCGCACCGTCGCAGTATCTCGCGCTCGAGTTCGGATCCAGTTCGGATCGCGTTCGGATCCATACGTCAGGGAACATCACTGATCAGTGTTCCCTTCTACGCCATCGACATGGCGATGAAGCATTGCTGGGTCAGCTGGGCGTTCGCATGGTTGTTGCAGCCATGAAAACGGCGGCACAAGCCTTGGCAAGAACGAGTTACAGCGATTAGGCAACCATGGAGTGCAAAGTTCCGCGACGTGCTCAGATAGGCTGTTTTGATTGGTGTCACCCCGTGTCGCGATTGAGAGAGTAAAATGGGAATGGGAAGCCGTGCGAAAATCGAGTTGAGGGCAGCATTTTGTTTCCTGGAATTTTTAAATATGTTCATTTAATAACTCCCATTCTTATGCATCGATTCCTGTAATTCTTTTTGGATCAGCATCTATGTGACACAAATAATCCATCCGAAGTAAAGGCGGCATCCGTTCAAGCAATGTTTCGCAGCCCCTTTAAGGAATCAGTGCGGCGACGTTCTGCGACATGAGTTAATTTTAATGATAAAACTGCTGAAGAGAGAGAAAAATACGGTCATATCATCGAAAGATGAAAACAACTGCTTGCCTCTGCACAGCCTCAAGCTTCCTGATTTCGGATGCCGAGTTCAGGCTCCAGACCACAGACAAATATTCAAGAAGAGGGCGGACTACAGATTTGTTTCTTGAAGTTTTGTTTCTTTAGGGGCCTGAGACGGACTATGACGTAAATACCCAAGTTTTTCAAGGCTTTAACGCGAATTTAATGGATGTGTTCACACCATGACATGTTATTCGTAGAAGTTACTTCTAGGTACTTCAAAATTAGAAACTCTGTTTAGCAATGACCCTTTGAAAGTGTAGTTGAAAACTGAAGGAGTTAGTTTGTTGCTGAAAGTAAGGGCAACAGTTTTCTGGAAGTTTCAACTAGTCTGCCACTTATCACACCAAGCACAGAACTTTGAGAAGGAGTCATTAAGGAGGTTGTGGTCCTTGTGGTTATTAATGGGGCGATACAACACGCTATCATCAATGTGGAGGCGAACCTTGGATGTCATGTTGCACGGCAAGTCATTCATATAAAGCAAAAAGAGCAGCGGGCCAATCGCAGAGCCTTGGGAGACTCCAGAGATTAAATCGATGGCAGAGGATTCGGCGTTGTTAAAGGCAACCAACTGTGAATGTTGAGTGAGGAAAGTAGATGTCGAATAAACTGGGCGAGCATTATTTAGAATAGACTTTCGCTCTTTCAGAAATTTGTAGTGAGATACTGTGTAAAATTCTTTCTAGACAAATCTATAAATATGGCTTCAACTTCACTCACCAGATCCAGGCATTGACAGGTGTCGTGCGTAAACTAAATCCTTGTCTGAAACTCTGTTGAACATTGGATAATATTTAATAATGCCATTGTAGAAGCATAAGTAGCCCATGCGTTATTAGAGGAAGAAGTTGGTTGTCTTCAGCTTGGGCCACTTAGGGACCGCCGAAGTTTTTGTCGCTGCTCAGGTGCCTCTCCTTCACGTTGCAAATTGACGTTGTTTTAAATCCACATGACTACCCTTCCCACCTGGGAAACGTTCTGTCGGAATCTCCTCTCCACATTCCCCAACCGCGACCACCGGGAGAAGGTTGAAGCTGCGCTGCACTCCCGAAATCAGCGCACGAACAAGTATATCGAAGACATTTCCCGTCTTTTCAAGTGCGCTGGCCCAAACATGACTGATGAGAAGAAACTTCGCCATCTCATGCGTGGGGCTAAGCAGGAGCTGTTTGCGGGCCTCGTGCGCAGCCCACCACGTACTGTAATAGAATTTATTGCGGAGGCAACCACCATAGAGACGACGCTCCAACAACAGGCATGCGAATACAATCGGGACGTCAACAGCATAGTGCCCGAAGCATTTTCGTCATGCCTCGGCGGCAGTGCAGACACCTTGCGCGAACTGATTCGGTCAGTTGTTCGGAAGGAACTCCAACAGATCCGTCTGACCCAGGTTGCGCCTGCGCCGCTGGCAGCGCTGACCGAAGTCGTCAGGGGCAAGGTGCGGCAGGTTGTGCAGGCACCTCCTGTCCCCGAAGCGCCGCCCCGGTTCGATTCTGACCCTCGTACGCAACCGTCGTTCATCACACAGTTGGCTTCGGTCCCATTACCCCAACGTCTGCCGTGAGCAACATCGGCACACGTCACGCAACCGCACCTGGCTATGCTATCACCCCGACGTCTCCTGTCAGTAGTATCGCCCCATATTATACAAACCGCACCTGCTAGAGCTGGGCCACGCCCTAGAGAATCGGATTTGGGGCATACACCGGACCATAGACCTCTCTGCTACCACTATGGGGAGCCCGGTCATCTCTACCGAGCATGTCCGCACCACCAAGTGCGTCTTCGCGGTTTCCGTCCCGACGCTTATTGTCCTCAGAACGGCGAACGACCGCATGAGATGGCGCAGCATACCTGGGCGCGCCAGAACCCTGTCTACTCTGGAAGGCGCGAAGCCCGTTCGCTGTCGCGCTTCCAGCCCCTGCCGCCAGAGTAGCTCTGCTGGCCGTCGCTCGCTTAGTCCGCGTCGGGAAAACTAAAACCGACGACCTCTGGGGGCAAGGCCGCTGACGTCGGGACGTGTCAAGATCCTCCATCGCGAAACCCTCGAGCCGATGATACCTGGGCAGAGAGAGGCAACGAGAGTATGCGATACGCTGCATCCGATTTGCGTGTGACAATTGATGCCACTGAGATTACCGCGCTGACCGATACCGGTGCTGATTATCCTGTTATGAGCAGGGCCTTAGTTGGAGAACTTAAAAAGGTTCTGACACCAAGACGCGGACCCACATTCGTGCCGCTGGTGGTCACCTAATATCACCTGTGGGCAAGTGCACGGCTCGAGTGGAAATTCATGGTTGCACATACGTTGGTGAATGTCGTGTTCCCGGAGTGTTCCAGAGATTTAATTATGGGGATCGACATCCTGCAGGCAAACGACGCTGTGATTGACTTTAAGAGCGTACGCGTCACGTTCTAGACCAAACAGGCCGGGCCCGCTTTGACTCCCAAGATCCCCGCAGCAACGTTTTGCGGATTCTCGCGAATGACGTCATGGTGCCACTGAGGTGCAATGTCCTGGTGTCACCAAATTCGGCGCATATTCAAAAAAAAAATGGCGCTGCGCGTAAGCAATCACGTCCGCGCGCAGGAAAATAAAACAAAAAAACAGCGGAGAAGGAACCCCGGAGAGCGCGTAGCTTCGCGTGTGCTGCTGCCCTTTCCGTTTTGCTCGCCGGCGCGGCGCCAACGGAGACATGGCCGCGCGCGCCGTGGATTGTTCCAGAATGTCGGAGTAGTTTCTACTCGCTGTAGATGGAAAGAGGGTAATCTTGTCCGCGCTAAACTGATACCCTCTCCCCCTCGCCCTTGCGCCTATGACTTCGCGTCGCGAGAAGGACCCAGATTTTTTGGAAGGCGGTTTCCGCGCTCGACCAATGGGGTCACGCGCCCGGCGGAAGAAGGAGAACGAGTTTGTGCAGTTGATACTGCGTGTATGTGCGCGCCTGCCTTGGCGCGCAAAACAAACAGACGCAGTCTGCGCCTATAAATGAAGGGCTTCAACCGCTGTCTGTTAGCCCGAGCCGCCGTTTAAGCTTCCGAGAAGCGCTCCCGATCGACTCCCGGGAGAACACCATTCGCCCAGCCAAGGACCAGCGAGGCAACGTGTGCCAGTCTGCGGATCAGCCCCGTCGTGCTCCTCAGATCGTCGGACTGCCGTAGTACCCGGTGAACAAATTGTTTTGTTTATTTGTCTCTCTGTGTTAGTGCACTTTCGGTGCAAACATTCTGTTGAATTGTAATCTCCCTCTATCGTTACTTTGCACGAGTTGCATTGTATTAGTAAATCACTTCGTATCTGCTCGTACGAGTGTCTGTGAAATCCTCTGTATCGTCTCTTTGCTGTATAAGCTCTGTTTTGTTTTTGTGAACCTTTGGCTTCGACCCATTCTCTGGCTTGCGACCGGCGAAATCTGGGCACCAAACGACCAACCCCCTTGTAACTTAGTAGCTGGTCTCCGGCTGAGCTTGCCACGCTAAGTCGAGGGCATCTCCTTTGTCACCGAGACCGCTACCCCCCCCACGCTATAAGGGTGTCTGGGAGCGCACGCAAAAGTGCGCGAAGTGGTGACACCTGGTGCTCGTGCGGAACGACCTATTTCACGACTACGAGGGCCTGGCGTATAGCCATACTCCACTGCTGCTTGTGCGCGGACTTGCGGTTGCAAAAGTTCTCGTCCAACTACGTGACAGCCGTACCCACTTCCCCCTGACCAACTTTGCCAACGAATCTCAGCACCTCGTCAAAGTCACGGCTATTGCCTTCCTCGACGACGTTGCTGGGGTGTCAGGTTTCTGCACTGGGGGAGGACCCGCTCCAGACAACACTGGCCCACACCACATTCTTCAGTCAGTCAAAATAAGCCGGCCCTGCCATCAGTTCAGAAGTACCTTCTGAACTCGTGGCCTCTTGGCAGATTTTGCGGACTGTTTCGCTACGTGCTCGAAAGTCGGCCGAACTCCACTCGCCAAGCACCGCACCATCATTGATGAGACTACGCGACTCGTCTGCCAGAGCCCATACCGTGTTTCCCCGATGGAACGAGAAGCCATTCAGAATCAGGTTTCCGAAATGCTTGCTGACGATGTCAATCAGCCGTCCACAAGCCCATGGGCATTGCCTGTGGTTCTGGTAGAAAAAAGGAGTATACTCTGCGTTTCTGCGTTGACTACAGGAAACTTACTAGCGTGACCAAAAAGGACGTTTACCCACTGCCCAGGATAGGCGATGCGCTCGACCGATTGCGTGACGCCCGACACTTCTCATCATTACATTTTAAAACCGGGTACTCGCAAATCGAAGTGGACGAGAGAGACCGGGAGAAGACGGCTTTCGTGACGCCCGACCGCCTCTATGAATTTAAAGTGCTCCCATTTGGTCTGTGTTCAGCGCCGACCACGTTCCAACGCGTGATGGACACCGTTCTCTCCGACTTGACGTGGCAGTCCTGCCTGGTGCACCTGGACCAACACCATCTGCCGGGCTAGTTGGTTGCGATCCATATGTATCAGCAGCGTGAACACAAAACCAGGAACAAGAAGGAGAAGATAGTACAGTGCGCTGAACTTCCAACTTTTATTTGAACAAAAACTGCACCCGCACTTATATACACACACCAGGTAAAAGCCCACCAGGGGGAGTGGTCAAGGCACGCGGACGAACTGGGACCCACACGATGTCTAGGGCATCAAAAGATAACAAAATCACACTATACAATGAGTTCTAAGATATGAAGCACGAATTACATGTGTAAAAAGACTGCAAATACAGGGTTGAGTGTGCTCGAGTGTCTGTAGCAAAAAAGTCCTGATTTTTATGAAGCATGAAAGTGAAGCCCTGGATGACACGTGACAGCGGAACAAAATGGTTACCGTTTTGCCGTATCTGCTTCAAATATCGCATAATCTTAAGAAAATTGGTAGAAAAGCAGGTGTTGCAAATGGGTTGCAAGCCCCAAGGGTAGCGTTGGCCTGGCGGCCTGGGGCACAGCTGGAAACATCCGAAGGTCCTGGCAAAAGATGAGTCGACTGCCAACAGAACAACTTGTTTATTCTGGCATCGCAAAAGAGCAGCCGGTCAGGGCGACCACGTTACTCGAAGGAAGAAATCGAAGTCTCTCTTTGGCGTCCGGGGCAGCTGCTTTTATACCCTCGGAGTCGAGGGCAAGAAGGAACGGCTCGGGATGAGTCGCACGAGACGGCGACGCACGGATATGTTGAGACGTGAAGTGACGCGTCCGCCGGGCCGGCGCCGGTCAGACCTCCTCGCCTCCCAGTTGGGGAGCTCCTCTCCCCGGCTGCCGCGCTTTGACAAGCGTGGGCACCAACATGCACACACACACGCACACACGACGACACGTGGCATTGAAACCTGCCTGGACGCGCTTGGCGGGAGGCGTTGCGGCAGCGATGAACGGGTCAAAATGACCGCCACTTTGAACGAGGCCCCGGCGTCCGTTGCATCCGCGCCGGCTATACCGCGCGTCGTAGGCGAAACGTAACACAGGTGTAGACGTAGTATTTTCAGCCCCACTGCGCCTGTCAAGCCTGTGCAAAGAAGTGAACAAAAAGGAAAAGAACAGTAGCTGCACAACCCGGCACCGAGACCCTACTGTGCCTTGTGTGGAGGGAGTTGCACATTCCATTCCTTTAACTTCCGGTAAGGCTTACATAGGCCAAACAGGATGATGTTTAAATGAAAGGTTAATGGAACATAACAATGATTTAACTGGGGCGACATTGAGGAACTTGCCCGCCCATCGCCGGGCATGTGACAGCAAAAAGAAATGCATTCCTCATTTTAAGAACGCAACCGTCTTGAAAAAATATAAAAACCAGTTAACGCGCGAAATCATTGAAGCAGCCCACATCTCAAGGCTTAAGGAAGGTTGCGTAAGCACCCCATCTATCTCATTACTTCAAAAGGAAATCACCTTTTTTTCTGGTTTAACTAATTTTATCTGGTTCTTAGAGGCACACTTCACATGTTGCTTTTTCATTCTAGCCGTGTTAACTGTTCGCGCTTATCCTTCGTTTCACTAATCTTTTTACCGTCCTCTCGCCTTCTCAGTTTTTTTAGCAAAATTTTCGCCCTCAACTCTGTTTTTTCATTTTTCCAGCTTTTTTGTCACTCGCGCACACTCAACCCTGTTTTCCCCGTCATTTTACTCATGGAATTCGTCCTTCATATCTTAGAACTCATTGTATAGTGTGATTTTGTTGTCTTTTGATGCCCTGGACATCGCGTGGGTCCAACTTCGTTCGCTTGCCTTGACCCCTCCCCCTGGTGGGCTTTTATCTGGAGTGTGTATATAAGTGCGGGTTCAGTTTTTGTTCAATCAAAAGTTGGAAGTTCAGCGCTCTGTACTATCTTCTCCTTCTTCCTGGTTTTGTGTTCGCGCTGCTGATACATATGTACCTTGATGATATCGTAAATATTTTCGGTCACCTTTGACCAACACTTGGAGCGGTTGCGCATCGTACTACAAGTGCTCAAATCCGCGCAACTCACCATCAAAGCCGAGAAATGCGATTTCGGTTTTGGGGAAATTCGCTTCATTGGTCACGTTGTCAGCACACAAGGTTGTCGCCCGGACCCTTGCAAGACCGGTGCCGTCTCAGGTTTTTCACGCCCAACTATCAAGAAAGCCGTTCGCCGGTTTTTGAGTCTGTGCTCCTATTATAGGCCTTTGTTCAAGATTTGTGGCGAATCGTAGAACCATAAAACTCACTGACTCACGACGAAACACCCTTCCTGTGGGGAAGCGACCAACAGGCTGCATTTCTCAAGCTTCACAGCCGTCTACAAAGTACTCCGATACTCGACCATTTCGATGAACACGCTGTCATAGAGATCCACACTTATGCCAGCAATGTTGGCCTTGGTGCAGTACTGATTCACTGGCAAGACTGTGTAGAATGGGTCATCAGTTTTGTCCGTCAAACATTTACGCGCCCTGAGACCAATTATTCTGCGACAAAGAAAAATTGGCTTGCAATGATATGGGCCATCGCAAGTTCCGAACGTACCTCTACGGTCAACCCTTCCGTGTGGTAAGCGACCACCACTCCTCATGCTGGCTGGCGAGCCTCAAAAACCCCTCTGGATGCTTGGGTAGATGGAGCTTACGCTTGCAAGAGTAGGACTTATCAGTCGTCTACAAGTCGGGCTACTGTTTGTCTCGCGCGCCTGCCACAACAGATACCGGAGAAACCGCCGATGACTTTTCTTTCCTGGGCGCGGCTAGTACCACCTAAATGGCGCAGCTTCAGCGGGTGGACTCGGAGTTCGCGCTGCTCAACGATAACCTCGAAGGCGTCGACGCTCGCGTTCCGCGTGTTTTTCGTCGTGGGCTCCATACCTTTACTTCACGACCTGGTGTTATCTACAAGCGCAACTTTGCAAAAAACGAAAAAGCGTTCCTACTTGTCGTACCATAACAGTTGCGGCCAGAGATCTTGAGTGTTTGTCATGATGCACCATCCACTGGCCATCTTGGAGTGAGCCGTACACTCGCGCGGATTAGACAAAAGTATTATTGGCCCGGGCTACTCCCATCGGTGCGGGCCTACGTAAAAACATGCCTTGACTGGCAACGTCGGAAGTCTCCTCCATTGAAAGCAACCGGATTTCTTCACCCCGTTGATCCACCTAAGGCCCCTTTTCACCAAGTGGCCACTGACCTCCTTGGTCTTTTTCCGAAGTCTTCTTCTGGAAAGCGTTGGATCGTCGTTGCGACCGACTACCAGGCACGGTACGCTGATACCACGCCCCTTGTCAAAGGCAGTGCTGCTGAAGTGGTGCAGTTCTTCGTCCACAACATTGCCCTGCGGCATGGAGCCCCCGCCTTTGTTGTTACTGACTGGAGGACTTCTTTCACGGCCCACTTAAACCAGCACGTGATAACTCTGACGCACACCAGCCATCGGCGTGTTACGGCGTATCCCCGCCGACAGACGGGTTAGTAGAGTGTCTCAACCGCACACTAGCCTACATGCTTTCTATTTATTTTTTTACTTATTCAAATACCCTAGGGGCCCAACGGGGGCAATACATAGGAGGGGGACAAGAATGAGAGCATAACTTCACCAACTTCACCAAGATAGAGAACATATTGTTTTGCGAATAAGTGATATGAAAAGCAAATCTTGTTACTGATCACGCTGGGATTCGAGATAAGTTAGCAGTTTGGACTGAAATAAGGAAAACTGGGTTATAGTAGCAATACTGGAGGGCAACTCATTCGATTCCTTTATTAAAAAGGTTCAAGGCGAATTGTTGTACTTTTCCGTCCGAGCGAAGAAAGGGTTAACTTTGGGGACATAATCGGTACGACGTATATTGACGTCGAGCATCGAACTTGGGGTACCTTTCTGCCGTACTTAACGTAAGCGTATAACACCGCCCTGCAGGATACAACCCGACTGACCCCCTTTCAGCTTGTCTTCGGTCGGCAGGTGACCACTTCGTTGGATGATATGTGGCCCGTTGACGTCTACTGCGACTCTGCCGCTGACCTCGACTTAGACACCTTCGTTCAGAGCGTTGAGGAAGCGCGGCAACTGGCACGCTTGCGAATTAATCGTGAACAGGAGACTGACGTCGCTAGGTGCAATTTCAGACGCCGCTTTGTCAGTTACGTGGCCGGCGACCTTGTGTGGGTTTGGACACCTCTTCGTCGCCGCGGACTTTCTGAAAAGTTGCTGCGCATATACTTCGGCCCTTACGAAGTAGTACACCGTATCAGTGATGTGACATATCGAGTTGCTCCAGCCCCAGGGGCTTGCTCATTGGGCCCGTAGCGCCGTACTAAATTCGTGCACATTGTTCGCATGAAGCCTTACCACTGATCAAGGGTAACTATTTGGGCTTGTTCGTTCATCACAGAAGAGGAAATATGCAGCGCAGAAAAAAAAACGCACGGACGACCGAAGAATGACAAACACAAGCGCTGACACTACTAACTGTAAACGGTCTTATTTGCACGTGCAATAAATACCGTCGAAGAAAGGAATGATAAAATACCAAGTGATCAAGCAGGACGTAAAAACAACTAGGAGACCAAAAAACGCGAGACGCTAATCTGGGAAAGCAAACTCAAGACTTTAGATATGACCGTTCCTTCTTGAGGAGGGCTATCGCTGGTGTGCTGACCCAAGTCTCTCCCCTTTTATCGATGATGAATGCCTCGAAGATTTCTCTCGCCCCTTTCTCTCTATACATTCGTAAAACGCGCGTATCGTGCAGCTTTGGTCTGCAGCTCTAGCAATCCTTGCAGTGAAATGACAAATTGCTACCTGTTCCATTACTCAATGACTTTGCTTGCTCACACAGGCGGTCAGTGAGGGAACGGCCTTTCTGGCCGATGTATGTGCTGCTATAGGTTAGCGGAATTTCGTAAACGACTGCATACTTACAGTCAACAAAGCGTTCTTCATGTTTTTTGACGCATGACGTCTTTTCCTTTCTTTTTGGTTCCCTTTTCGGCAAAGGCCGCCCAGCTTGTTTGGTGCTGAAAACACAACCCGGATGACAGCGCGGTTTCTAGCCTTCTTTAGCCTATGTCATACGGAATGCAGGTATGGAATTGTGACAGTCTTCTTTTTATCGTCCTGTGAAAGGTCGCGCTACAATCTTCCTTTCTGAAATTCTTCCAGGAGCACCTCTGTCACATCCACGAGGAAGGTCACGAGAAAACCTGCCGATTCGAGTCTCTTGATTTGGAACGCAAAGCTGGCACCAACATTATGTGGTCATGATCTTCTGAGTGCATCCCTCACAGTTGCGAAGGCGGTACTGCGTTTAACTACCTTTGAGTGCGCCGACTCGCAAGGTAGAGGACATTTTTAGAGCGGTGTGTGTACTTCCAGCATAGATGGTGTGGGTCAAAAGTCAAAACTAGATCCAGGAATCTCAACTGGTTGTCTGTGGGAAGTTCCCTTGTAAAGGTCAAACCAGAGATGGTTGCTTCAAAACAGTCTGAGATAAGGTTCACATGGTCAGTGGTATGGTCCCCTGGCTGACAGTCGAACAGAATGGGGTAAAGGTCAGCATACCGGAAGACCCGGGTGGTCCTTAAAGTGCTAAGCTCTCTTTCTAGGTTCCTGTCGTGGTATGCCAAAACGAGGTCGTTTAGCACGGGGGCTAAGCAGGAACCAATGCACGCTCTTCTTTTCTGGATGTAAATGCTACTTTCGAAAGCGACCAAGGACGACCGCAGGTAACATTTCAGAAGGTACAGGAAGGTGTCCACGTTAGTGCTACCCGCATTCTAGAAACGAACTGTGCCGGACTCATCGATGCCTTCGACGACTACGTTTAGAATGTCATCATGTGGCAGAGAATAGTACAAATCCTTGACATCTACAGAAAAACTACTCTCTGATGACGGTCAACAGTAATGAAGGCAATCAGAAACATTGCAGTTCTTTCGTACGAGGTAGGGACCGTGGACCTTCCGTAAAGTCAAGAATCTTTGCAGAAAATGGCCCAAAGGCAATTGCCAAGTTCCGCATTCTGAAATGACGGCACTGAAGAGAATTCCGTCCTTGTGAGTCTTCGCTGTGTAGAAAATTTCCAGGCAAGATCCACTTGCTTTTGTTACGGATGTGGCTAGCCCAGGAAGGGAGGCGTTTTAACACAGCATGAGGGCTTCCTTCTTGACCTTGGCTGGTTTAAGAACCGAATTCTGGACGCTCTCTTTGATGGCAGTTGTGGCCGTCTCATTGTATATTCCTGTTGGAACCGCAACAAATCCACCCTCTTTGTCTGATAAGATCAACTTCACGTCAAGCGTCCCTAAGACATGTAACAATTTTTTCTTCTGTGCGTTCTGCGCGATAAAAGAAATCCTTTGCCGAGTTCATTTTCAGTTTTAGCTAGTTTTTCACGTGGCTGAATCGTGCGAAGCCGGCAAGGTCGTCTGAACGTTTCGAGCATCTAAGTCTACTAACACGGCCCGAGATATGTAGAATACCCCTATTCATCCACGAAACATTGACATTTGTTTCTTTTTTCATGTCCTAGGGTACAAACCTACACGTGCATGCTGTAACAAGTTTTCAAAGAAGTTAGTTCTTATTCATTCTCGCCCCCAAAAAATTACACTTATTTCTCCTCTCCTCGGGGAACATGTGGTCTGCCATAAACGTGTGCGGATACGTATAGCTCTGTAGTCGCCTTCATTCTACTGCCTGTTTGTTGTTTAATTTCGTGTCGGGCTGCGGTGCCAGTTTATGATCCCATCTATAAGGCTGCGTGATCTCCCCATATTTTACCATGTGCTCTCCGCTCCATCGGTCATCGAGGGACCCCCTTGAGGCTCGGTGGTAGAGATCTCGAGCCAGCTCGTGGCCCACCTCGTTTCCGAGGACGGCTGCCTGCGCCGGAGTCCAAAATATTAGAATTTTCCTATCCAACCTTCTCTGGCCGAGGATTCTGGCCGCTAAGGGTGAGATCCTTCTCTTGCTAAAATCTTGTATGGCAGTTTTGCTGTCACTGATTACAAACTTCGTTTCCGTTCCAACGCAAGCTAGCGCGATCGCAGTTTCCTCGACAACTTCTATGCTCCACCCGCGCAGTGGTGGCTGTCACGGGGTTGCCCCGGCTGCTGACGACCGTTGCCACCGTAAAACCGCCGCAACCGCTGACGCATTACATAGGCCACCTCGTCTTCCGAAATTTTGCCGAATCTAATTTCGAGTGCTTCGGCTCATTTTTGTCTCCTGTGATTGATGTGCTGCGGGTGCATTTTTTTCGGCAGGGAGAATCATGAAATTCTTCCTGGCGTCTCTATCTACCTCTACCTTTTGCGCGGGGCCCCTGTCCAAATTTGTTACAACTTTGGGCGAAATGGCTCTTCCTGTCCCCGTGGTGCTGAGTCTGTCATCGAACGTGACGAATCAAATTTTATGACCAAATACGCACTGACGTTGACTTTTAAAAACAAAGTTTTCTAGTTTCTTTTTTTTTTAGCTCTGTGCTGTTCCGGTTGTTTCTTGTTCTTATTGGGTGCATTAGTTCCTTACCAGTTGTCGTACCCTAATATTGTATCGTTTACATAGGATTTGTTTTATAATGTTCATTAATCATTTTCAGTCTCTTTTTGTCTGCATTCCTGCTTTCTGTTATATAAATTTTACTACCATGTTATCACTAGCCTGTCAATTGTGCCTTTTTCAAGTTCATGTTGCTTTAAATTGCAACGTCCACTAAACCGCTATCGCCTATGTAATACCCTCAATGAGGGCCTTTAGGGGTATTTTGAAATACATAAACTCCCAGTCCGCACGCTTTGCAGTGGCCGACCAGCTCCCTTCAGCTAAAAAAGACAGAGGCCTAGTAGTGGGCCCAGAAAAGAAGTAATTCCTCCTGTTCACACCTAAAAACATACAAACATGACTTCTTCGTTCAGTGGAACTGCAGAGGGCTGCTGAAGAATTTCGGTCACATAACACATATCCTTGGGTCAATGCTGCCTATACCTTTATGTCTTCAGGAAGCCAGCCTTGGTCCACAAAATGTTAATATCTTGACACATGACAAATCATTCCGACACGATCGTGAGCATGCAATATAATCTCGGGAGGCGTCGCAATTGTGATTGAAAACGATATTCTGCTCAAGAAATCAAACTTAAAACAAAAACTTGAGGTGGTTGCGGTTAGCGTCGTGAGCAACAAAACATTAACAGTATGTTCTGTATATCTTCCCCACGTACCACATCAACTGTCCAAGATTTAGAAGGCGTGATTGATGAACCACCAGAGCCATATCTGGTAGTTGGCGACGAACCGACAACTGAGCGAGTTGGTGCATCATGGACGTGGTAAAAAACATAGCAGCGACGACGGACACGCACAAAGAAAGAAGACTGACAAGCGCTTGTCAGTCTTCTTTCTTCGAGCGTGTCCGTCGTCGCTGCGCTGTTTTTGACCACCTCCTGGTAGTTGGCGATTTTTAACGCGTTTCCGCGTTTCGGTGAAGCAAACGCTGAGACTCTAGGAGCCAAATAATCGAATATTTTGCCCCCGCAAATATTGTTTGTCTTTTATGCACAGGAAAAGTCACATATTGTTGCCGATGGTCTGCAAAGATTAGCTTCCTCAATCTAGCTTTCGCATAACTACGTCTTTTTAATGATTTTAAATGGAATGTTTTAAATTAACAGCTGCGAATTGATCACCTACTTGCTGTCATCAGTCTCTCATCTACTACTCCAGTCATCCCCACAAGATCACGGCGCTTCAAAATTCGTCTCGGTGGCTGTTCACTTTTTAGAACAAATGCCACTCTGGAAAAGGAATTTTGTGAAGGGCTCACCATAGAGGAAATTAATTAAAGGTTTACAACTTGCATAACGTCGGCCGCAACACTAGCTATTTATTCCACAAACAACATGGCTCGTACAGAAGAAACTAGAACTATGGTGGACACAAGAATGCACATTGGCAAAAAACAGCAAAACAAAGGCTGGCCCATTTCCGTCGGCATGCCAGTGAAGAAATTATCCTTAAGAGAACTAACATTAGAGCGCGGTACATCTGAAGAAATGCAGAGAAAACTTCCTGGCAGAAATATGCGTCCTGTATAAAGAGTTCACTATCCTCAAAGAAAATGTGAGAACATGTCCGTAATTTTAGTGGTGGCCACACTCCTTTCACATTTCCGTTGGTGACGACAACCGATAAACAAATGTCATTACAAGAAGGGGTTAATATATTAGCCTAGCATTTTGCTGAACTCTCAAGGTCATCCAACTACACGAACGCATTTCAAAAGCAAAAAAAAAAACATTACCAGAAAAACAAAAACTTCCCTCTAGGGCAGGCATGCATGAGGATACAACCACTTAATCACACTGCAGGAAAAATGTATTATCGTCCGGTAAAACTACAGCTCAAGGCCCCGGACAATGTGCATTAATTCAATTCAATTTTATACAACATCTTGAGGATGTTGGGTGCGCCGACAAAAAGCCATAGAAAATGCTTGACAGAGGTCGACGCACCCTACGCTATGCTTACCCTTTTCTCTGAGGCTGCCGTAGAGGCGCTTTTGAAATTATTTAATAAAAGATGTACAACTAGGAAAATATTTGGGGAGTTGAAACTCGCAGTCATTGTACCTGATCCGAAACACGGAAATTCACAAACAAGTCCCAGCCGTTACGGACCGATAACCCTCCCTAGCTCTACAGCACAAGCATTCGAAAGTGTTGCCAACAATAGCCTAACCTTCGCACATGAACTCCGGCGACTTTAAACATGTATCAATGTGGATTAAAAAAAACATGTTGAGCGACTGACCACCTTGCGCGCCTAGAAAACACCATCCGGAAGACGTTCATCCACACGCGGCATTGTATCGGGGCCTTCTTCGACCTGAGGAAGGCCTATGATACCACGTGGAGGCTCGGTATCCTCCGTGACCTAGCTGAGCTAGGTATGCGCGGAAGGATGCTGAAATGCTTGAACACCTTCCTGACTAACCGAACATATTGAGTGTGCCAAGGAGCAACTCTTTCTACGAGTTTCACCCAATAAAACAGCCTACAACAGGGGTGTATTCTAAGCACAACGCTCTTCATAGTAAAAATGAATTCCTTAGCTAAAGTGATACGCCAGTTCATAATGTATTCACTTTATGTAGATGACCTACAGATAGCATGCACTTAATCCAGCACATCTACCTGTGAGAGACAAATACAAGTGACACTAGATAAACTGGCTGCATGGGCAGACAGAAATGGATTCAAATTTTCTCCTGAAAAACAGTTTCGGTTCTGTTGTCATTGATATGGGGCCTACAGGTCGATCCTAATCTATACTCGAGCCAAACCGCACTCCCAATTAAACAAGAACAGAAATTTATAGGCGTAACTTTTGACAATAAACTTACATTTCTAACAAACATTGCCAACCTTGAAAAAAAAAACTTCTCAAGCCCTCAATGTCCTAAAAGTGCTCTCACGAAAACAGTATGGTTCTGATAGAGCATGCCTTTTACAAATATATCGCTCTCTAGTGCGCTCGAAGCTGGGCTATGGGTGCGTAGTATATGGTTCAGCAAGAACATTCTAACTGAAACATTTAGGCAAACTGAAATTCATGATGAAAATGCAGTGGTTCAGGAAATAAGTGAAAAGAATAATACGACTGCCACAGTGTGCCTTGGTTTTTACTGCCGAATGTGATGCCACCCCTGTTTATATAGAGCAAATAGTAAGAAGGAACATAAAAAACGGTATCATTTACACCGATTCCTTGAGTATTCTCACAGCACTGCACACTATAAATGCAGCTTAACCCTTAATAATAACCATAATGCATAATACAGTTAAAGTCGCTAAACAAAAACGAAACATTAAATTCTGCTGGGTCCTGGGCCCTGCCGGAATTGTGGATAACGAGAAAGCAGATGCAAGCGCTGCACGAGCACGATTTGGCTAAATAAAATATGTGAACACACCGTACAGGAATAGTTTGAAGTTAATGTACAGTAAACTCAGAAATAATTGGCAGGCTACATGCGAAGAGCAAGAAAACAACAAACTACATTCTTTAAAGCCCATCTTAGGGGAACGAAAATCATGAAGACACCAAGAACGCTTTACAGAAGCTACTTTTGTGTCGCTATGCATTAGACGCACACACCTCACACACAACTTCTTACTGATAAAACAAGCCACCCTTCGAAATGTGTGATGCTCAACTCATTGTAAAACACATTTTAATATCATGTACAAAAATGTGAAGGGCAGAGAAAAAATATTTACATCATTCTGTAATGAATGCATCTCATTACACCCCCTGTTGCTGTTCATTTTTCACATGTTTTAAACTTTCATTAGGAAGCCAATATTTTTAACAAACCGTAGGTGCTGCCTTTAACACAAGCCATTCTAACTCTGTGTTGGGTGCTTTTGCGCCATAAAATGCAATATAACTAACTCGGACTACACACTACAAGGTAACATATTTAACCGAGTAACAGAATACAAGCATCTGGGTATTACTGTTTCTTGAAATTTGAGTAGGAAACCGCACACTGCAAACCTAATCAGTAACGCGAATAAAAAATTTGAATACATCAAACGATCACTTTAGTTTTTTATTGAGACAAAGCAAATCGCTTGTGAGATGTTCGTGCGCCCAATGTTGTAGTACGCCTGCGAGCTGTGGCATTCGCATGTTCAGTATCTGATTTTCTATTGGATTTTGATTTTTGCTTTATTGAATATAAAATTCATACATAAAACTTTGATAGGCCCATAGTGACAGCTAGTTTGGGACCATTTTCCCCCCAGCATGGCAGCACAGTAATAAACTAGATATTGAAACAATACAAAAGTATGTCAGTTAAAACACGAAATAGAGAAAGCAAACCAAGAAAATAAGAAATAGGGCTTGTAACTACTACTTATTACTAAGAAAAACTCTCTTTACGGAGTGTTCAAAGTTGCTGGATGTTTTGATCTCAAGCGGGATGTCATTCCAAATTTTAGCACCATATAACTGCAGCAATCTCTAGCCATAAAAGTTGCGTGTTTAAGGGTGATTAAACTTGAAATGGCTTGCAATCCTCGTTTTACTGGTAGGAATACTAAAAATATTGGGGGGGGGGGGATTTCGAGTGGGTGGTTAGTGAATATAATGTTGTAGACTGTATTTCACACCTTGACCTGAAGCAAAAGCATGAATGGAAGTATTCCATGTTCTTGAAAAAGTGGACGACTTAAGTGGTATTTGTTAGAAATGTCATAATGCGTAATGCCCGTTTTTGAAGGTTTATAATGGGCTCCAAGTATGTTTTGAATGTAGAAGCAAAAGAGTTTCAACAGTAAGCGATATAACAATAGAAAATCGCGTAGTGAATGACTTTCAGAGCATATTGTCACGAAGTGGCGACTGCACTCCGGATAGCAGAAAGGCTGCGAAAATGGTGCCTAACAAAACTCTTTATTTGGGCTGACTTGCGCCCACAATGGACTGAATCACTCGGCGACGGCGTAACAACAAGCGTGTTCGGCGTTCGTCGAACAGAATGCCCGCCGCTGTCGGCCGTGCTCAATTTAAAGATGACAGCGAACTTTCTAGATAAAGCGTGCAAAGCTACCAGAACATTCTGGAACAACGTAGAATCAGCTCTGCCTGCGTGCGATCAATTGAGATAAATATGGTCGCGTCTTGCGCCGCAAACAAAGCGATAAAGTGGTGTGGCGGCAGATTTGAAGAACGAACAAAGAATGCAAATATTCGCGACATTACTCTCCTCTCAAAGAAGCATCGACCCGATGCATTAAAACAAATAACGGGACTAGTAAGAGATAAAACGGACCTTGCGAAAATAGAGTATGGGAATGCAGCGTCCTTCAGCGCGCAAAATACGGTTTCAGACGGACTACATGGACAACTTCTGGTCGTACGCGGCATTGCTGGGATACAGTCATTGCATCAGGGATGACTTCATAATCCAGTTCACCTGGCCGACGAAGAACCTTGTAAGGGCCGAAATAGCGGCGAATGGGCATCCAAACCCAGACTTGGTCTCCTGGCTTGTATTCCGCGTTGCGTCTTCGCAGGTTGTAGCGTCTGGCGTCGGTCCGCTGCTGGTCTTTGATCCGTAATCGGGCAAGCCTTCGAGCTTCTTCTGCGCGTTGAAGGTAGGCGGCGACGTCGACGTCGACGTTCTCTTCAGTAACGTTGGGCAGCATGGCGTCTGGCGTGGTCTCGCTGTCAAGGACGAGCCTAAAGACGTCATCTGGGTGGTCTCCTGCGCAGCGGTTTTCTAGGCGAAGACAACGCAAGGCAGCATGACGTCGCAGGTCTTTTGTTCGGCATCTACATACATGGTCAGCATTTTGGCGATGGTTTTGTTCATGCGCTCGGTCAGTCCGTTGGTCTGCGGATGGTATGCATTTGTCCTCCGGCGGCTGGTTTGGCTGTAACGAAGGATGGCTTGAGTTAGTTCCGCCGTGAATGCTGTTCCTTTGTACGTGATGAGCACATCAGGGGCGCCGTGTCGCAGAAGAATGCACTCCACGAAGAATTTGGCGATTTCTGCTGCTGTTCTGTTCGGCAGGGCTTTTGCCTTGGTGTAGCGGGTCAGGTAGTTGGTCGCTATGATGATCCACTTATTTCCAGACGTTGACTTTGGGAAAGGGCCAAGCAAGTGTATGCCAATCTGCTGAAAGGGCCTTGAGGGGGGTTCAATGAAGTTCAGAAATCCTGCTTGTAGGGGGGGAAGGGTCCTCCGTCGCTGACAATCTCGGCAGGTTTTCACATAATGTGCTACATCGGCAGATAGTCGGGGCTATTAACGCCTGTCTTGAATGCGGCGGAGGGTGAGCGTAAACCCGAGATGTACAGCGGTCGGCTCGTCGTGTGAAGTGTGTAGAACTTCTTCGCGGAGACAAGAAGGTACAACAAGGAGGTAGGCTGTTTTGCTCGCTGCAAAGTTCTTCTTCACAAGGACCTCATTCTGCACACAGAAGGAAGACAGTCCTCACTTGAATGAAGCAGGAGGTAAAGAAACCTTGCCTTCCAGGTACTCGATGAGGCCTTTTAGGTCGGGGTCCATGCGTTGCGGCTACGAGAAAGAGCTGGGGATGATGGGTCCTAGGAAGGCGTCCTCATCGTCGTCCGGCGGCGGTGTATATAC